>NC_133658.1:185502558-185845853 GCF_037893015.1 Macrotis lagotis | reverse complement strand
TTTGGCTGCATCCCACAAATTTTGGTATGGTATCTCATCATTGTCATTGTCTTGGATGAAAGTGTGGATTATTTCTATGATTTGTTGTTTGATTCATTATTTCTTTAAAATTAGGTTATTTAGTTTACAAATAATTAGTTTAAATCTTTTCATGGCCCATAATTACATGTAATTTTTATTGTACAGTGATCTGAAAAGTATACAGTTAATATTTCTGCCTTTCTGCATTTTATTGTGTGAGGTTTTTATTTCCGCTAATACATGGTCATGGTCAATTTTTTGTATAGGTATCATGTACCATAGAGAAAAAAGCATATTCCTTTCTATTCCCATTTCTTTTTCTTCAGAGTTCAATCATATCCAATTTTCTAAAATTCTATTCACCTTTTTAACTCCCTTCTTGCTTATTTTGCAGTTAGATTTATCCATTTTGAAAGAGTAAGATTGAAGTCTCTGCCTTTCTGTAATTTATTTAGTGGGTCCTCTAAGAATATGGAAGTTATACCACTTGGTGCATGTATGTATAATATTTATATATCATTGTCTAAAGTACTTTTAAGGCAAATGTAATTTTCTTCTTTATCCCTTTAATAAGATCCACTTTTGTTTTTGCTTTGTCTGAGGTCAGGATTGCTACTCCAGATTTATTTTTTATTTTTCACTCCAGCTGAAGCTAGTTGTCATGTGGATATGTATGATGCTGCCTTGTTGATCTATGTATGTGTGTGTGTGTGTGTGTGTGTGTGTGTGTGTGTGCACATACAATACAAATAGAAAAGTAGAACCCCATTTGTATACTTAGTACTATTCATTCCTCTGTTAGAAGTATGTGATTCTGTTGAGTAAATAACAGAACACTTTTCATAAAAAGATGCAAACTAGTACAAAAATGAATTTATTTGTTATCACATTAACTCCAATTGTAGCAAAAGGTTCTGGAGTAGGATCTATGAATACATTATGTAATCAATTTTAAAATAGTGCACATAAAGTAAGTTATCTATAATAAAACATTTTTCAACTTCTAATCATGTTTAAATGAATATTTCCTAACAAAATGTCTTATCTTTTTAAGACATTTACAAGATCGACCATAAATCATTTGTCATTTGGATAACTATTTTTACTGATATTCCTTTTTCTTACTACAGAACTGAAGCAATTATATTTACTAAATAATAGAATCATTTCCTGGTTTAACAAATTTTTGCATCAGTTGTCTAGTTGTCCAAATACCAATAGGAGAAATTAAAGGACCTTAACTTACACAGGAATATATAGTTAGTAAAAGTTGGCAGAGTTAAATACTCAATTAGTTGTCTGGAATATAGAAAGTATTAGAAATTTTAGGCTAAAAAGATCAAATCTTATACCTGCATCTTATTGTAGTAACTCAAATATGCTTTATTATTAACTTATGAGAAAATGATTTAATATTTTTGCTCATACTAATAATATAACATGATCATAGAAAATTGCCATAAAAGGAATGTTGGGGGGGTGGCTAGGTAGCACAGTGGATAGAGCACCAGCCCTGGAGTCAGGAGTACTTGAGTTCAAATCCAGCCTCAGACACTTAATAATTACCTAGCTGTATGGCCTTGGCCAAGTCACTTAAACACATTACTTTGCAAAAAAAAAAAACCCTAAAAAAAAGGAATATTGGGACATAAAGATGTGTTCCTTTATTTTATATAATTTTCAGAAAACAGTCTTATAGATGGTCAATTTCTTTAAGCCAGGCCTAAAGTTATCCAGGTGGAATATTTTCCTTTCAAAAAGTGTCATAATGGGGAAATTAAGTCAGGATAATATTACCTCAGCCCCTGCCAAAAGTCATTTTCCCCAACCTTTTTTCTATGAGAATTCTATCTGCAGTAAATGCATGTAAAACCCATATAGTTGCTGGCATCATGGATCATTGGCTACTGAATAGCAATACTTGATTACTTGATGATCATAACTGGAGTCATATGGTAAACAGATGATTTTTTCACCTTTAAATTCAGCATTACACAAATGATTTTTGTTTAATATGTTTAATAAAAAAACAACAAAAGATTTGGGAAGGGATATGTAAATATAACAATCCCCAGTTGTACTCAGAAAACAGATTTTGGTGAAATATTGTTTACAATAAAACAGATTCCATTATTAACAAAGTTCAAATGCGATATAAACATAGGCTTTTGCTCTCAGAATTCCTTTAAATAGTGAGAACATCTTTAAGGTGACTCTTAAGTAGTTTACATGAATTTCTACATATGTTCTAATCCCAGATTAAATAACAAAGAAGAAAAATCAGATTTCCCATTGGGGTGACGTCAGATAGCTCACATTACTTTTCTTCACTAACATAAATAGCTGTACTGAAATCCTCTTCCTTAAAACATCAACAAAATAGAACCCTGACTTTATCCTCACAACTTAATAGATTTACATCTTTCTTTCCCAACTTGTGTTCTTTCGTATAATTATATTCATATCATTCTGAAAGAGATACTTCAGGAATTGAATATTATATGTTTGATAAGTTGAAAAACTAATTTAACTCTTACTTAGGCTATGGAATGACATGAAATTCAGGTCAAAAATAGCAAAATCATTGTTACTTAAGTTATTACAGTAATTCAGATGCTTTAGTATCAGTCTCAGTATTGCAATGACAAACTTCCATTTTTGTTTATCCAATAATAGAGATTTGTTATGAGAATTATAAGTAGAAACATGGTTATAAGAGCATCAAAATTGATCCTCGATGCCTGTAACACTATAAGTAGTCTATTCTGTAGGACCATGTAGACAAGTTATTGTATGGGAATGTCCAACCTTTCCCAACATAACTTCTCAATCTTATTCCCAGGGACAGAGATTTATTAACCTTAGATCTCATATGTTTCTTCCATTGAGCTTATTACAGCTGATGTTTTTCTTAAAGTGTCATCTAAGGTCAATCCAAGAACTACAAACTTAAAAGAATCTTTAGAGTCCCACGAAAGCTATATCCTAAAACGATCTCACTAATCACAGTAGGTCTACACACAATTGTTATCAACATTATCAAATTATTATTGCAATAAATTAACCTACAAATAAAAATTAGGAGGTCTTTTAAAAATTGTACAATGTTATTTTTTATAAAATATTTTTTATTTAAATATTTCTTCTTACGTTTTTCTTTTTTTTTTTTTATTTTATTTTTGTGGTGCTGGGATATCCCTGCAGGATCCCAACTCCTACAGAAACTCCAATGACACTACCACCATCCCCATGGTTCCCAGATGCAACTCATTTTTGCAATCATCAGTCTCCCCATTCATTCACATGATCCTTACACAATGATCCTTGACAGTGGAAGAAGAAAGGAGATCTTAAATTGGAATTAGAACCAAATGTGGAAACCTGCCTGAAAAAAAATGTGGACTTGGCTTTAGAGACAATCAACTTCTCTTCTCTATTCTGCCTACCCCTCCCTGCCACCGCCACTGCAGCCCCTATCTTCTTCATTATCTATTTTAGTGTTATCTTGACAGTAAGGGAAAAATGATTCAGTGATTCACATGGGTATTCAGTGAAAAGATGTCCATCTCCCTTCAACTGCCATTCATAAAGCCTTCTTGACTCACCTCTTCCTTTTCAGTTTCTGCAGAAATGATGATATGTGCATGTGTGACAAGGAGGGATGAACAAAACTAGAAATGTCACTGTCAGAAAGAACTCTGCCTCTGGACTCAGCTAGAACACTTAAACTTTAAAAGAAAATTCCAGCACTTGCTAGTTTGAAGATCTTGACCAATCACTAGATCTCCTTGAGCAGTTTTGACTCATCAGAAAAATGGAAATAAAAAATCTCTACCAGACCTACCTCATAAGGTTGTTGTGAGGGAAGCATTTGGCCAATTAATCACAAAGCCCTATATAAATATAAGCTATGTATCATGGAGCTAGTAATAATACAAATTCATATATGTTCCAGGGTAATCTGACCTCAGACACTTACAAGCTATGTGATCCTGGACAAGTTACTTAACTCTGTTTGACTCAGCTTCCTTATCTGCAAAATGAGCCAAAGAAGGAAATGGAATCTTTGCCAAGAAAACCCTAATTGGGAGGGCACAAAGTTCTGATCAGAATTATAAATAACTGAACAACAACCAGCATAAGGTAGGTTCAGGTAAATTTGATACCTGTCTTTGCTGACACCAATACTAAAGGTCCTACCTTCTGTCCATCTCCTTCATAGAAGGGGCTGAACAGATCTCTAGTGATGAAAGAAAGTAGTATTTGTTGGAGCTATAAGACTTTCTTCCTTATAAAGATCAATTCTAATGAGATTACTTTGACCTTGAAGCTGCTAAGATAAAAGATATTTCATAGTTTCCAAAGAAAGTTGCACAGTAATAATGAAATATGCCTCCTCTGCCTAGCTATTCAGAGGCTACGGGGTGGGGGGGAATAGCAGTCATTTGTAAAAGTTACAAGATATTTGGGAAAGTTTGCCAAGGATTTCTGTTCTTGGGTCTTTAGAAAACCTCCACAAACTCATGGGAAATTTGGGGAAATGTAGCAAGAGACCACAGGACAAAGTTTTGTTTCCTTTGAACTCATGAACTAGAGGCTTTTATCCAACATCCTGCCCATTGAATGAAGTCCACTCACTCATTCAGTTTTGAATAGCAAACAATACCTGGCTTCAGCCTATGGGACTAGAAGTGGGAATAAGGGATGGTTAGTACCCCACCACTGCCCTCTGACTTCAAAGCATAAAGAGAAGTTTAAGAAAGACCTCTCTAAGGAATCCCAGAGTAAAAAATTCACTTGTCATTAACTAGGACATTCTCAGTGGAGATAAAATGAACTAATGAGTGGCCCTATTACAAATGTCCCAACAAAATTTGAATAGTAATCTATCAGTAATGACTCTTTCCTGTTTATCATTCCTTTTCCTTTGTAGTACTAAAACTATCTGGTCTATAGCTGATTATGATTGTATTTAGTGGGCACTCTTCCTTTCTTTTTTTTTTTTTCACCTCCTAAACCAGAATGACTTAGACTAACCCAAAATAGATTTTTTTCCTCAGGAATTTGAGGTGGAAGTGGAATTGAAGCAATGGGAAGCTTAATTCCTCTATTGGGGAGACAAACAAGTCCAGAGCATGAACCCAGGGCAAACCACATAGTTGAATGTAGGACAGGCATTGGTTAAGTTTGCCAGGCCCTGTGGCTTCAACCTATTCATGCTTGACAGACTACTGTGATAAATTTGTATATTCGGGGTTCCTAGTAATTGATTAATAAATTTTTATTGAACTGAATCAAATCAAAGTTCTTTTTTTGCCAAAGAGTTGCCAGTTTCCTCAAAATTTTCCAGGGTCTCAGCAACCACAACTTCCTCTAATGATCTGTCCTTAGGATACAATTGTCTCTGAAAGACTGAAGGGTTTCTCCCACCCCTGGCATTTACTATGAATGGTTCTTTAAAAATGAAGGGAGAAAGCTAGGGACAAAGTGAATGTCAGAGGATGGAGAATAAAGAGCAGAAAGATTGAAAGAATGTTTTTAGATCTACATTTTTATATCTCCCCTCAATTTGCTAAAAAGAGAAATTCCCTCTCCGAAATGGGGTTGGAAGTCCTAGATCAGAGATAATGAACATATATGTTCTAGAATAAATAAGAAAGGATGTCAATCTTCCATTGGAACCTTCACTGAGGTCTGGAGGAAAATCCCAAATAAAATTATGCAGAATCCAAACTGTCGGTTATAATAATGCATGATGTATTAATAATGTACAATAACTCACCATGCAGGGTCTGGAAGACTCTAAATGGGACTCATTTCATAAGAAAGACACTAACAAGGGCTGAGAGCCTGGCCTAGATTCCTTTTCCATACCGAGCAGTCTAGCAGCATTACCGAGTCCCTACGCTGGAGTTAGGGTATGTTTGGTGAGAAATTCACAGAACTATCTGATCCCCAAGTGCAAGAAAAAAAGTTTTAAACATTACAACAAATAAAGAATAGACAAGAGATAGAACAAACAAGTCAGTTAAGCATCTTGTAAAAGTTTAGGAATTCTTTAAGAAATGTGGCCACATGGAGAAGACTTGATAATAGTAAACAAGGCAGCCTACTTACTGCCCAACTGAGTCACATAGAAAAAGAGACAAGGGCCTTACTGCGTGTTTTCTTTCTCAAAAAGGTTAATTTTATCCTGATACTGAAAGCATAATCTCTAAACTTTCGTAAATTAGTTGGAAACCATTAAAATAACACCCATCTCTCTTATTGAACCTAAAAGCAAAATTTTATACTGGGAATTTGTCCAAACTAAGTTGCTATAAAATGCATTTAAGTAGCATAAATAAATCCCTAAAGGACTATAACAAAATAAATTCCTAATTACCACAAATTTCTAAGTACTTCCCTCTTCTAGTCAAAAAAGTTTTTAAGGGAGAGGAGATTCAGTTTTTCTAATCCCCACCCCAAAATATACCCAATTAAATTAATCTTGTCACAATAACAAAGTTTACCAGGCCTTTAAAACTTTGCTTATTACTTTTCCTTCTCTTTGTAGTTAAGTTTATCACTAGAAATTAAGAAAATAATTATATTTGAAATTCTACATAGATAGTAATATGTGATAGTTCACTTAAACTCTAATCCCCCCATATATATCTTTAGTTGAAGCAGACTTAAAAATCACAACCCCATTTTGTTTAAGGATTACCATTTACTCAGTCTGAATTCCAGAACACAAAGTCTTGCACAAGGTTGATAAGATTTTATGGTGAGATGATTTTAAGAATTTTTAGGTTTTCAAAGGACTTTTTTAGAACAATTACAATTTTGTTTTTGTAAATACCTACATAAATACCTGATCAAAATTGTAATTCCAGATAACTTAACAATCACATTATTTTCATAAATATAGGCAAAACCTGGAAGTTTATCCATTATTTTTAAAAAATTTTAAGACAAAGTGATTTGTCCTAAGTCACACAACTAGGCAATTATTAAGTGTCTAAGATCAAATTTGAAATCAGGTCCTCCTGATTCCAGGGCTGGTGCTTTATCCACTGTGCCACCTAGCTGCCCCCTGTTTATAAGTTCTTAATTACAGCACTTCACAATATGATCAGTTGGACTGATACAATGACCTAACAGTTTCTTCAAACATTCATTTTTTTAAACAATAAAATTCTTAATTTAACAACATCTAAATTATAAGTGAAATTGCTTTTCTAATAAAAATGATTGATACAATTGTTTACCAATGTACACAATATAAGAAAATTTAGAAATATAACAATATCATAAACAATTTTACGGTATTTGAAACAAACTCATTACCAATTAAGGTGCTTTTATATTACACAGAAAATTATTCTTTTCATCACAATGACATTGTATAATGATTACATCTAAAAACGCATATAAAGTTATCAAGTATGAACTTCTATTTATAATTTAAATTATTTAGTATTATGATTTACACAAAGGTTATTTATTTCAAGCATTTCATATAATAGAATTATGTTTCTAGTTAACCTACTGCTAAATATTTTGAAATGACAAATAGATTTTAGGAGATCTTAGAACTTAGAATGGGGGGAGAAATTTCTATTTTATCTTCACTAATCTCTAACAGAAATTTGGTATTTCTATCAGCTATGAATGGAGGCAACAAACATAATTATTTGAGATTTCCATAGGTTTCACCAAACTACTGAAGAGGTTTATGCCACAAAAACAACTAAGAACTTCAGCCTTAGAGGACTGTTGTGAGACTGAAAAGAGACATTGTATGTAAAATTCATTGCAATTTTGAAATCATTATATGATTATCAACTATTGTTATTTTATTCATATAAATGTATATATGACTATTGATGTGTTTATATGCATGTATATATAATGATATATATATATGTATAATATGTATTTAATTTTCAATTGTATTATATTTAGCCATTGTTTAGTGCCTCAGCCTTCAGCATCAGTTGTTATTGTTTTGTCATTATTTTTACTGCCATTGTCACTGTTATTGTTTGCATTAGATTTGGCAGCTCCTAGTGAAGAGGTCTCATCTACCAAGGCTGAGAAGTACTCGTTTTTCAGTTTATAGTCTCAGAGTGTTCTCTGAAGTACTGAGAATATAAATGGTTTTCTTAAGATCACATCTTCAATGCAATTCAGAGGCAGGACATGAATCCAGATATTCTGAATGCTGAAGACAGCTCACTATAACACCATACTGTCTCCTAAGATATTTATTAGATTTTAATCCAAAGAGGCACCTGGAGACTATTTAGGTACATAGGCTTGTATGCCCCTTCATCAGATAATCTCAGAGAAGAATATTGATACTTGTGGACATCTTATGTCTGCTTATGTGTGTGTCTCACTGTGTGCATATGTGAGTATATACATATATATATATAATATACACAATACATATATAATGCATATAGTACACATGTATAAAATATATATCTTCATAATTGTGTTTGGACTCTAAGAAGAACTTTATTTACTTCTTGATTTTAATTCTAGATCCTGCAATCTGGGAGTGATGGAAACCACTCTATTATTGCAATATGTATACATGTATTATGTTATTTTCATATGTAATTGTTTTCATTGAGTTTTCACTGATATGAAACTCACCACTACCAGAGCTTATCATTTTGTTGTTAAAATCTTCCCAATAATCTGACTCAATAATAATGCAATGCACCTCAAAGAATAAAAATTACAATTTATATAAAGGGTAATGGATTTGTACTATTTGCAATTACTTTATAGAACATCCACCAATGACAGCTGAAAAAATTTCCAGCAACTGATGACAGATAAGTTATTAAACTAAATAAATATTGAAAATGAGAAATAATAAATACCTTTCTGCTATATGAATACACAAAAAGACCAAAATAAAAGCTTCTAGCATTCTGGTAGAACTTTTATGGAGTATTTATGATAGTACATGGCTAGGGAATGTGTAGGATGAGAAGGCAAAAAATGGATTATAATCTATCCCAGCTGAGGATGTGGACACATAAATGAGTTTATTTATGGTCTCATCAAAGCAAACAATCCTACATCAATACACTGTTTATCTAAACATTTAAATAAAATATAGTAACCATTGTCATAATACAATCATGATTTTTATCTTATCTGCATCAATAATATCTTTCAAATTAAATTATGTGGTTATGATTTTAAAAAAATTCCTATTTGATATTATATATATATATATATATATATATATATATATATATATATATACTGCTTTAATTATGGCCCCTCCTCTTTGATACTGACTCCTATGAAATATTTGCCCTTTTGATAGTGGATACTATTATGTTCTAGGGACTGTGCTAAGTGTTTTACAAGTACTATGTCATCTAATATTCACAATAACTGTGGCAAGAAACTTGTATTATTATCATCATTTTACAGTTAAGGAAACTGAGGAAAACAGAGGTCACATGGCTTTCCCATGACTGCACAGATAGTAAGGATCTCAAACTGTATTTGAACTTTTGTCTTCCTGACTCCAGATCTAACATTTCATCAATTTTGTCATCAAGCTGCATATAGAGCTTAGAGTTCTTTTTGGTTGAATTAAGAGAAACATATTAAAAAGAAAGATTCCATATACATAAAATATTTATAATAGAAGGTTTTGTTTATTAGTGTCAAAGAACTGGAAATAGATGATATTTGTTCATTGACTGATTTGTTCATTGACTGGTTAATATAAACTTCAGTATGTCAATATAAAGGAAAATTATGGTACAGAAAGAAACAGCAAATATTTAAAAAGAGAAATTCTTGCATGAAATGATTTGTAGTGAAGTAAACTGAATCAAAAAAACAACCCTCAATGTCTACAAAAATATAAATACAAAGAAAAACTAAAAAAAGAATATGAATGTTTCAAAATTATAAAAAGAAAAGATATGGTCTGTACATTCCATTACTGAGGTGGAAGATCTTTAGGTGTGAATAATGACATATCATTCAATATATTGATCAGTCTAAATTTTTTCTTTCCTTCTTTTTTTCTTTTAAAATATTATGCATTATATAAGATTCACCTTTGGAAGAGAGCAATTAGAGAGGATAGAGGAAAAATTTAAATGTTATAAAAACAAAATATATTAATAAAATGATTTTAAAGAACCTATTATGGTTAAGTCATTATATATATATGGTATAAAACTAAAAATTAAGGTTTTCTGCCTTCAAAATTATTACTTTCTGTATACTACATTTTAATAAGCATCTATTATTATCCAAGTATATATTTCATTTCTGAGAAACTCCCTTCATTTGGAAAACATGATAAAATACCATGTCACTGAGATTTCCACATTCTTGCTCAGAAATTCATAATTTCTAACTATTTTAGGCTCCTTTTGGTGGTATTATTTGTCCCCAGATATGTCACTTAAAATGGGTTATGGTGATCAAATTTCACACAGCTTGAGAGATTTTCTGTCATAATGTTAATATATCCTAAGGGAAAATAGCATAGTTATCTAATATTTAAGTGGATTCAGTATATGTGTTTGCTTCAGGACTCTTCAGCACAAAGTCACAAATTACCATGGTTTCCTCTTATTCTGCTAAGCAGTACATTTTTCTGTGTCTATAACAAACATTTTAAATAATTTTGTTTATGTTAAGAAGAACACAATTTCTTGGAAAGAACTTTATTATCACTGATTTTATTGTACTACAAGACTGTTTTAGTCATTGAAGCAGTATTCAGTACAGACACAGTACACAAGAGACCCTGGGTACAAGGGAGAAGAAAATAAAAAATTCACAGTTTCTCTGACTGCTTTCCCAAGGGGGACACCTAGAAATATGCCCAATTTAGAAAAGTCTCCTGGGCATCCAAAACAATGGAACCATGCCATATTCTTTTATTTTTTAGGGTTTTTTTGGTAAGGCAATGGGGTTAAGTGGCTTGTCCAAGGCCACACAGCTAGGTAATTATTAAGTGTCTGAGGCCAGATTGGAACTCAGGTACTCCTGACTCCAGGGCCGGTGCTCTATCCACTGCGCAAACCTAGCCACCCCATGCCATATTCTTTTGAAACCCAGACTTTTAGATGATTTTAAATCTTTGTCAATCATTGACTCTGCCAAAAGTCTCCATAGTTGTGGTCAGTCAGAAATGGTTCCCCCCCATCTTCAAATTTCCTAGCTATATACTATTGCTAGATATCTGTGAAGGTGGTAAAACATACCCCATCTCTGATCAGGTTTCCTACTTTTTGGAGATAGCATGCTCCCTGACCAAGCCACTTCACTTAGCTCTGATACCTTAATCAGGTGAGAAAATAACATCATTGAATCAACCAGTGGCATAAACTGGATGTGAACAAGTCCTGAAAATCTCATTTAATCGATCAAATACAGGTAGTCAAACTGTAAAAAAAAAAGTTCTGGTGGTTTTTGAACTTCTTATTAATACCTTGGTAATGCCCATACAAAGCTATTTTTACATAAGAAGCCAAAGACACACTAGAAATAATAAAGGTAGGTTTAAAACTCTAGAGGAGCTTGGCAGAAAGGTTATCCCTTAAGAAAACAAACAAACAAAACGAGTCCAACTCTAAGAGCTACAAATTACTACTTTTGCCACATGTGCTCCCTAAACTTGGGCAACTTTCTCCCCTCTGGATCCTGTATGTACTTTTGCTGGAATGTGTCGCAGATTTGTGTGGGTGTTTTGCACAAATTGTCTTTTTTGTACTACCTTAATAGATACCCCTTTATAAATTGCATGAACTGATGTTGAGTGAAATGAGAAGAAACACAAGAACATTATACACACTAACAACAACATGGGGTGATGATCAACCACGATGGACTTGTTCATTTCAGCAGTACAATAATCAAAAACAATTTTAAGGGACTTGTGATGGAAAATACCATTCGTATTCAGAAAAGGAACCTTGAAGTTTATGTAATTTTGCTGTCTCTAATGTTTTCTTTCTTCCTTTGAGGTCTGATTCTTCTCTCACAATTTCTGCTTAATCTATCTCTATGTTTAGCATGGCCACAAGTATAAAACCTATATCAGATTGCCTTCTGTCAGGGGGAGGATGGAGAGTAGGGAAGGAGGGAAAAAATTGAAAAAACCTTGTAAAAATGATTGGTAAAAAAACTATCATTATATGTAATTGGAAGAACAAATGAAACATTTATATAATAGATACCTCTTTCTAAAAGTCAAAAGAATCTAGATGAATGCTATCAGCAGATAATCATGGGAGATGTATACCATAAGCTAAAGACTTGGAAAACCATTCTTAAGATCTCAAGAAGTTTAAGATAAAAATTCCAAGAGGAGAACTAGACATATTCTGGGAACTTTACCTACCCATTTTAGGGGATGTTGAGGCAATAACTTTGTATGTGCTACTATGCTATTGAAAAGTTTTGATGTATTTATTACCTGTGGACCCTAACTGTCTTTTTTTTGCAAAATGAAAAGTAACTTTCTTTTCAGAGGGCTCAATTTTACTGTCTTTATAATGCTTCATGCTAATTACATATCTCCAAATGTTCTTCATAGTTATCTAATCTGTGCCATAGTCTTCTACTCTCTAATTCCCCCAAACAGATTAGGATTCCCATCTCTATCTTCAGATTATTTTTGTTCTTTCAAACTTATTTTTTGCATTCTTTCAATATCTATTCTATCTTTTTTAGTTGCAGAAGTATGATGTGAACTCATTTAAAAAAATCTTTAATACTCCTTCTACAAGTAGAATTAGAAGATCATAATTTTCAAACTGGAAGGACCCATAGAGGCTTTTAAATTCAAACCCTTCATTTTGAAAAATACTGCTACACAGAGAACTTAAATAAATTGTCAAATATATACCTAGAAGGTGATTGAGGCAGAATTTGAACCCAAGTCTTCCTGACTCCAAGTCTGTTACCATCCACTATTCTATACTGCTTCACAAAAATTGTTCTTTTGGCACATCAGTAGCATTAATTGAAAGGCTACTGTGTACAAAGCATAGAGTTCCTGTTCTCATGTTGTTTATGATTTAATTGGAAATGGTAGATTACAAGATCCAACTGAAGAATGCATTTATAAATAGGAAAATGAGATATTATTTATAAAAGATGCTTAGCACAGTGCTTGAGATACAGTAGGTACCATATAAGTTTTGGATATTATTATTATCATACTGCAGATATAAAGAATTCTATTATTAGTCAATAAGAAGAGACTAATGAGAAATGGAATGAATGGATTCAGTTAATCGTAACATTAAAAGAAGAGATCTGTGATCTGGATTTTGAAGCAAATTAAGTGTCTTATCTTAGGTAGGTATGAATGCCCTTCTCTGATTATTCTTTGAGAATGGAGAAGACTCAGTTCTTAAAGGCTAGAACACCACTACACAAGTCATAACATGTCCTATAGAGGTCGAAAGGATTCAAACACAAACACAGTAACAGATCTTATATTTGTTCTCCAAGGCAAAACCTAGATAAAGTCAGTGAGTCTCATCACTAGAATAAATCAGAACAGCTTTCAAAATGCATCTTTTTGAAGTACTACCTTGTAGAGGAGCTGGGATCTATCAGCATTCATGTCTTGGCTGTCAAATTACAAACAAAAGTACTGAAGAAGATAGATTAAAAAGAATAGTCCAATAACAGCACAGGCAAAGGTAACATGATGACGATGACAGAGTGTGTAGGTAACTAATAGGTTAAGAAGCTTTCTTTTGAAGATTAGAAAGATATCGAGTTAATTAGATGAAGTAAGAAACTAGGGGAACTAGACAGGATGTTAAAGTGGGTATTCCTTCATGTGAAAGTTGTACTAGACAGTTAATTCTTCAACTCTCCAATCTTATAATTTTGTGAGATGGGATTGTGAGTGTAAGGATACTACACCTTCTGTGGCAATGAAAGAATAATGATACCAACATCAGTAAGAACATTTTTCAAAATGAAAATTCGGAATTTCCTTTCCTTTTACATCAATTGGATCAGAATCCTCATTACCATCTCTCCTGACTCCATTCCCCTCAATGAATTGAGACTGCCCTGCTCACTGAAAGCATCTGCAATGAGGTCAGTTAGATGAAGCTGAAAGATTCAAATAATGAAGACCTTGGACACAATATCCTAGACAACAGGTTCTTTGACATGGTGCATAATATGATGAAAGTAATGTATGAATTAAATATTTTTAGAAATTTGTGTCATTATGTCTTCATTAAGACCATTATCAGTCTGGAAATTATGTACAGTATCAGCACTTCAATACATTTCTTAAGTGTTTACTGTAGATTGATTAAAAAAGAAATTCAAAAGACTCTTTTTCTACCCTGAGGAAGACTGGTTTGTTTTTTTCCTTCTATCAGTCTACCATCAAGGTTACAATTAAGTCATTGGGTTATGTGGCCTGTATTTATAATTACAATATATGATCAAGGATTGTAAACAACAGGATAACTGTATTATCACACTGTCTAATTATCATGTTAAGTGACTGACAGCAGGCTAACTGTTTCATCCCTTACTAGAAAGAAGAAATCTGACAGATCCTAGAATTTCACTTTGATGTCAGATTTGTATATGAAAGTATCAAAGATTGGACTCCTTTGAAACAAGCTTCGAATGTGGTTTTATTCAGTCAGTCAGTTTTCAACTTCATAACCATACTTTTCTTTGAAGTGCCATTTAGCCTAGAGTTTGTTATTATTACATATTTATTGCAGGCAGAGCAATGATTTTCAATATAGAGAAAGAGGAATGGAGAAGAAAGCAAGCTTCTGGAAATGAATCGAGATGCTTATAGTTAAAGAGGCATCAGTGTATATTGTCAACTAGAGGACATTATCAGGGATGACTCACCAAATCCTATCCTTCCTCCATGGATCAGCTGAAGTCCCACCATGTACATCATGATATTTTTTATCTAATTCCACTCTCATCCACACTGGTCCCATAGTTGTCAAAACATAATTTAAGACTCAAATTATAGCATTTCACAACCTTCACAACAATAAGTTCAAATACACAAGGGACAAGGATCATGAAATAGAATTTTGTGTTTCAAACAACTCCAAAGGTCATCTAATACCACCTGGAATCTAATAACTGTGAAGAACTCTTCAAATTATACCCAAAAATATTTCTACCATGATTTTGGAAATAAGAAATATGTTCAATGAATACTTTTTTTTTTGGAGGGCACATTATATAGAGTGCTGGACCTGCTTAGAGTCAGGAAGACCTAAGCCCAATCATACCTTAGATACCAGCTATATAACTAAATATATTCAAATTCTTTGTTCCTCAGTTTTTTCATATGCAAAATAGGGAAAATAATAACCTTTACCTATTCACAAATTTGTTGACAGGATCAAATAAGTTAACATATGAAATATATTTTTCAATCCTTAAAGTTCTCTTCTTAACAGATCTGTTGAAAGAATCCAGTAAGGGAAAGTTATTGATTAAAAAGGTAACTGCGTAAATTCATTCATGTTTTTACTGTTACATGTATTATATTAAAGAACCAGTAGTCTAGTATATTATATCCAAAGTCCTCAACCTTTGAATCCATCAGCTTCATCTAATGTCATGGTAGAGTGGATATTTTCAGTATGCAGGACAATCTCAACTCTTGGGGGAAGGTGAGTTCAGAAGAAATGATATTGAGCAGTCTGATCCAACTGATGGAGAAGAAAAGGAAGAATCTGAGATGTTTAGTTTTAATTATGTTGACATTCATTATTATTATTATTGCTTTACCATATAATATCCTCTAATTGTGAAGGCTGGAAACTTCTCATGTCTCCATGTATTCTTACACTTACAATCCTTCTCATAAAATTACAGGATATGAGACCTGAAAGGAGTTGTCAGAGGTCACATATTAAAACCCTTATATGAAGGAATCCCCACTTTCACATCTCGGTCTAACTCCTCTTCTTCCTTCCCTCATTACATGAACTAAATTTCTTTTTACTCTTTACAGGGAAACTTCCAATATGATTACTAACCTGTTGTGTAACACTCAGTCTGAATCTCTCTCTCTGCTCAGTGTCATTATCAATGAAAATTAATCAGGGCCCATTTCAAATGAGGCTTATCCTCTGATAAAATTTTTCAGGATAAAAATATTTAATTCATACCTTTAGGGAGCTTACAAAGAGGTAACTGATAGTTAAAACTTCTGAAAAAAAACTTCTGAGTTAAATTTTCCTGCACATAAATCACTTCTTACAATCAATCAGTAATATCCTACAATCTTTGATTGTAACAGGTAAATTAGCTTGAGTGTCTGATATGACCCAGAATATTGCTTCTACTGCCAACCCATTCTAAGAGGTAGAATGGAATGGTGGATAGAATGTTTGGATTGGAGGCAGGGAAGTCTGAATTCAACATTTATTAGCTGTGTTACCATGGGAAAATAATTTAATTTTCCTTAATCTTGATTTTGTCTTATGTAACACATAACCCCTATTCGATAAAGCTATAAGGACGAAATGAGATCAAGGATTTTGCATACTTTAAAGTACTTTATAAATCTGAGTAATTGTCATCATGATTATCATTATCATTATCTTCAAAGGTACCTACAATAAGGAGAAGGCTATATTAGTTGTTTTATGTTGGCTTCAATCACTTAATAAGCAAAAATTAAGTCCTTACTATGGATCAAAAAAGTGACAAATTTTTAAAGACAAAAATGTCCTTTTTCTCAAGATATAGATGTCAAATTAAAAAAATTATATATATATATATATATATATATATATATATATATATGATATTTAGAGAAGAGATGGAAAGAATTATCAGAAGAAAGTGCATCAATAGCTGGGTTGACTGGATGAGGCTTCCTGCAGAAAGAAAGGTTTGAATTGATTCATAAATAAAACCTGGTAAATTCATAATGAAAGAGGAACAGGTGAGGGGACAAACCATTCTAGGTCTTAGGGACAGGAGATATAAATGCATGTTGTCAGGAAGATTTCCATATTGACAAAAAGTAGTTCTTGCAAAATGATGGAAAAATACAGGCAGAGTCTGAATATGAACTCTTCCACTTCTATCTATCTGCTCCTGAAGAAGATTCTTAATCTTTCTGAGACTTATTCTTTCTCACTTGTAGAATAAAGGATTGAACTAAATATCTAATAAGTTCCCTTCCAGGTATAAATTGATGTTGCCAGAAAATGCACAGTTTTCAATTCTGGGTCGATAAGAATACAATAAAATATTCAATATACATTTATTCAGAACTTAAGATGTGCCAGACACTGTGCTAAGCACTGGAGATATATTTAATAAAAAGAAAGTCCTTGACCCAAGGAACTTACAATCCAAACATAAGACAATACACAAAATGAGGTAATGAAGGGGAGAGGGATTGGACACCAGAGAATGGTATTGTTTAGTCCTGGAGTTGTTTGGACCTAGGGAGGCCAGCAGAAGCAAAGTGACAGATCTGAGAGTACAGTTACTGTCCTCAAAAAAGGAAGGCATTGGGAGGAGTTTGGCACTCCCCCCTTTAGCCAGAAGGCAGAAGATGCTAAGAGAGTTGATATTAATCAATATTTGACTTCTGCTGAATGATTATATCCTGGGGGAGTCTTCTTTTTTTGAAGGAACTGAACCCAGGCATGGAAATGGGTACTAAATTGAATCCAGAAAGTGATAAAATAACATATCAGAGCTGGATGACACTTAGGGTCACATAGTGATGCTTTCTCACTTTTGAGATGAGCAAACTAAGACTGATAATTTAAATTACTTGTAAAGTTTCACATAATTTTAACTCCAAATCAAATAAAATTTCCAGCAATTCCTAATACCTTTTGTTTTCATATACATATAATCTCTTTTTTTTTTTGCTTTTGGTTTTGGTTTTGCAAGGCAATGGGGTTAAGTGACTTGCCCAAGGTCACATAACTAGGTAATTATTAAGTGTCTAAGGTCAGATTCTATCTCAGGTCCTTCTGACTCTAGCTGCTATGTCTACTGCATCACCTAGCTGCCCCATATACAAATAATATTATTGTCATTACTAATTGTTTGACCCTGGGCAAATTACTGGACCTCTTTACCTCACTTTCCTTATCTATAAAATGATCTGGATAAGGAAATGACAAACCATTCCAATGTGGTTCCTGTTGAACAAATTTGGGGTTTTCTTGGCAAAGATACTAGAATGGTTTGCCATTTCATTCTCAAGTTCATGTTTGCAATTATATATGCATATGTAAATATAGTTGTATTCTATTATGGATATGTGTGTGCATAGATATGATGTATATATGTATATATATGTATACATGCATATGAACTCATACACACATATACAGATGTAATATATCAAATATAGATATATAGATATCTAAATAGATATATATTTATATCTATGTATAGTAAAACTTTAAAATTATTTTAATTTTAAATCCTATGGGAAGGTTTATTCTATTACAGATATATAGATAAGTAGAAATTATTATAAATAGATGCTGTACTCCTAAATCCTAGATGAATGCACCTAAGTTACTCCTGGTAATGACAGATTCAGAGAATTTTGGAAGGAAATTCATCTAGACCAATCTCTACTTGAATGGGCAGTCATCTCATCTCTCTAAGATACATGAGTCTTCAAATTCTCCTTAGTTTTATATCTTATTTTATTTACATCAGGCCTGAATCTTCCCTTTTTGTCCCTTCTATCCATTGCTCCTATTTCAGCCCAGTAGACAAATAAAACAATTTAATTCCTCTTCTATATTACAGATGTACAATTTTTTGAAGATTAAAATCATATGCCTGTACTTCCATCTCTTCACCCTATAACCTCTTTTCCATGTTTAATATTCCTAAAATTTTGCTTTTTTTAGTTTTGCTTTTTTCACCTAATTCTTATATGTTATGTTTTAAGGACTGGTTGCCAGACTTTGGATAATCACTACTCTACTATAGACAGCGGTTTCCAGGAGTCAGCTTACCCAGTTTGCTGGAATCCATTTTATTGTTTTGCTGATTTTTCAGATTTTTAAAACTAATGGAAAAATTAATAAATCAGATTAAACTTAAAATATGCCCTCCATACTTTTTGCCTCTCAGAGAATTGTTTGTTAGACAACACTCTTTTTCAGAATCAAGAATCAAGAACTGTACTTCCTAATCTCCTTGAGTAAGTCATTTAACTTTTCTGAGATTCACTTCCTTTATTTGTAAAATGAGACTTTGAGAAAAGATGATATTCTGAGATCCTTTTATGTTCAAAATTTATGATCCCCTTAACTTGTGCCATTGGTATATGACCTTAAAGAATAAAAGAGGGGTTTAATAAGTGTTGAGAAAGAAAACATGGAATATTCTATGAACAGGGGGATAAGTAAAGCTTCACATGGAAGATATTGAGAAAACCAAATAATCTTGCATGGTTTTGATGTTTGAACTTCATTCTCAAAGAAGACATGATATCAGACATGAATTGGATTTGAGTGAGGGGGTTACTATGAAAAATCACAAGGCTCACTTTCTCCTCTAGAACATGAGTAGAAAAAATTCAAGATATTCAGATGAAGGATTGAAGAGTTGGGGTGGGGTAAGGTTAAGAGAAGAGTATCAAAAGGGAATTGATTACTTAAGGCTAACAGTCTGTTACAATTATATATTTTTTAATTTAATTGAAATGCTTCAAGAAAGAAATATAGAAAGAAAAATATGAAAAAAAATGTTTGAAGAACTAAGAAAAACATGAGAAGAATCACGAGTGAGAGGAGGAAGAAAAGGGAAGAAGCTGACCATTCATTCAAAACAGTTCTCTCATTAAAGTAGTACTTAACAAAAAAAGCTAAATTTGGTCCTATGGTCCTAGATACATTTATCTTTAGCTAGGACTGAATGATTTCTAAGACTCGTATTCATTGTTTTTATAATCTGTACAGCAAGGGTTCTGAACCTGCCTAGGGTTTATGGATTCCCTGAGTTTGTGGATAAAAATACACCGTTATTTTAAGTGACTTCTAACTGAAATTTAGGATTTCCTCTAATTATAAGTTTAACAAAGACATTACTCTGAGTAGAGTTTAGTTAAATCATTAGTTAAATGAAGGGATCCTTGACTCAAAAATAAAATGATTTCTAAGAATGACTTTTCTAGGATTTCTGGAAAAAACAAGATGGCTTTTTGTAAAAATAAGGTTCCATATTTTAAATATTGGTCTAATTCAGAGCCAGCATCTTCCTTTTAATCCACTGGTGAAGGAAATGGCAAACCATTCCAGTATCTTTGCAAAGAAAACCCAAAAGGGACAATATAGTGCATGTGATCACTACTGAAAAATGGAGTGTTCATGGAGGACTAGCATTTCTGTGTCAGGGCTGCTGAAACCTTTTCAGGACTATTTATCCACCTTTAGTGTCCATCTTCACCCCAATTCTCACCTATAAATCCCAGAAGCTGTAATATTCCAGTGTCCATTCCTTATCACTATTTTTCTAGGTTGGGACCCACAGCAGAAAAGAACGCAGCAAATAAATGAAAAATTTGGTTGTACTACTTTTAAATACTAAGTCAGCCTATCAAAGAGATTACTCCAACCCCTTAACACACACACTCACATTAGGCAAACTGATAATACTAAAAGTTAGTGTACATGTGTACAAACATGTATACAAGAAAGTGACTATGTAAGGGAGTCAAGAGTACAGTTTCTGAATTATCTTTCAATTCTATTCTTGGAGATAGAGTGACAAACACAATGGTGACATTGGCCCTATGTCACAGGACCAACCTCCGGGCAACCCAGTTCATAAGGGATTCAAAATGGAGGAAGTAAATTGCCAACCCTGACCCATACAACATAGGAGAAGAGAAGGCTAAAATCATTATGAAAAAAATTTTCTCTGGGGAAGAGCCAAGATGGTGGCACGAAGGCAGGAATTCCCAGAAACTTGTTCTCCAAAAACTTCCAAAAGGTGTCAAATTATTACTCTAGCCAAAATTTAGAGGGGCAGAACACATTGAAAGAATGAGTGATACAATTTCCCAGTCCAAGACAACTTAGAAGTTCCACAGGAAAGGTTTGTTCCACTGGGACCAGGAGTTGGAAAAAGCCACAGTGCTGCATAGCTGGGCTTCGTGCCTGGGTCTGTGGCAGAGGGGGTGGTTTCCAGACCTCTTGGCCCAGGGATCATGAGGACAACCAGAAGGGGTGGTGAAAAAACTCTGCCACACCAGCCTCAGAGCAAGCCTGCAGTGAGAACCTATAGTGGGAGTTGGCAGAGCCATCCAGCAAGTCCAGAGCTCTCAGCCCATAGACAGTAAGGGGGTCAGGTGAGATTACAGAGTTCTCTCTATTCTTCTTGGGGCAGGACTCAGCTGTTTGCCCACACTCAGATCCAGGTTGCTGTCTGGGCCCCCACAATACCACCATAGCTCAGCAGGGACCCTCCTTACAGCTCCAGGGCAGAGGGAACTGCCTGAACACAGACAAGAGTAGTCAGAGCCTCTCATAAGACCTTGGAGGAATTAAGATCCCTGTGTGGTGTCCCAAACCCCCCAAAGCTTTGGATGTGTTGTAAATCAGTCATGGACAAAAAAATGAGCAAACAATAGAAAAAAGAAGAATCTAACCAAAGAAAATTACTTTGATCCCATGGAGGATCAAAATACACCCTCAGATAATGGCAAAATCGAAGCTTCTATATCCAAAACCTCCAAGAGAAATAAAAAATGGGCTGAGGCTTTGGATGAGCTCAAATGAGACTGTGAAAAGCAATTAAGGGAGAGAGAGGAAAAATTGGGAGGAGAAATGAGAATGATGCAGATAGATCATGAAAACCAAGTCAGCAACTTGGTGCAAGAAACACAAAAAAATACTGAAGAAAATAACATTAAAAACCAGTTTAGCCCAAATGGAAAAAGCAGCACAAAAGACAAATGAGGAAAAGAATTTCTTGAAAAGCAGAGTTGGCCAGCTGGAAAAGGAGATTAAAAAGTTCTCTGAAGAAAATCACTCTTTCAAATGCAGAATAGAATGAAAGGAAGCTGATGACTTTGTGAGAACTCAGGAAGAAATAAAACTATACCAAAAAAAAATAGAAGAAAATGTGCACTATCTCATTGGAAAAGCAACTGACCTTGAAAACAGATCCAGAAGAGGGAATTTAAAAATTATTGCGCTACCTGTAAGTCATGACCAAGGGAAGAACATAGACTTCATTTTTTGAGAAATAATACAGCAAAATTACCCTGAGATCCTAGAAGCAGAGAATAAAATAGAAATTGAGGGAATTCACTGGTCACCTCCTGAAAGAGATCCCAAAAGAAAAACTTCATGAAATATTATAACCAAACTCCAAAACCCCCAGGTCAAAGAGAAAATACTAAAAGATGCCAGAAACAAACAATTCAAGTACCATGGAACTACAGTCAGGATTACACAGGATCTGAAAGCATCTACATTAAGGACCCATAAGGCTTGGAATATAATATTTCAGAAGGCAAAAATCTTGGTTTACAACCAAGAATCAACTATCAAGCAAACCTGAACACCCTCTTTCAGGGGAAAAGATGAATTTTCAATTTAACAGGGATTTTCAAACTTTTCTAATTGAAACAACCAGAGCAGAACAGAAAGTTTGCTCTCCAAATACCATAAAGTGGGTGGACAAGAAGGACTAATTATGAGGAAGTTAATGATGTTGAACTGCTTGTATTCCTTCATGGGAAGAAAATACTGATAACTCATGTGGACTTTTTCATTTATAAAACAGTTAGAAGGAGTATACACACACATACATATGCACACACACAGACAAGACACAGGAATGAACTGAATATAATGGTATAATTTAGTAAAATGATGGAGTCAGTGGGTGATAAAAGAAAGTACTGGGATGAAGGGAAAGGAGAGGAAAAAGGGCCTAAGATATTTCACATAAGAGTCAAGGAAGGCAAGGATAAATGAGTGAGCATCCATTTTCATCAGAAATGACTCAGAAAGGAAATAACATACACACTTAATAGGGTGTAAAAATCTTTCTTATCCTAGAGAAAAATGAGAGGAAGGCAATGGGATGAGTGGGAATGTGAGAAGGGGAGGGGGGAGTAGGTGATAGAAGAGAGAGAAGACACTTCTGAGCAGGGACAGGGTGAAAGGAGAGAAAGAATGGAATAGATGAGAGTGGGGAGGAATAGAGTGGAGGGAAATACAACTAGTGTTAGTAACTATGGGAAAAATATTGAAGCAACTTCTCTGGTGGCTATGATGGGGAGAGCAACTCATCCCAGAGACAGAGTCATTGGAATCTGAACACAGACTGAAGTAAACTTTTTTCCTTCTCTTACTATTCTTGAGGTTTCTCATCTTTTTGGGGGGAGGGGGTTTATGATTATTCTCACAAAAAGATTATTGTAATAATATAAAATAAATAAATAAACAAAAAAGAGCAAAAGATTTTCTCTGAACTGAAATTAATTTCTCTACAATGCCTCCCTGCTTGGAATTCTTGGGAGAGACCTCTATTTGATGAGCTGTTACAGAATGGGCAATAGACTTGTACTCCCTAGGAAAAAATCTGTAGAGTGGATCTGGGAAGACTTCTCTGTGAGGTCTTGAGAGCTATTGTTTTGTATCAGCTTGGGGATTGGAGGGAGGGGGTTGGGAGACACTGTTGTTTTTAAGACATTGTGTTCAGTAGTTACATATTATAATCAAGCCCTATCATCCTGCTTTCATTTGTGAGTCTCCACCCTTTCGGAAGACAGAGTGATGCACAGACAATTCAGAAGAGCCACATCAAAGGAGATGCTGATCAAACCCAGGAGGGTTTTTGATTATGTGAATGAATAAAAGCTACATTTTCAGAAGCAAATGTTTCCTTCATTTCTGTACTGCTATATATCGTCATCAATGGTGGTAAAGCTGGGTTGGGGGTTGGGGAGGGGCAGGAAGCCCTGGGCACTCTTTTCAGGAAGCGGATGGGTTTTAGTAGGAGGGCTATGTGCTCCCCAAAAGGTGAGGACAAAGTGTGAAAGTTCTCGATCTGTAATCCTGCTAATGGTATCCTGTACCCGAAATTCTGTGACCAGACTACCCAACCCCAAGCTAATTGAATTCATCAAAGAATTCAGGGCCCTGGTTAAAGTATCTGTGGGTGGTCTCAGAGTGTGGGGTATGATGGTGGCAGTGAGAACAAGCTTGGGGCTACAGAGTTGGAGTCTGGGATGGTGTTTATCACAAAAAGCAGATGGATTTTGCTCTGCCCAGTAAGACAGAGAGAGAGACAGAGAGAGAGAGAGAGAGAGAGAGAGAGAGAGAGAGAGACAGAGAGAGAGAGAGAGACAGAGACAGAGACAGAGACAGACAGACAGAGAGAGAGAGAGAGAGAGAGACAGAGAGACAGAGACAGAGACAGAGACAGAGACAGAGACAGAGACAGACAGACAGAGAGAGAGACAGAGACAGAGACAGAGACAGAGAGGAAGAGGACCAGGAGGAGAAATAAGTGCTTTTCAAATTTTATTGTCTGCCGTAACAAGTGTGTTGGGCTATGGGAGAGAAAGATTGGTAAGGAAAACACAAGAGTTGGAGAATTTCTTTGACATCACTGTTCTTCCCCTGGAATCTTTTTCTTCATCTAGTAGGTTCTGTAGACATAAGTAGCTTTCAGTGAGTAAGAGTTGTAGACTTGAATTCAGTAGTTCAAATCACCCTGAATAAATCACCAAACCTTTCTCCATCTCATTTTCTTCTTCAGTAAAATGGGAGTAATAATAGAGTCTAGCTCACAGAACTGATGTTATTATTAAATTAGAAAATATGTAAGCTCATTATAAACCTTTAAGTATTATACAAATGCTAGTTATTATTAATCTTGGTCGTTAAGGTAATTACCAATAATAAAATAACCTTATTTACTAGTTTTGCATAGGAGGAATCTGAGAACCAAAAAAGTTCAGCAACTTAACCAAAGATTATACAGTTATTGGTGGTAGAGCTGGAATTTGGACAAATATCTTCTGTCTTCAAACCCAAAGTTATTTTCATGATATTATACTGCCTCCCAGGGATCTCATTAAAAGATTGTTTTACCTATAAGACAATCTTCAAGTGAGGATTTAATACAATTGCAGGTGAAAAGGCAAATAGGCCCTAGAGAGCTGAACCCAAATATTATTTTACTTCCATTCCTTTATTTGAGGCCTCTCTACTTCCCCAAAATACACGCAGAAAAGTAATGAATATATTTAATATTTTTGGTTACTGATCTGGGAAGAGATTTTAGAATTGAAGGAGAAAGTAAGAGATACATCTAATGAACACTTATAAAAAGGTGGGCACTCTGGGAAATTTCTATTTCATTACAAATATTTGAATTCATCATAAATGGCTTTTGCAAAATGAGGATATAATTGTTAATTCTTATGAATAATTCTAAAGACATAGGTGTATAAGATTTGCTTGAGATAAGAATTGAAATTAGATTATACATCAGGATCTCACTGATTGGTCCAAGTGGACATGCGTACTTAACAATAAATCAATTAGAAAGATTTATGAAGTACTACTAAATGCCAAATGTTTTGCTAAACATCAAAGATAGAAAGACAACAAATAAAATAGTCTCTGTTTTCAAAATGCATACATTCTACTGAAGGGAGAGGTTTTGAGGCATACCAGTTCCAAATTTAAACAAGAGAGAGAAAACTAGTTCTCTCTCTCTCTGGTTATTCTATCATGAAAGAGAGAAGCAAGGAGAAAGAACACACTCTCTCTCTCTCTCTCTCTCTCTCTCTCTCTCTCTCTCTCTCTCTCTGTCTCTCTCTGTGTGTGTGTGTGTGTGTGTGTGTGTGTGTGTGTGTGTCTTTCCTCATGTTCTTTCCACTATTTCAAATCTAATTACCTCTTGATGATTTCCATAGCTTGCTCTTCAGCTCCCCCTGAGGGTAAAAGACAAATTGTGCTTTCCAAGTCTCTCCAAATTCTACCAACTGAAATCCTTTCCCTCATTTCAAGGAGCATCCCAAACATTATTTCCCTCATTTGACTTTCCTTGGAAGTTATCTCTCCTGACTCAAATTTCTCAAAATATTTTCATATAGAATTTTCAGATATAATTGTTTGTAGGCTAGTAATTTGTATAAATGATTTATTGGGAGCAGGGACTGTTTTATCTTATCTTTATACTATGCTATGCACATGATATATATTTACTCTTGAATTGTGTTAGTCTATGTGGTTAAATAAAATTCAAGGGCTATCTGAAATGGGTAACCATTGGCAATTCACTAAATATCTCTTGGCCTCAGTTTCTTCATTTAGTAAACTACCTACCTTATGAATACTGTCCTGCCACACTTAAGAATTAGCTAGTTGATGGGACTAGTCTGGAGAACAGTCTGTATCCAGAACCTGGAATCCCTAAGAGAAAGCCCTAATTCATTTTTAACTTTGTAACATTAGTGTAACACTACATATACAGTCTTAAAAATTGAGTTGAAATCTAGTAATATGTATGTACCTCTAGTGTAAGGACTCACAAACTGTTTCTCAGAGCAGTTTTCCACTTTTGGTGTTCATCTGCCACCTGACTCTCATCAGTGACTCCAAGAAGCTGAAGCACGTACAAGCCAGCCACACCTTCAGCAGAAGGGCTAACCCAAGTTGAGGGTAATTGAAGACCTTCAAATCCATCAGTTAATGGGGGGGGGTGTCTAGATAAGAAGACTTCTCCCAAAGGAATAGAGAACTATGAAAAATTTGTTTGAAGGGCCATGAAGAACTGTCAAATATTTAAGAGATTGGTCAGATAGTGAAGAGGCCAAGATCATCCCAAAACAGTCATCTTGACTTTTGTCTTGATTCCAAAGACAAGAAGAGATACTGAGGCCAATGACTTCATGTAACTCTGTGCCATTTAAATCCAATTTATTCATCGGTCATAACATTTTACCATTTTTACAGACCTCAAAGTGGTGAGGGACAAATGACCAAGCAGCGGGTGTGTGGCAGCTGTAGTCACAACCCTGCTCATAGGTGGTCAAGGTCATAGGGTCATCTCATTGCACTGAAAGAGCACTGGGATTTGGAAGTCCCCTGGGTATCTGAGGAGCCTTTTTGAAGGATTTCACTACTCACCTTTTGATGAGAGAAGGGAGCTGGGAAAGATGACCTAACATTGTTTGTAACACCTAGCCTAATGGGGGTAAGGCAACCAACTTATGTTTGAAAAAATAAAAAAAATGTACAGAATATTTTGCAAAGATTATTCCACTCACCATTAGTACATGGAATGTATATATACTCTTATAGACAACATGAAATCCAGTAGACCTGAAAGAACTCAGTAGATATAACATTCAAATAGAAACCTTGAGTAAATCAAAGCTGGCAAGTGAAGGCCAAATTGCTGAAATCACAGCTGTATACACATTTTTCTGGAGTGGTCAGTGTTGGAGGCATGCCATGAAACTAAAGTATGTTTCACAATGAAATCTAATCTATTCAATAAACTAGCATGTCTTCCAAAAAGAGAGACTATCAGGCTCATGACAATGTGATTGCCACTTGCAAGGAAGTACCATGCCATGATCATCAGTGTATTTGATCCCACCTGATAAACCCTGATAATTTCAAAGAAAAAATTTATGAAATCCTGGAGACCCTCATCATCAATATACTAAAAGAAGGGAAGTATGCAATTTCTGGATCACTTTAATGATGCAGTAGGCACAGATTACTGGATATGGCAAGGAATCCTTGAGAGGAATGGAGTCTGAAATCTTAACAGCTTATAGTTACTTTCTACTGAATGTCTGTGTGTCTCATGCCATTCTCATCATCAACACTGTCCTCTATTTAATTGCAATAAAACTTTGTGGATGCACCCTTGCAGCAAAAAATGACATATCATTATAAAGAGAAGCAAAAAACAAAATGAGAATGATGAAAGTGATGTGTGGCCGGACCAAACATAGACTTATCCTCTCTAAGATAAACATTTATATTTTAATAAAATCAGTGGTCTCAAGGCAAGACAACTACCAACAGACAATATCAACAAATTAGAACTCTGTGCATGAACGTTTTGTTGCTAACTTGGAGGGAAAGTTGAGTCAACACATAGTTGTCAGCAGTGGAACAGGAAAGAAGTGGGCAGCTTTCAGTGATTTGGGAAAGATCTCACTTGCTAATATTGTAAACATTGTTCAGTTTGACAAGAATGATGGATAAACTCAGAACTGCTAAACAAAAAGCAAATGGTTTTGAAGAGGAGAATTCATCTATCTCTAAAAAGGTCATGTTTAATTTCTTCAAAAGCACACTGCAAATAAAGTTTAAAGATGCAGGATTCTTGGCTCAGTAAGAAGGTAGATAAAATTCAGTTTTATCCTAATTTAACAACACAATGCACTTTTATGATGTCCTAAAGATTATTTATGGGTCAAAGTACACTTCAACTACTTTATGCTGAGCCACAATGATTAGTAATAAGGACATGATATTGGCGAAATGGATTGAAGACCTATATAGTGTTCTCAACTAATTTTCATCAATCAATGCTGAAATCATTGGCCAGACACCTTAGATTTAAGTCAAGCCCTCTCTAACTGAATACCATTTAGGATCCCCATATGTAGCAAAGCAATGGATCCACTGTTCATACAAAAAACTAACTGAAGTCTTCCGGATCATTAGCAAGGGGTTCAAGTAGGCCTCCTTTGTTCATCTTTACAATGAAAAAGAAAGGGTGCAAGAGTAGTGGATATGGAGTTTATGACCTGATAACTCTAGTAGAGATGCTTGAAACAGAACAGAGGTCTACACATAACATTCATTAATCTGAACAAACTGTCCATGGTGAGTTGCCCAGAGAAGTCCATCAATGTCATATGTCAATTTTTTGATGGCAAACTTCTGTGGATTGGATAATGGACTATGCTCTTGAGCTTCCCCAGTCACCAGAGGAGTAAAGCAGGCTTTGTATTTGCCTCCATGCTTTTTATCATGGTGTTTTCATCAATGTTGTCAGTTGTCTTCAATGAGGATGGGACAGTATCAAAGTCAGCTACTTAGAGCACCACACTTAGAGCAAATTATTTAACTTGAAAGGGATACAATCCAAGACTAAAGTGAAGGGATAGTTGGTGTATGATTTTTTATTTACAAATAATTATATACTCAATGGAACCTCTGAGGCTAAGATGCAAAAGAGTTTGGACTGATTCTTTGTCACATGCTAATTTTGACCTGATCACACAAAGAAATCAGAGTTTCTGTACCAGAGAGCACCTCACCATTCAAATATGGGGTCATTGGTATCAACTGAGATTTTTGAATGTGGTGGATAAGTTCACTTACTTTAGTAGCAGACTTTTCAGGGATGAGGTTAACATTACCAGAGCTAGTGCTAGGAAAATGTGGAAGAGAAGAGACAATAAGTTGCCTACTAAACTGAAAGTCTCCAGAACCATTATGTTTATCTCAGTGTTGTTAGTGGGTGAAACCTGGATAGTCTACTAATGCCATGTCAGGAAAATGAATCACTTTCATTTGAATTAAATTTGAAGAGAAAGATTCTAAAGATCACATGGCTAGATAAATTTTACTGCAAGAAAAGCAGAATTCTGATGGACTGACCACATTATTTAAATGACAAACATATTATGCCTAAAAGACCAATTATGTGGAGAACTCATCCAAGGCAAGCACTCACACAGAAGTCAGAAGTAATACCAGGATATTTGCAAAATACTTCTAAAACACTATAGAACTAATTGTGAGACATGGGAGATACTGGCATAGGATTGCCCAGCATGGAGTACCTGCACCAAAGAAGGTAGTGTGCACTATGAGCAAAGCCAAATTGTAGTAGCTCAAAAGAAATATGAAATGTAGAATTTAGAGATAGGTCCACTCCAAATGTTCACAGGTCTGACTTATAATAGAGTCTCCCAAACTCATAGTTATCTGGTCACTTATAGTTCAATATACTGTACCTTGTCCCCTTGATACAGTGTTGTCATTTTGGTCCTCTTCAAGAATAAAGGTCAACAACCAACAACCAATAACTATTTTATTCTCATAAGTTATTATTCTCATAAACATTTATAGATAATCAAGAGGATGGTGAAATAATAATAATAATAATAATAATAATAATAATAATAATAATAATAAATGGAAGTGGACTTGTGATATCATTTGAATAAGAAATTTCCAGATCCTTGCTGCTGATAATTTCTTTCTAGCTTCTACTCTTAGAGAGATGTCTAGAGGATATTTGTATTAAATAACTTGTCTTGAGTCATGCAGCCAGAATTTGTTAGTGGCAGGAATTGAACCTAGATCTCCCTGGATTTGTATTTGACTCTCATAATAATGCTTCATCTTTGTTGTTATGGTTTACAAAGCATTTTCCTTACAACTACTTTAGAAGATATAAGGCAAAAGTATTATTAATACTATTCACATATAGGGAAATTATAGCTCACAGAAAATAAATAACGTCAAAATTTATTCAACTTGTCAGAGCTGAGATTTGTACCCGTGTTTCTTAGTTCCAAATCTAATATTCTTTTTATGACTCTGAGCTATTAAATAATTATTTCAAGGCAATATAGTTTATAAAATGGTAAAATAAAATTCTAGTCCTCTGATTATGAATTTTGTTCTTTGGTTAATAACTATCTGTTCCTACTTCTCAATAGGAAAATGGTACACATAGTTCTCTGAGAAAGGATTGCTTTAGAAATATGTGCAGCAATAATGAATAGCATAGATTATTGGGGGCAGGGAGAAAGAACCAGAGAAAGGCAACAACAGCAAGAATATAGGGTAGGCAAATACTTAAGTAAGGATGAAATAGAGGACCCAGCAGCAGCAGCAAACAAAACAGCAAAAGGTTTCTAGTTTCAGAGGAAGGAAGAGTTAACAGAAACACAATGGCTAACAAATGAAATCATCCAGCAGTTATAGAATTTTTTTCTTTTTTGGTAGTGGAGATTGATGATCTATCTAATTCACCTTGGATAGATTGCTATTTTAATACATTATGGCATAATAGATTAAGTTGGGTTTGGAGTAAGGAAGAACTAAGTTTATAAAACTATCTATATGATCCTGGGAAAATCACATACCTCCTTGTTAATCTGAGCTTTCCCTTCTATTAGTTAGTGTTAATGAGAAAAGTGCACTATATACCTTAACTATAAATAGGACTATCATCAAAGTTGTTATCTCCATCTTATTTTCTTCATCTGAAAACTTTATAGAATCATAAATTTAAAATTCTAAAAAAAAGCTGAGGATTCACTGAATCTATCTTCCCCATTTGACAGATGAAACTGAAGCATATAGAGAGTGACTTCAAGGTTAAACGGGTAATAAGTATCAGGTGTGGAATTGATACCTATGCCACTAAACCACGCTTTCTACTTAGTCCTCACAACTCATCCACTAAGTCATAGAGGGCTGCAATTTGTGTTTTTTTGTTTTTGTTTTTGTTTTCTAGGTTTTTGCAAGGCAAACAGTGGTAAGTGGCTTGCCCAAGGCCACACATCTAGGTAATTATTAAGTGTCTGAGACTGGATTTGAACCCAGGTACTCCTGACTCCAGGGCCAGTGCTTTATCCACTACACCACCTAGCTGCCCCTGCGATTTGTGTTTATTGAGAGATCTCACACATAGAAGGTTCTCCCACATTGAGAAAATCACAACTACTTAAGGTATCTGGAGTTTTGAACACAAAGATATAATCTACAGCAATTGGGAAAATGGGAAAGGTCTATGCCCAAATTTCACCAAATTGGTGTGAGTTGATAAATCCTTCCCACTTCCTATCAATCACTCCCAAATATTATACTTTTAAGCACAGACAAAAACATATTTTACATATTGTGTTTGGTTCCTCTGTTGTTTAGTGATATACACAAAAAAACATTGCTCGCAGCCAGTAAGGATAATACACAGAGACTTTGGCAAACTACTATTTGTCTCTTTGGTTCCCTAAGGGTCAGATCTCCTTGTTTTATGTAGTTGCATGTGGAATATAGTACAATCATTAACATAAAGCTTGGAAAATGACTTGATCTTTGTGATTTTATACTTGAAGGAACTATGCTTCTAAGGAACTATCTTTTTTGTTTCTTTGTTTTGGTTTTAGTTTTTGCAAGGCAATGGGGTTACGTGACTTACCTAAGATCACCCAGCTAAGTAAGTATTAAGTATTAGAGGCAAAAATTGAATTCAGGACCTCCGGATTCCAGGACCAGTGCTCTATTCACTACACCACCTAACTGCCCCCTGAAGAACTATCTTTACCCTCCTCCATACTGTTTCAACATCTTTCTCAGAATTTTTGAAAATCTCTATTAGTCAAGACAATGAAAAGGAGTTGTCCTGGACTGGGTTTTGTCTTACAGTTAATGTCACCAAGCAAATATTGATAATTTTATCTATATGGACTTTGCAGGATCCCCCTTACTTTATTCTCTTTTAGTATCCTACAGAATGGTCCTCTTCACAAAATTCAGCTAGCAAAAGTGATACATTAGATTCAACTTAATTTGTAAACATTTTTCTTTTTCATAGTATTCCCTTAAAGTTACATTTTATAGATTATCATAATTCAAAGTTTATTCAACAATCAAGTTCCTGATTTTTATTTTTGCTCTCTTCCCCAATACAAGTAGGTGATATCAGGACATGGAAGAGGATATGTCCTGTGAAAATGGTAGAATTTACCTTGGCATACAAAATACTCCATAATCTAGTGCCCCCTGACTTTCCCATATTTTCTCATACTACTTCTTATATGTACTTTATATGCCAGCCTGACTAGACAACTCATCACCTTTTGTACACACCCCATTTTTTTCTGCTTTTGCAGAGTGCTGTTCCTTATGCCTGGAATGTCTTCTTCCCTTCTCCTCTACAAGCCATCCTGCCTATAGGAATTCTAAACAGATTAGTCCCATTTAAGTGTTACCACCTCCTTAAAACTTTTCCTTATTTTGCTCTCATAACTTCATATAGCACTTTGAAACTTTGTAATCTACTTAGCACTTTTGAATCAAAGTCTTTTCATGGCACACACCTTTCCTAGCCTAAAAACCCCAAGAAAACTGGACCTGTGTCTTATTTAATCTTTGCATCTCCCCTAGTACCCAAAAATGCACTGTGCTTTGTGCTGAATGATTTAAAATATTCTAATGAAGGTGTACATTAGATGTCATTTTATTTAATCCTCTTTTCTTACAGATAAGGGCTTTGAAGCTTGAGAAGGGTTACAGGGTGTGAAGAGTCAGGGAGCAATAAAATAGGCCAAGAGGGGAGATACTTTAGAACAGTCAAGAAAAATAGCAATGGTATTATGATCAATGGTGAAGGAAAAATCTATTCTCTGTCTTAACTCCATCAAATCAAGTTACCATTTATGCTTCTAACTTATTTTTTCTTCTTTCAAATTCCTCCTTGTTTTTAATATATGAACTATGGTTACCCTATCAATCTCTTTCCCTCTGAATGATGTGTTCATTCATTAAGTATTTATTAAGGGCCTACCTGAAGAGCAGGATTGCTGGATTCCCAGAGTACAAAGATAATAATAAAACACAGCCTTCAAGCATCTCATATTCTTCTTGGGGATGGGAGAGCTGGGAGGGATAACATGTAAACGGATTAAATCAACACCAAGTATATACAAAGTATTTTTAACAGGGATGTGCATCAGAAAAAAGGTACTATTTCCCCTTGAAGTTTTCTAACCATACCTTGGTTGTCATAATAATTGTTTTTTTTTAATACTCAGTCATTTTGTGACCTGGGAAAATCACCTCATCTTTCTGCACTTCTATTTCCACATCTTTAAAGTAAGGAGGTTGAACGAGATCATCTGGAAAGATCTCATTTAGCATCAACAATCCCTGACTCTTGAATTTTTCCTAAATCTTTTCATCTACAGAGTTTGAACGCCCATGCTTGTTTTTTCTAATCACTATTATTTTCATTATTCACTCCCCCAAATTAACTTTAAATAAATTTATGAGATGTCAATGTTAATAAATAAAAAGTTTCCCAATATTTCTTAAAATCCATCTTTCCCTTTCCCCCATGTTTCATGTCCTCCATATTCTTGGGGAAGAAGGTAAAGAATGTCTAGTATACTGAACTTTTAATTTCAGTTTTTCAGCCTTAACTCTCCCTGTTGAGCCTGCTGTGGTAATATTCAGACTACAGTCCTTCCTCAGTCAGAGGATTTATAGCTTGTCCCTGGGCTCAGCACACCAAATCAGTTCCAAGATTGTTTTCATCAAATGATTAACTGCACAGTTGCCGATAAGATGATGAAGTCGATTTGATATTATTTCCAGTTTGTTTTCATAAATAGAAACCATAACAGGAGCAGGGAAGTATTTTACCATCTTTATATTGTACAGGAAAAAAGATGATGTATTTGGCTCCTTGTGTGGGGGTCTCTTGTCACCCATGTTTGAACTTGAAAGTCTCCCTTCTCCCCCTTTCCTCCCTGCCCTGGCCACTAATACACTGCTGGACTGTTCATTCGGTGTTTTTAGAAGGAAATAAAGTCTTTGTCATAAGCTTGCTCCTGTTAGAATCCCATTTTTTAGCCCAGCTCTCTGTACTGTTATTCAACCCTTAGAAGCAAACTATATAGATACAATAAGTTTAACAATTCACCTTCAGAAGTAAAATTTTTCTTCTTCAAGTCCTACTCCCTACTGCCACTTTTCTCATGAACTTTTCTCTATCCTCTACTTCTACCCCAGAACAATCTTCTTTCTATTCACTGCACCCTGTTATTCAGCCCTTTGACTTTTGTACTTCCTCTTCAGGGAATCAGTTACAAAGAGAGTTACCTATCTTGAAAATATGACTGAAATTGGTTTTCTTCCCAATATATTATTTTTTTCTATTAATTTCTATTTCTGGAGGCAAGAAATATAGAATGAAAATGTGAATTAAAGTGATAAAACAGCCTGGAGTAAAGGAAAAACTACACTTAATTATAGACTAAAGAACCAATTTCAGTGTGACTGAAAAAAATGCTCTTAACTTCTGATGATTTCTGATGATTCTCTCTGTCTCTCTGTCTCTCTGTCTCTCTGTCTCTCTCTCTCTCTCTCTCTCTCTCTCTCTCTCTCTCTCTCTCTCTCTCTCTCTCTCTCTCTCTCTCCCCTTACAAGAATCCTAGCTAATTAGCTGTGTTGTCATCATCATTTACTGCTGTTGTTATAGTTACTTGCATAAACATAGTTTATGGGCTATGAGAAAACAGGCATATCCCTACCATAAGTGAAAGAAGGGTTGCTATCAGCATTGGTAGAGGGGAATTTTCACATTAGAAGTTCCCATTATAAAATAAATCCCAGAAATACCTAACAAAAATTTCATGTTTCCTGACTTTTCAGTTTTAGTTTATCCACAAATCTTCCTTTTAAGTACCGAAAAACATCCAGAATCATATTCTTCCCATAACCTCAGCTACTCTGTGCTTAGACATGGTCTATAAAATGGCAAAGAAATTTTCATATAGATAATACACCAGGATTTGCATATATTTGTGGCACTTTCAGAACTTCCAATTCAATTCTACTTAGTTGTTCAGAAATCTTTCCCTCATATTTGTTTCAAAGTGTTTGTCTCTGCTTTTTCAAGATGAGTTTTCTATATACAAGTGTCTTGATCAACTTTGCCTCACTGAGGTTGACCAATGACCCTGTCATTCTTACTTTTTCCATGATTAAAAAGAGATCTGGGTTCTTTTTTTTTTTGTTTTCTGTTGTATGTTCCGTGATCTTACTGTTTACTGTGTGTCCAGAGGCAAATTATTTAATTTTTCTGAGTATCACTTTCTTTATCTTTAAGAGTTATCACTCCCCTTTAAAAGAAATTAATTGAGACAACTGCATTGATCCTGCTGAAAAGAAGTGAGTTCAAAGTCAGATCAAATGCCTTTAGGTTCTAATCATTCAGCTAACTAGACTGTGTTAGAAAGGAAGGAGGAAAGACAGGAAGGAGAGAAGAAAGAAGAAGAAAGAGGGAAGGAGGGAGGGAAGGAAGGAAGGAAGGAAAGGAGGAAAGGAAGAATGAAAGATGATTTTATTTATAAAGGGAGTTCCAGTTGGGAAACTTTCCCAACCATTGTCCATCAGTTCCTGCTCTTAGAAAGTTAGTTGGATGGGGATACATTCCATTTCCCATTCTTCCACAGTCTGTATGACTAAGAGATAGAAACTGAACCATACTCTAACACTATGGCCAGTTCTTATTTATTGTCTGACAAGAAAGAATTTCTACAAATCTTTTGGAATTTTTGATGAAGCAAGAATTAGACCCTTGGAATGTTGTACTAGTTTTATCAGACCATCATGTTTTGGTATTTAATTAGTGATTTAAGGAGTTAACTTAAAGAGTAGATAGCTAACTTGATCAGAAAATGTTTGAGCCATCTTTGTTAAGTCCAAATATAGTCTTTTGCAGTCACTAGATGTGTGACTCTGGGTAAATATATCACTTTAACCAGTTTTCCCCAATTTCCCCCAGTTTCCTTATCTGTAAAATAAGCTAGAGAAAGAAATGTCAAATCACTTCAGTATATTTGCTACGAACACACCAAATGGGGTCATGAAGTCAGTCATGACTGAAAGACATCAACATCAAGATAAATAAAAGATGAAATCAATCAAGGAATAAGCTGTTTCCCCATAGTCCAAAATGTTAAACAACTAACAATAACATCAGATTGATAGAATCCAAGTCTTAGAATCAAGGTCTCATTTCAAGTTTGCCTTCTGAGATCTAGTAGCTTTGTGTCCTTGGGCAAGACAGTTAATTTCCCAGAGCCTTATAAAACATCTCTTTAATATAAAATACTTAGAAGTTTCTAGTTTGTGTTGATAGAGGGATAGCATTATAGATAAATTCATAGGTCCCATTAATACATAATCAAAATAATAATGATAATGATGATTGATGATGGTAGTAACAATGGAAAGAGATAGCTACATTTGTACACAAAGCTTCTATAGGTCTCATCATCCACAGTTGGCAAACTCACTGTACCTTGACTACAACATAGTGATGTTATTTTGGTCCTGTTAGGAAATGAAGAACAATAACCAATCAATCAATACTTGTTAAGGTATTTGGAAAATTCTCACTTTTGTGTTATATGTGACAGGCATTACACAGTTATCTAGTTAATGTTTCTATTTTAAATTTACTTATTTTCATCGATGTGAACATGTATAGCTTTAAGTTATAAAATTTCCTTCCACCCTCCCTTCCCACCTTCCTCCCCTCAGGGGCGAACAGAAAGGATTAGTATTGTACATACATATTTTTGATTAACATATTATTGTTTATAGATTAGTTATTTTTGGTATGAGGAATTAGGATTAAAGGAAAGAGACACATAGATAATTTTTATAAAGTGTTCATTGGAGTCTGAAGGATTGTGTGTGTGTGTGTGTGTGTGTGTTCTGTTCTGTTTTGTTTTGTTTTTCTTCCTCTAACATTGTCCATAACTGGTCTAATACAGTTATCTTAGCTCTCTGAACTGTAGAGAGGAGCTACTTCCATCAAAGTTGTTCATCTCACAATGTTATTGGTTGATGTGTACATTGGTTCTACTCCCTTCACTCAGCATCAGATCATGTAAGTCATTCCATGCTTCTTTAGAGTCCAAACATTTAAGGTTTCTTATAGAACTACAATATCCCATTGTATTCTTGTTCCATAACTTATTTATCCATTACCCAAGTGATGAGTATCCCATCAATTCCTAATTCTTTGCCTCTACAAAAAGAGCTGCTATGAACATTTTGGAACTTGTAGGACTTCTCTCTCTCTCTTTTATAATTTCTTCTGAAAACAGTACCAGAATTGGAATTGCTGGGTCATAGGGTTTGAAGAGTTCTATTGCTCTTTGCATACAGTTCCACATTGCTCTCCAGAAAGGTTGGATCTATTCACAACTCCACCAGCAATGCATCAATGTCCCAGTCTTCTCACAACCTCTCCAACATTGATCATTTCCCCTTTTTTCTCATCTTGGCTAATCTGAAAGGTGTGAGAGCTCATTATTTATTTAATTTACATTTCTCTAATTAATAAGGTTTTGGAGCATTTTTTCACATGATTATATTTAGTTTTAATTTCTTCATTTGAAAAACTGTACATATCCTATAGTTAATGTTTCTTTAAAGAATTTAAGAAATCCTAGAAAAATTATATAACTCACCCACAGACTATATGGTAAGGTAATGATCGAGCCTGAAATATAATCTAAGTTTCTCCTGTCTATCTGTCTTTGCCTCTGTCTCTGTCTCTTGTTTCTCTCTTTCTGTTTCTGTCTTTCTGTGTCTCTGTCTCTTCTCTCTTTCTTTTCCCTTCTCTCACACTATTTACTCTTTTCATTGTACCATGCCGTCTCCCATATGCTCTATGTATAAGAATACAAACTTGGGCCTCTTGAATTACTTCATTTATATAAAACAACCTTTTTAGTTTCCATAGATTACATTAGAAAAGTTTCATTTCATATTGGCTTTCTTATTGAATTTTCCATCCTCCTGAGTTTCCACCTTATGTTTAGTAAATCAGACATCACAACCCCACCCCTTACACAAATCTAAAACTCTGAAATTTTACTACTTTCTTTGCAGCAAATAAGATTCTCACAAAAACAGACTTTTTTCTTTCCTGTGATTATGATATTTCTGAAAAATAAACTTTTAAATAAGTTTGGCAACTTCCCCTTAAATCAAGGTTTCAGTATAGCTGTGTAATATTGAAAATCATAGAATCCTAGGTTCAACACTACAAGGAACCTTAGATGTTATTGAATCCAATTCTCTTATTTTATGGTGGAGAAAACTGAGTTCAGAGAGGATAAATAACGTGGCCAAACTCAGTCTGTTACATAGTAGATGAAATTAATTTTGGCTTCAGATCCTCTGACTTTAAATATATTGTTCTTTCATATTATACTAACTTAAAAGGTAAGTAACCAGTTAATTGAAATGTTTTTACAAAGTATGCTTTAAAGTAAATGCCATTTCAGAAACAATTCTGCTTGTATGTGAGAAATGAGCCTTTTTGGAAAAAAATTTTAATTATGTATTTCATAACACTACCATTACTATAATTACATTTTGAAGGTGTAAGAGTAAATTCCAATTGGTTACATAGCAATCACAGTGTAATTAATATAATTTATGAAGTATATTTTGAGTATGGTATGTAGGATATTGAGATACTATTCCTATTATCTTAATGAGGGTAACATACTTGCTCAGTGTCACAATTGGTTTGACCTTTTCTTGAGTTACACATACAGTGTTCCCTGCCAGTCTCTCCCCCCCTCCCAGCCTCCACGCATATATATTCCCATAGATACCTTATATGAAACTAGACTGCAATGGATGTTTCAGAGATCTTCAGTTTGGTAGTTTGGGTCTGTCTGAATATTCCTTTCTCCAGTGAAATTTGCAATCAACAAGGCAATCAGTTAATAAGCATATATCGAAATCCTTCTAGGAATGAGGCACTGTGCTAATTGTACCTCACTTTGTGAGCTGTTATGGCCCCAAAATGTTATCACCCTGTGGTAAGTTTCTCTTAGCTTTGAACTGGGGTATTCTTCAAAGAAAACCCACAAACACAATGCACACGTTATGAATACATATGTATACACATTTAAAAATAGAATCAAACATATGTCCATTGTCTGTGTAAGTATATTCACTACTCTTTTCAATGCACCCCAATGTACTCCCACCCAATCTACTCCCTAGATGGGTTTATTATATGTACATAGTCAAGCCCAATTTTTTATAACACAGGGATGTCCTGGGTATTGCTCAATCTTTCCTATATTTGCAGAAGAAGGACAAAAAGCAGCTCACTGTGTTAGCATAAAATAAAATGAAAAGCTGTTTTGTTTTGTTTTTTCCCCTAGCTGTGACTGAGAATTTTCTATACATATTTATAAGTAAATAAATAGTAATGGAGGGCTATTATTTGCAAATTTGAGGAGGAGAAAGAACTGAGTCAGGGTTAACTCAGAGTCCACCAGGTTGAGCAGCTAGTAATAGCAAATGAGTCAAGTAAGACAGGTTGGGAGCTTTCCCAGAAAACAGAGTACCAAACAATAGGTCAAAAGTAGTTTTCATGCAGCTGTGACCTGCTCTGAAAGGTTTCTTCCTCCACTGTAGAGAGCTGTAGAGAGCTGCTGGTTGATGATCCCATTGGCCATGCACAAAAATCTGGATAAATTTCCTACCCCTCATCGATCTACACTATCTACACTACTACATCTATCATCTGTAGATCAATGAGGGGTATTCTAGGCATTCTAACTGGAAGCATGAATTTCATGTTGAATGAGCCCCTATTTTGGAAGGAATTTAAATGGAATTTGTACTTATTTCAGAATGTGTGCTGATTTGATTTATAATTTATTTATTATTGTAGATTTAGAGATAAAAGGAATGGTAAAAGTCATCTAGATGAATATTTTAATTTGCTTTACAGATTAGGAAACTGAGCGACAGGAATATAAGAAACTTTCCAAAAATGAGTCAGCTATTACCAGGCAGAGTTGGATTCTAGTATTAGCTTCTTTAAATCGACATTGTGCAGATTGAATGTTTTAATAATTCAATGATGTTTCTTATTTACTTTTTTTTCAGCATAGTGAGTAATTGAGTCCCTGGGTCTGAAATGATCTCAGAAATTTCTTGTTTTTAATTTGAGTGGGGAAAGGAAGTCAGTAGAGGTAAGAAAAATCCCCACAATTTGAACTTGAATTTGAGAGTCCAGGACATTATCAGACCCACACATACATATCCATATGTGTGTGTGTATATACACACATATACATATTCATATGCATATACATCTAGACACACATATTTGCATGAGTATATCCATATATACATGTATATACACATATACAAACATATATAATTAGATATATGTATATACATGCATATATATTCACACACATGCATATATATGTATATGCCCACAACCATATATGTGGTGTGAATATGTGTGTGCTTATGAATAACTGAGGTTAGTTTCAATATACCTCTTATAGAAATTGATTCCATTCATCTATAGCAATCCTTTTCTCAATTAATATTTATGAAATTTAATTAAACTATAGTCCTACCCCTTAAAGCTTCAATTGGCGATCTTTATATGAATCAATTAGACAAAAGAAACAGAAAGACGAGAAAAAGTGATTCTTGCAAGGACATGAAGTCAGAGACCACCAAACTACAAACTACTTTCAGCACTTGCTCCTTGCCTATAGAAGATATTAAAAAGAATGGAGCTGGGGAGGAAAACAAGCAGCATTGAAGGCATAAAGTAATCTAGTGAGTTAACAAAATATAGTCACTCCCTAAAAGACCTGAAAGTTTAAAAGGTGAAAATTGTTGATAAATTGAATTTAAGGGAAATAGGGGATAAGGTTCTTGTGACTACCAAAAGCTGTAATCTTTCCCCAGATGTTGCTGAAAATACACTTTTTTTCTGTATATAATACTTTTTAGCAAAACATGAATTCTGATAATATGCACTTTTCCTAAAAAAAAAATAACCATGAAATAGCTCATAACATGCTAGGGAAAGGAGAGTCAATTCTGGGTAGGACTTGGAGGGTCAGGGGCAGTCACATTATAGGAACCGTGAGGTCAAAAAGGGAATGAGGGGAAGCCATCTTTAATGTCCCTTTCAGCTCCATGATTGAATTGTACCCAATGAAAAGTATTTGCCTTGAGGTGAGTTCCTGTCCCCTTTGCTGAGCTCAAAAGTCTCCCATCACCCATCCCATCACAACATAGGCTGGCAAAGTACAATGATAACTGATCACTTGCATTCTTGATTAATTAAAATATTCTCTGTAAATACTTTTACTATGGTCCATCTTGCTCCAGTGAAAGAATTTTATCTATAATGCCCCACCCCAAGTCATATATATTATAATGGACCAAGTATGGGAAACCAAAAACATAGAACCTACATCTAATGGGCTAAAGTCTCCCACTGTGTCCTGACCAAAACCAGAAGTCCTATAATATCAGACTACTGGTTTAAGATGGTCCAGGAAGAGACAGTGAGAAGGATGTCTTTGCACAACATTTCTTTCACTTTAATCAACATAATGTTCTTTTTTGTTACGAAGAACAGCAATCAGCATTTATTTACTTTCTGAAATATTATTTTGAATGTAATATAATTATATTTTATTTTTACTCAATTTATTCAACTGCAATTAAAAGCTATTTTAAGATTCTTTTAAAAAATTTTTGAGTTCCAAATTCTCTTTTGCCCTTTTCTCTCTCCCTTTTCATTCCCTATATATGTAATACATGTACAGCCAAGCAAAGTGTATTTCCATAATATTCATGTTATAAAAGAAAACATATACAAAAGAATAATAAAAATAAATATTTTTATAAAGTATTTTACATCTGCATTCATACTCCAGGAATTTTTTTTCAGGAGATGGATAGCATTTTTCATCATAAGTCCTTTGGAATTGTCTGGAATCATCTTATTGCTGAGAAGAGCTAAGTTATTCACAGCTGATCATCAGACAATATTGCGGTTCTTTTCATTTCACTTTGCATCAGTTCACGTCAGTCTTTAAAGGGTTTTTTTTTCCTGAGAGCATGATATTTTTTTATAATATGCTAACATTCCATCACAATCATATGACCACAACCTGTTCAGCCATTTCCTAATAGATATTCCTTCAATTTCCAATTCTTTGCTACTGTATAAAGAACTGCTATAAATAATTTTGTACATATACATCCTTTTTCTTTTTCTTTTTCTTTTTCTTTTTTAAGCCTTTAGAACTAGCAGTCTCATTGCTAGGCCAAGGAACAGATATGATTTTGTAGCTGTTTGAACTACAGTATTTATTAAGAGAAAAAGAAACCCAGCTTTGATGCCCATGATCCCAAAGCAATTGTCCCTCATTTAGCAGCATTCCAGTTATCACTCTTTGCATATAGAGGATGCTTTTCCCCCTCCCTTTCTAATGTAATTTGCAAGTTCTAGGATGGACTTGTTTCAGGGTGAAACTTGATTCTTCCACACTGACAATTGCTGTACTAACTCTGAATCTGAATCTCAACTTTGCTAAAATTGTAATTGGCAATGTGTAAACAATTTTAAGAGCCTTTAACTCTTTCTTGTAATCTAAGGAAGAGAGACATGGTGATAGAACTAAATTGTTGAACAATAACCAGAAATTTTTTTCTTAATTTGGTTCATGGCTCAACTAAATTATAATTTCCCTTGATCTTCTCTGTACACTCAAAGCATTCTTAAATTCATCAACTAATTTGTAATAAAAGCTTTCTTCTCTTCTACATAGAGAAAGCCAGAGGATAGAGTGCTACTCAATAATTTTGATTAAGAATTCATTCATTTTACCTCAGGATGCCACCCTTTTCTGATTTCCCTTACTTTTTTTCTCTCCAATGATCTCTAAATAAAGATCTTGAGCTGGGGATTAGTCCTAAATATTGGATAAGAATAATGTACTGACAATAATTCAGATATTCAATTAAATTTCTTCACTGAGAATATTGCCTTAAATGATGCAAATCTCAACCCACCTGTGTCTATGCTTTTGCTTTTTAATCTCAATTTCTTTTTAATTTTGCAATCTGTCTTCTAACCTCATATTCAGCTGTTCCCTCTAAAGTAATTAATAATCTCTTAATTGCCAAAATTAATGACCTTTATCTGGTTTCATCTTTCTTGACCTTTTTTGCACCTTTTGACACTGTCAATGGCTCTCTTTTCCTTGACAAGCACTTTTCTCCAGGTTTTCATGGTGCTGCTCTACTGATTCTCCTTTTATTTCTCTGATCCCTCCTTTTCAGGTTCACTGTCCAACTCTTCATCCAGTCATGACTGTTAATCATATTTATTCCCCAAATCTCTGTCCTTGATTTCATCTCTTCTCCCTCTGTATTTCATTTGAAGGTCTCATCAGCTTCAATTGATTCATCTCTCAACTCTATGTAAATGATTATAAGATTTATTTGTCCACCCTCCAATCACATCTCTAATTGCTTATTAGACATTTCAACCTGACTTTCTATAGACTTATTAAACTCAACATATCTAAAATTGAACTTATCAGATAAGTGGTTGGTTCTTCTCCTTCATTATTGAAGAAGACCAAAATGACATCACCCCATTTGAGACAAATTATAGTGCTTTCTACAATATAAGCTCAGAATGCTCTCCCATAGATTGCATACAAATGATCCATATGAACATCTGGGGTGGGTTCTCTAAACTTACAGATGTCACATTTCCTTTAAGCTGCTTCAATTCCTCCTTCCTCATAGAGAGCAGCCCCCTCACTGATGAAGACATGCCATGCTGCCTGGACCTGTGCCAGTCTCCTATGCTGTACAATCAATTCTAAAATTCTTCAACGAGACCTTCAGGATGTCTTGGTATTCCTTCTTCTGATCCCCTTATGAGTGTTTGCCCTGTGTGAGTTGTCCATAAAAGTTTTTAGTTTTTTTGGCAACTGTATGTCTGGTATTCTAACAATGCATCCAGCCCATAATGGCTGCACTCTCCAAAGTAATGTTAGAATGCTAGTCAGTTTAGCTCAAAAAAGGATCTCAGTGTCTGTTATCTTCTCCGGGGAAGTGATGTTCAGAATTTTCCTAAGACAATTTAAATGGAAGTGATTCAGTTTCCTGACATGGCACTGGTAGACTGTCCGGGTTTAACATGCAATAACAATGAGGTCAGCACAATGACTCTGTAGACCTTCATTTTGTTAGTAAGTCTAATTCTTCTTCTTCCATAAAGGTTAGAACACACACCTGGAGTGGGTGGGAGGGAAGAAGGAAAGAAATACTTCTTATAAAGATGACATCAGAATTGAATTTTAAGGAAAATAGATTTTCTGAAATGCAGAGGTAAAGACAGTGTATTCCAGATATCAATGCCAGCATGTATAAAGTGACATAGTTGGGCAATGGAGATTTGTGTGTGAGGAGATTAAAGATCAGCTTCCCTGAAGGGGACAAATATATAATAAGGGTGGAATCACTTCATAAAGGTATTTTAATATAAAAAAGAGGAATTTATATATGATCATAAAGGTAACATGCAGTCTTTGGAGTTTATTGTGTAGGATAATTCTATGTGTTTTAATAATTTCACTTTGGCAGCTCAAAAGTCAAATGACAAGCACAATGGGATCTTTTATTCCTCCATTTTTCATCATTTGTATAATTTTTAAAAAAAATGTATAAATCCAATATGGAAAAAATTTAAAAGCTTACTTATTCTTAATATGTTCATTAAAGATTACTGCAATGTTTTTGTAGCTATCCTCATAAATTTATACGTGAATGGGAAAGTAGATACATAGATTTTTAGTTGTCAAAAGTCTTTCTTGCTTTGCCTTACTAACCTCAAGACTTTTTGTTTTGCTTTTACCCCCATACCTTTGGTATTTTTCTCCTTCTTCAGTGGTCTTGCTAAATCAGTCTTTTAATACTTATATAAATGTGTCATCTCCAGTACTGTTATCTGCTTTTTACATTTAGTTCAATCTCTTTTTTGTTCTCTTTAGTTTTATCTTTATCTTCTTTCAGAGCATATGCAAGACTGTGGTGCTAACATTCAAGTGTGGTGTTTTCATTTTCCATGAGAGTAAAAAACAAAGTTCTTAAAAAATCTTTGTAGAATTTTAGCATCTTCCAAACTCTTTTTTTTTGCCTTCATGAATGCTCACAGGCTGACAACTGCTTAATTGATTTTATCCACATATAAACTGATTTTAAAGTCCTCATGTGTTTTTAGAAGGCAATATTGTTTATATCTTTCATCTTTTTCTATAATAATTTACAGATTAGTTTCTATTTTAAATAAGTGTAATCCTCAACTGCCATGTTTAAATAGTAAATAACTGAAGTATTTATTTACAAACTAGGGTTTTTTGATTTGGTTAGGTGGTACAGTGCCTAGAGTGTCAGACCAGAAAATTCATCTTCCAAAATTCAAATCTGATCTCAGACATTTACTAGCTGAGTGACCCTAGGTAAGTAATTTAACCCCGTTTGCCTCCATTTTTCATTTATAAAAATGAGCTGGATAAGGAAATAACAAACTATTTTAGTGTCTTCACCAAGAAAACCACAAATAAAATCACCAGAGATTCATATAGTACAGAAAAGTCTGAATAACAAGGTTGTTTTAGGCTTCTGAGATATCAAGGCAGTTGCTTTAGTGAATGCAAAATCCCTTAAGTATAACTGTGTCTAGTGCTTGGATTGCATATACAAATAAAAGTACTTCCTTCTCTTTATATTTCAAAAGAGGAGATGACTTAGAATTGAATATTAGGGAGACTGGTTCAGAGAATTACAGGAATAGGGCAATAGGGAAATAGATTAATATACTTTAACCAAGAATAAGAAGAGTTGATTTTATAGTGGTTTATGGTTATAGAACTGGGAGAAAGGGGGTTGTGGAGACGATCATGGAAGAATACTTCTAGGGTGGCAATGGTATTATTAAGTCTATGGAGGAGATGGTTGAAGAATAGGAAGTGAAATGAAAAATGGAAGTTAGGGGTTACAATCATTCAACTGATTTACATCAGTTAAAATCCTTCATGCTTTTATGTTATCTGTTCTGTCTATGTTCCTTCTTCCATCTGTATCCCATTTTTCATTGTGGAAAAATGTGTTAAAATAAATCAGGTTATGGTTGTTTTAATTGCATGTCATATATTTTTCTTATGTTTATTCTTTCTTCTAGCTTTCTATCAATTGTTTTCTTTGCACTAACAAGTAGGTGGTCTGACAAGTACATAGACAGCTGGTTCAGGAATGACTCGCATCAGTAATGAGACACCTCCAACCAGTTAAAATAGAATCTTTTTCAGTTTTACTTGAATCTTCCTCTGATCCTTTATTATGGTGTGAAGGTGACTGGATTATTGAAGGATATTCTATTCAAGCTAAATGTTTTAGTAGTTTCTATTATTCTAAAGAACTATGCTTGCTGTGTTCTGGGCAAGAAGCACTGTGTATCTCTTTGTAGAAGTCCAGTTTAACCAGATAAGTTTACAAAGGGTCCTATCACTAAGCAGTCCCTTGACAAAATTCTTTGGGCATGGCAACCCATGAACCCAAGATAAAATAAATTATAAATCATATCCCAGTCCTGTATAAACCCATCCAAGGAATCAGTGGTAGTACCAGACTGGTGGGAATGGAGGAAGAGGTTACTATGAGTCATACAGTTTTTAGTTTGTCTATAAAATTTATATTAGTTATTGCTGCTGCTCTTTAAACTAGTTTTTTTCAATGACCATGGAATGACCATGTTACTAGAAAAAAATAAGTCATATAAGTCTTGATATTCTTAATTATATATATATATATATATATATATATATATATATGAAATAATAAAAAAGTTACAAGGATGGAGAAAACAGCATTTATTTTGAGTGGCAATAAACCAATATTTGAAATGGAAAATTTCAACTAATAAGATTTTTAAAAATCTGAAAGAATGAAATTCATTTTTCCAATTACATGCAAAGGTAACTTTCTAAATTCATCCTTTGCAAGCTTTTGAATTGAATGTTTTTCTATCACTTTCCCTTCCCTTTCCCTTCCCCATGATAGTGAACAATCTTATATAGGTTGTATTTGTACAATTGTGTTTAACATATTTTTGTATTGGTCATGTTGCGAAAGAAGAATCAAAACAAAAGGAAAACAGTATGAGAAAGTAAAAAGTTATAGAAAATTAAAAAAGCGAAAATAATATACTTTGCTCTGCATTCAGACTCCATAGTTTTTTCTCTGGATGTGGAAGGCATTTCCATAACTGGTCTCTCAGGATTGTCTGATCACTGAACTGCTGAAAGAAACTGCATCCATCATAGTTGTTCATCTAACAGTGCTACTGTTAATGTGGATTTTGTTCTCCTGCTTCTGCTCACTTCATTCAGCATCAGTTCATGCAAGTCTTCCAAGGTTTTCCTAAAATTCAACTTCTCATGATTAATCAAACTCATTTTTAAGGTAAATAATGCATGGAATGAAATTTGAAACAGTTTCTAGGTTAAGCAGTCCATCAAAAGTGAATATATGAGAAAATGTTCAGAGTCCCAGAATGTTATGGCTAAAAGAGACCCCAGATTCAACAGATAAAAGCCCTAAAGTTTCTAGAGGTTAAGGAACTTACTCAAGAACATTTGCACCTAGTAAGTATAAGAGTTAAAATTGGAGCATATGCAAAAGAACTATTATTTAACTTTAATAAATATTCTAGTACCTTATGTTGCCTCCAAAATATATGAGACCTAGGTATGTAATTCACATAAATAAATGCATCATCAGTACTCTATGGGTTTATAAGAATAGAAATAACTTAATTTTCCAAAATTGTTTATACTGATTATTGTTCTAAAATCAAGTTTGCAACGATGTCAATGACTATGAAGATTCTATGGGAAAATAACAATTAAAAAAAGTTTTAAGAATAAGCATACCCTTTGATACAGCTATCACTAGTGGGTCTATATCCTGAAGAGATCATGAAAAAGGGTAAAAATACCACATGTACAAATATATTCATAGCAGCTCTTTTTGTAGTGACAAAGAATTGGAAATTGAGGGGATAAACATCAATTGGGGAATTGCTAAACAAATTGAGGTATATGTATGTGATGGAACACTATTACTCTATAAGAAATCATGAGGGAAGGGATTTCAGAAAAGCCTGGAAAGACTTTCATGAATTGATGCTTAATGAAATGAGCAGAATCAAAAGAATATAATATACATTAACAACAACAAGGGGTGATGCTCAACCATGATGGACTCATTCATTTCAGCAGTACAATAATCAAAGACAATTTTAAAAGATTTGTAATGGAAAATACCATCCATATCCAGAGAAGAAATTGTGGAGTTTAAATGAAGAGCAAAGCTTATTATCTTCAATTTTTAAAAGCTGTCTTATTATTGTCATTTTTCTCTTTAATGTTTTCTTCTGTTTAGATCTGATTCTTCTCTCACACCATGTTAAGTATTGATCTATGTTTAGCATAGTATAAATATACAGCTTATAGCAGATCACTTTTTCAGGAAAGGGGGGAAGGAAGGGAGAGAGGGAGAAAAATTGTAAAACTCAAAGCCTTGCAAAAAAAAAAGATTGGTAAAAACTACCATTGCATGTAGTTGGAAAAACAAATAAGTAAAATGCTTAAATTTAAAAAAAAGTACAAAAATGAACCAGTTTTTAGATTTTGTTGGATTATCCACTAGGCAATGTCTCTTTTGATTTAGCTTTGATTACAATTACTCTGAAGCACCTCCAATTTTTTTTTCTCAATGGCTTATGAACAATAAGTACCAGAATAAGTCAGTAATAGAAATGAGAATGTTTTTTCATCTACTCTGAAACTAATTGATTGGGCCTGTTACTGGTGTTTTGGATAAAACTTTATATCACTGTTTCCTCAAAGAAAAGGACTTCTTCACATGAGTGAATGACTCATTTCCTCCTTTTTTTGGAAACAGACATCTTAGCTGATATAGTTAACAGTTTTTAAACCTGGAAGAAATTTGAAGAACAACATTTTTGATCCTTCAGATTGTATGTTTGTATTTTTATATGTATATCTACCTTTGTGTAGATAATGTCACACATATTATATCTCTCTATGTGATACATACATACACATATATGTATATATACATATATATGTACATATATATATATATATATATATAAATATATAGTTACATCTAAGACACACACACATTGTCAGACAAAGCCCTTTAGGAAGATTTTGTGGGCTTTTATGTATGCTCTCATCTCACAATAACTTTTTTTTTTCATTACAAATAAAAATCTGTGCTGTCTTTGAAGTTTTTACAGCATCAAAGAGTGGTTCCCATTACTCTTAAATTACTCTCATAAAAGCTTGTCTACACTTAGCAATTCATGTAAAGGTTGCAAGTGTTTTGCCATCTCCTAGTTTCCTTGTAACAGAACATAGAACATCTTAATTAAACTATCTGTCTGTCCGACTTTTGTGTCAATAATATTGAGAAGATAGATTTCCCTTAAACCTGTAAAGAGACTATATCTGAGACTATTGAGGTAGAGTTTGGGGAAATAAGCCCCATATTAATTTTAGTCAATAATTCCATATTTAAAAGACAACAGGAAACTTTGCAACTAAAATTTTACTTGGAGAGCTCAAGAAGAATTTTAAAATATATTCTATATTAGATTTGGTTTCTATGGCAATAAGACAAATAGCACAATTATTGCTTCATGATCAATTGTTTTAAGTAATTTATTTCAATGAAGGAATTGGGTATATTTAACTTTGAGAAGAAAAAGGAGAAGTTGTTTTCAAGTTTTTAAAGAATGTCCAAGTCAAAGAGGCCTTTTTGGTTTCTTTGTTCTATTAGTCCAGATCATAGAACTAGGAACAGTGGACAGATATTTCAGAGAGACAGATTTAGGCTTAAAAGTGGAAAGACTCCCAGAAAAATTAGAGTTAACTAAAAGTGGAATGAAATGCTTTGAGAGGTAGAACTTCCCTAACAGTTTGAAACAATGGATGACAATTTGTTGAGATTCTTGTTTAAGTATGATTTGGATCTGTGTAGATTCTCTCAATACCTTCTGTGATTCTATCTTTGATTAAAGTAATAATATTTAAAAATAAATTTCATACTAATTATCATTCAGTGAATAAAGACATAAAATGGTCTATTGCACCATGTTCTTTATTGCTATCCATCTAATTTGAAAAATAGATCCTATCTCTTTATTCTGTTGCTTAATTATCCTTATGATAAAGATGTTCTACCTTGGTTGTAACTGAATTCTTACTAAAAATTAAAGCCTGTTTGCTATTGTTAAAATGAAAACTAATTGACCAGTGTTTTCTTTATAACAATTGGTCACATTTTTGAAGAGCAGTCTTAAGAACCTTGTTGTCCTCTTAAGTGAAACAAGAGAAATTATTTCTTTTTTATGAGTTCTTTTTTGCAGAAAAATATTTTGATGGGGGAAAAAATCAAGCATATCAAAATGATTGAATTCATTTAAATAAGGTTATTTTGAAATCAACCACTTGTTACTAACTAACCAATAACTGATTGGTTAAATTTAGATAAAATTAAATTTAACTAATTGTCTATATTCTACCAGATTTGTTGCTTTTTTCCAACTAGATAGTTTTTATACATTCTAAGTAATCCCATCTACCTTTCTATTTTTGAAAGTTGACATGTTTTTACGTTTTTGCAAGGCAATGGGGTTAAGTGGCTTGCCCAAGGCCACACAGCTAGGTTATTATTAAATGTCTGAGGCTGGATTTGAATTCAGGTACTCCTGACTCCAGGGCCAGTGCTCTATCTAATGCACCACCTAGCTGCCCCAGTTTGACAATTTTTTTAAAAGATTTTAGAAGTTCTCTGAAGCCCCATAATTAATGCCTTCTTACAGATACAATGGAATATTTACATTAAACTAAGCAATGCCATTTAACAAGCAAGGAAACTTGTGGGAACCACTGAAATTTCTTTTTTTGAGATACAATATAAATTCTCTAGTAAGCAAGTCTTGTAGGACCTGAATTGAGAATGCTATCTGGGATTAGATATAACTAATGATCCTAAACAGGAGCAACATCAGTTTCCTTCTGCCCCACAAAGTATTCTGCCCACTGTCAAGCGCAGACTAACCACTTAATGCATTTAAACAAGGGTTATAAAAGAAAATTATAGCTAGTCCAGGGTAGGCATGTTACATTCCTGCCAGGAGCTGTCAAGAAAATAGTTATCCAAATGACTAAATAGATATATTATTCTATAACAGGGTCCCCTCTTCCTAATGTAGAGCATGAGCCAATTCTAAAGGCTACTAAGCTATAATAAGTCCCTTGGATAATAAGCCCTTATTAACTAACTCTATTAATGCTACTTCAGTATATCAGGTCACACTGCCAATTCTGGGAAGTAGGATTAAAGAATTCTATAATAGACTTTAGAATTGATTTAATCTAAATTCTAAAGGATTTGTGTTGGAAAATACTATCTACATATAGAGAAGGAACTATGGAATCTGAATATTTTTCAGTTTTTAATTTTATTTTATGTTTTATGACTTTTCTCTTTCATGATTTTTTCCCTTTTTGTTCTTATTCTTTCATAACATGATTAATATGGAAATTTGTTTAACATAGGCATATATGTATAACCTATTTTAGATTGCTCTCTGGTGGGAGAAGAGGGAGAGAAGAGAAGAAGGTAGAAAAATGAGAAACCAAACCTTACAAAAGATCATTGTTGAAGATTATATTTGCATATAGTTGCAAAAAATTCATCTAATTCCTTCCTTTTGCAGATGAGACAACTGAGGTCAAGAGAGGTTGAGTGGTTGTTTGAGATGGCAATAAAGAATGGATGAGACTTCAGAGGTCATCTAGTCTGACACACACATATCAAATGTAGAATTCCTTTCCAACATGTAAAACCAGTAGACATGCAACCACTCCCACCAGCATTACAAGCTTCTACCCTTTCAATCACTCTGGTTTTAAAACTAAGGTATTATCTTTGATGTTCCCTTGATTTTATATCCCAACACAAAATCCTATTGATTCTGTCTCCCAACATCTTTAACATAAGGTCTCTCCTCTGTAATACTTAAAACTTTCATTATATGGGGCTACTATACAGAACTACTAATTAGTCTTCTTATATTTAGTCATTAACCCCCTCAAACCTATCTTTCACATAGCTCCCACAATTATCTTCTTAATACACAGTTCTATTAATATCACTCTTCAAAACCTTCATATTGCCTAATGAGAAAAATACACAAATTCCTTTTACTGAAGTTAAATAATCTCTATAACCTGGTTTCATCTTGCTTTTCCATCTTAATTTCATATTCTGTGTATATTTTATTTGCCTCTGAAAATGGAATAAGAGCTATTCCCTAATTTACTAATAATATAGTTAAATTTGTCTCGGTCTTCCATTTTATAGCATAGGGAACTCTAAATTGTAGCAACTCCATATTACTATAGGTCAACAACTCATAGGCTTAGAGAATTGTTTGAGACATTGAAAAACTAAATATTTTTCCCATGGTCTTTGGGCATATGTCTGAGGGAGAATTTGAATCCAAGCCTTCCTGACTTTTATTGCTTAGAAGGTTGGATATCAGAGCAAAGAGCTGCTCCCCAAACCTCCATGTCTTCTGGTTCAATCATTTCTTTATTTCCCACCTGTATGCACTCCTTGTATGAGTTCCTTCCTTCTCCTTGTCTCTTGTTAGTTATCTTTTGTGTGTTGTGTTCTCCATTAGATTATAGGTATCTTGAGGGCTGGAACTATCTTTCATTATTAAACTTGTATTCCAAGTATTACTTTGTACAGTGTCTGTCAAAAAAGTAGGAATTTACCAAATGTTAATTTATTATTTATTAGTTAAGTGACTAATTCCACAGTTAACCTTTTATCCACAACACTGTTGCTATTCTCTTCTATAAATATATATATATATATATATATATGTATAAAACCAAATTATATTCTTTATTCATAGCCTTGTTGATGACATAATGGTTTACTTAGAAAATCCTAGGGGGCAGCTAGGTGGCACATAGGGGCAGCTAAGTGGCACAGTGGATAGAGTATTGGTCCTAAAGTTAAGAGTACCTGAGTTCAAATCTGGCCTCAGACATTTAATAATTACCTAGCTGTGTGACCTTGGGCAAGTCACTTAACTCCATTGCCTTAAATAAATAAAATTTTTAAAAAACTTGAAAAAAGAAAAAAATCCTAGAGAACCAATACAAAGGATCTAATTGAAAGTATTATATAGATTAAGAAAGTATCAAGCTATAAAAAACTCCATAAATTCAACCATAAATCTTCAGTATAATAATAGAAACCAGGAGTAAATAAAAGAAAAGGAAGTCCCATTCAAAATAACTACAAAATTCTTAAAATATTTAGGAGTCAATCCATCAAAGCACATTCAAGATGTATAACTATACAGTTACAAAGTCCAATTGAAAATAAAGCAGATATCCTTCTTTTAGGAATTTGACAACAAAATATGATTTATACATGTATTGAGGTGTAACAGTACTCAAAAAATGATGAATTTGGTGAATAAAAATTTAATGGGAAGACTATCTGATACAAAGGAAAGCAGTCTAGATCATGATCACATCAATATGAATGGAAAGAACAGCAAAAGCAATCAAAGTAGAATGTGAAATTATATTGATCAAGCTTATCTTTCAAAGAATTGAGTAATCAGTCTAGCATTTAATAAATGTCTATTATGCACCAAGAAATAAACTAGGCACTGTTAGAGTCATAGAATAAAGGAAAGGGAGATAGTTTTTGGTACCATTTTTTTTTTGTAGAAAAGAGAAAAAGTAGTTACAAGATAATAGCTTGAGGGAATGTTAGGGTCTTTTGTGTGTTTGTGTGTGTGTGTGTGTGTGTATCCATTTGGGAAGATAAGTATATTTGTAGGAATGTTTCAAATAATCATTGAAGAGGAAGGATTGAAGATAAAACAAATAAAGGGGGAAATTATGGGAGGCAATCTGCTGGAGAATATGAGAGGAGATTGGATTAAGTATACATGTAGCAGAGATCACCTCTTCACTGGAAACCAGAATAAAATAGGGGAAATTGAGTCATGATGTAAAGGAGATTTGATAGATAGGAATGGGGAGAAAACAATTCATAGTAAATGATTTATGTTTTCTCATAAATGGCTAAGTGATATCTTTAACTGAGAGGGAGTATAGAGAGAAGTGGTATGGGAGATATGGGGAGAGAAAGGAAGGATGTAAGAATGTGCATCCAATTATTTCTTTCTTTATAGAATTGAGGGACTGTTGGTGCAGAATATTATTGGACTTGATTGATATGTTGTATAGTTTTGGTAAATCCTTCATTCAACTCTCATTTTAAAAATTCTTTTTTATAAGATATGGCTTTCTGGAAGGGATAAAGTTGAAATACATTGGAAAATATAGACATGAAAGAGAGAGAGAGAAGAGAGAGACAGAGAGGGACAGAGGCAGATAGAGAAAACATTTATAAAGCACTTATTATTTACTAGTCACTGTGATAAGTGATGAGGATACATAAATGAGAAAGCAACCCATTCCTTTCTCTCAAGCAGCTTACAATTAAATGGGGGTATGAAAACACATAAAGATGAGTTGAAAGGGAAGGTTATCTTCGTGGAATGAATTGAAATGCCTGGAAAATGATGGGAAGGACTAGATCTAAACAAGATAAGGCAAAATCTTTCCTATCAGAGCTCAGAATAGTTTCAGGGACAAAGTAGGAATTTTCTTTATGGAGGAGGTATATGTTCAAAGAGGAAGAGAAAATCCCAACTGACATGACAGTAGAGGGTGTTTTGCTGACTAACACTTTCAAGTTCATTGATTTGTTTTCTAATTTATTTCACTAAATGATGGAAGCCAGCTTCACTTCCAATAACTTGTCTCAATAAATTATTGCCCCAAAAGCTACTCCTTATAACAATGGATATGATTCCCTCAAGCATGGAACTTGAGGAAATTACCTTCTTTTAGCATATTTTAGGATAACTCTTAAAATAAATATCACATTTTTATTTCAAGGAGAAATTCCTGGTTCTTTCATTATGTACTGTGAGTTTCATTTAGTTCAAGAAAACTAGTTCAAGACCTAACTTTTTTTATTCCATTGTCCTTGAATTGATGTATTTGATGTCATAAGAAAGAAATAACCTTAAAGTGATAAGGGATTCATTTTTAGCATTTGTATCTGACATTTAAACTCAAGCATATCAGCCAGGCTAATTTAATTTTGTGCAGGAGCAAACACTCTGTGAAGATAAAATAGTATTTGACTAAGAGATAGACTAATGAAAGAACTCTCAGGTCAAGTATTATTCAACACACCCTCAAATTAATGTTAGATAATTTTATTTGAAAGATAAAGACCCTAGAATATATTGAAGTTTCTGCCTTTGTACTGGGAGTAGAGAGAGATGATGGATTTGGGGAAAAAGTTGATTAGGTTGTAATTACCAGAGTAAAGAAATACTGATAGCTTCCTATTTTGTCTAATTATTTCTATACTTCTAGATGAATGCAAGAAGAATGAAGTGTAAATATAAACTATTTCAAATTTGCACAATAATTTTTAAATCATCATATTTTTGTGACCTGTACATTTAGGTTTCATTAAAGCCCTCCTCATTCCCACAAGTTAAGGATTTGTATATTCCTTTAAGACAAAGAAGAACAACAGTATACTGTGACCACTGCAAGTTGTAAACTGGAATGATAGTAGTTTATTCATATTTCATTTTGGAAATTTTTTCAGCTCACTGATTTGCCAGGATTTTTGACTGGTTTAAATGTAATATCCAAACCCTAAAATGCACTCCTTATCATAAGGGTACTGTTGTCTTATGATATCAAATGTATCAACTCAAGGACAATGGAATAGAAAAGTCAGTTCCTAATTTTTTTGGTTTATTTTTATTCATCAAAATTTTCTACTTTATCCCTCCTCTCCCTATTACTGTTACATAAAAATTATATTTTAAAAGAAAAGAGAAAACAAATCATGAAAATTTGTCAATTTATTGAAAAAAATTGAAAGCATGTACAATATATCATACTCATTCACTTCCCACCTCTATGGAGACATAACATATTTTTTTCATTTCTCTTTTTTGGAGCCATAATCTTTCTATGTAATTTAGAACCATTTATTTCTGATTTTGTGGCTGTTCTTTCATATTGTTCCTTATGTTTCTATAGTTTCTGTCACTGTGTATGTTGTTTCCTTGGTTCTGTTTAATTCACTTGCATCAGTTCATTTAAATATTGTCTTCAGTTTTGGTATTCTTCATAGTAATTATTTTTTTACCATACAGTAATCTTCCATTGCATTCACATAGCATTATTTATTGAGTCATTCCTCAATAGATGAACATCCATTTTGTTTCCAGATCTTTTTTTGTTACAACAATGTTTAATATTATTTTAACTGATTGCTATATACTTGTAAGAATTATTGAATGCTATAATTCAAAGGAATGAAAGAGGAAAATTACACTGACATTCTCCAAAGATAATGCTTTAATATTAAAAAAAGAATTCATAATTTTGTTAGCCATTTGTTAGCAAAATAGTAAAACCTTATCTATTACCCTGACTTTAGGATGCTTCATGAATTAACATGGCCCTTAAGAGATGGGACTAAAAATGGATATTACTTGGGGGTCAGATTTCTAGAATTACTATCTCTTCTCTTTGGATGGTTCTCAGACAATATACAGTCCTGATCTTCATATGAAGTCCTTCTCACATGTTAACAATTACCAGAGAGTGCATTTCACTGCTTCAGCATTATATAATCTAGGGAATACATTCAATACAAAATAAACTGCTGATATAGAACTTCAGTTTAGGAGTTAATAAATATTTGTTAATAGATTGATTTAAGATTCAGATCAAGTCTCTCAAGTAACCTCTTCAAACTATTCCAAGCCCAATGGACCTTTCCTATTTCAGACTACTCACTAATAGTATTTATTGTCTCTATTACTTACTTTGGCATCTTTCATATAATACATACATTGTCCTTTGTTCATTCATTCGTTTATTCATTCTTTCCTTCCTTCTTTTTTCCCTCACTCCCTACTTCTTTCCTTCATTTTTCCTTCTTTCCTTGATTCCTTCCTTCTTTCTTTTCACAAGCATTTAATAAATGTCTACTTGATCAGTATCTACTATGTTGGTCTCTGGGACTGCATGTATGTAAAGATCAGACTTGCACATAATTAAATATACTATACAACTGAAGAAGGTATGTAAGAACAAGGTGTACTATGTACCATTAGATTAGATAAGCAAGAGATAACTTTGAGGTATTGAAATTATAGGAAGCTTTTGGAACTTGTGAAATAAGTAGATAGATCAATGTGCCATTTAAAGATAACATTTCAAATTTAAATTGCACTTTATAACTTTGCAAAGTTATTTTCCACACAAAAACTTTGTGGAGTAAGTTATGATACTTCTATTTTTCCCTTTTTTTATGAGTGAGGAAACTATCATCTGGAGACCTTAAGTTATTTGCCCAGTCACACTTCTAGCAAAGGTCAGAAACAGGACTCAGACTCAGATCTTTTGTCTCCAAGACTACTGTGCTATTTTTTCTATTCTGTGTAACACAAGGAATCCAAGGAAATGTATACATTAGTTTAATATTGACAAAATATTTTGTCCCTGAAACAGGGAGGGTAAAGGACATGACAAAGTTCACTTTGATTATCTTTTGAAAGTAGTCTTCCTTATTCTTGCTTCCTTATTCAGAGTCATTCAAATACTTAAAAATGACTCTGCAATTTGATGAAAAGACTATTATACTGAAGTTGGAAACCAGGGCTTAATTTACTAAATTCAACTGACATTTAAATGCTTCCTTTTTTTATTTTATAAAATTTTACTTAAAATGAAGTTAGAAACTGGAACTATAAAAACAAAAATTAAATAGTTCTTGCCATTTGACAAGGTAGAGTAAATAGAGAACTAGCTGATAATCCAGTAAAACCAAGGATCAAGTCTTGCCCTGACATATTGGCTATGGATGCTGAGCAAATCATTTAATCTCTTATTGTTCTTTTTCTCTGGACCATATTTCAACTCTGCATCTATAGGCTACTTATTTCTTTCTTGAGTTCTTCACAAACTCTTGACTCTGAGGGAAGAAAACCTTACCAGAATTTTTCTAGCTATGAGCTTCATCATTCAGCCTCCTTTTTCAAACCTCATACCTTCCATTTCAGCTCCTGTATTTGCGCTGTCTTCCCCCCATTAGAATGTAAGCTCCTTGAGGATAGGGTTTGTCTTTTATTGTTTGTATCTTATCTCCAATACACTACAGTGCCTTGCACAAAGAAAGAGTATATTCTCAGAAAGGGAAAAAAGGTGGGAGGAGATGGAATACTGAGTTTGGGAAGTAGCAAATAGGTCGTTTTTGGTTTTTATGTAATGAGAGTGAGTAAGAGGGTATGATGCTGAACAAAACTGGAAAAATAGGTTGGAGCCAAATTATAGAGGTTTAATATGCCAGTTTCTGTTTAGGGTCTAATACTGAGTAGTTGAATAATTTTGGATAAGCCATCTAGCTAGAAAAACTAAAAGGCTCCATTTCTTCTGTGAAATGAAGAAGATAGATTAATTTCTGAACTTCTTTTTCAGGGCTGAATATAATAATAAATGAACATAGTATAAAACTGAAGTGAACGTGGTGATAATAATGATATAGATCCTGTGAAGTCAATAGAATTTAATGGAAATATGTAGGATCAGAGGACCTTTGAAATCAGAGATTCTTTTCTCAAATCCAGCTCTTTTCCTTAATGTTAGGTGACCTGAGACCTTAGCTCTCTAAGTCCTCAATTTCCTCACCTATAAAATCATAAGATTATACCTAAGGACATCAAGGTCTTTTACATTTCTCAATCTATTTCTCCAATTCATGAATAATTGAAATCTTTCTCTTTAAAAATATTCTGTAAATAGTAAATATACTTTTAAAATTGCTATAAAGTTTATTTGAGATCATTAACTCAGTGCATTTTCCTCCCAAAGACTTCACTTCATTTACTTCTTGAAAATCAGGAATTATATCTTAATTTTTGAATCTCCCCATCCTTAAGAACAACGTTCTTTGTAATAGGAGCAACTTCATGTTTACAGAATTGAGTCAGAAAACACACACAAACACACACACATATTAGTATAGTATAACAGAGTACTTAATAAAGCATAGTATAAAAATGCAGGATATGGCACCTGGTGCAACTTCATCTATCAAAATTGCATCTGAAATATACATTCCTGACTTCCCTGACAATTAGCAGGAAGGAAATAAATAGCAAATTGTTTTTATATAATTAAAAATAGCCCATTTAATGAATGTTTCAAAGGTTCAGTATCAGATGAGGAAGAAAAATATCAGCACCACAATTTTTCTAGAGAATAGTGGTGCGATAAGCATTTCATCTTCTTCCTTATGGCTTAATATCTTTTAAAAAGTATTTTCAATTGAACAATTGACATGAGAGAAGTGTTTCAACTTGTGGCCTACATTCACTCAAGCCAAGGGAGGAATCGGGTGAAATATACTTAAGGATGAGTCAAAAAGTGAAACTGGTTTGGCAAATTTATCTGAGTTCAACTGGCAAGACACCAGTTCTGATGGAGTGCTGAAAACAAACATATTCCCTCTAAGGTAAAACATGTAATACCTTCTTTCAGGCGTGGACTTTTTTTGGAACCAGTTTTTTTGGAATTCCGACACTGTTAATCTTTATGGAGGATCAAAGGCATGCCTGTAGCTCTTCACTTAGTGATATATATTCTTATTGCTAATCTTTGAGGTTTCTAATGTTTGTTATGTAAGTTTCAGATGATATTTTTAATAGAAGATTTCAAGGTTTTTTTGTGCTCTCCCCCAAATAATTATGTATCTTTGAGAACTAAGTGCTTGTTGAGAACAAAATCTATCTAGAGTCTGATTTGTCCAAAATCGCACAGGCAGCAGAAGCCATGTAGCAGAGCTTAGAAATGGACTCTGATCACCTAGGCCTAGATATTCTTGGATTTTTCCACAGCACCATGTTCTATATACTGTGGTTGTTAGTGCTGTTGTTGCTGTTTTTAAAGAACCATGTAGGGGGCTAGACCAATTGTTTTGTCTCCATGGGATATGTGTCCACATGTGTCTGTGTAAATATGGACCTTGGGGAGACTAGAACAGAGATCACTAGCATCTTGCTCCCTCATTCTCCTTAAAGAGATACTGATTCCTTCTGGGGAAGGGGAGATTGGACACAGAGACTGGCTACTTCACATTCCTCAAATTTAGGGTACTTTAATGGAAAAGGAATGCCTCAAGTTATACATCCAAGATTTTATACCCTTCCCACCAACGTCATTTCCACAAAGAATATACAAAATAAAAAACCTATTTATTCAAAGACATACATAGAAAATAAAAATCAGAGAAATTATTCATATGAAACTCTGAAATGAAACTGTAAAACTGAAAAGAAACAGTCATTCAATGTCTGTACCAGACAATACACAGAGAGGATGACTAATCTCATAGAGAAGAAGATAACTCAGATCCAACAAGAGAGATTACACTCAGTAAATCTTGGTTAGTTTAATTGTTCTAGTTACCTGATAAATAGAAATGAAAGTATGGAAGGTTGTTTGCAGAAGGAAAAGGAGAGATGGTGGTTGGGAAAGATGTTAGAAATTGAGTAAGTGCCCTAAGAACCTTTCTAGAGATTTAGTCAACATTTTATCAGAAATGCATTTGAAAGAAATAAACACAAACCCTTCCCTCAGAACAGTCCGTAGAGTTGCTGAAAGCAATATGTTCCTCAAATTTTTTATTCCAATTATTTTTTTGTTTTGTATTAGAATGAAAGGGTCAGATCTTTTGTGCTCTAAGTTCACTAAAAATTTAAAAACAAAGCAAATTAATTTAACCTTGCTAAAAGAATATATGCACTGATGCCTGTTTATATGATTAACAATGTACTCCCCTCAGTACCAGGGTCAAAGGTCACATCCATAAAGGAGCAAACAGAGAGCATAAAAAATTTATGAAAAGAAGACAAAAATTCTTAATAATAAGTTCATTGTTAAGGTAAAAGGAGAAGGAGGAAGAGGAGGAGGAGAAAGAGAAGAGGAAGGAGTAGTAGTAGTTAGAAGGAGGAGGAGGAGGAGGAGGAGAAGGAGAAGGAGGAGAAGGGGAAGAAAGGGAAGAAGGGGAGAAGAGGAAGAAGAAGAAGAAGAAGAAGAAGAAAGAAGAGGAGGAGGAGGAGGAGGAGAACTAGCATTATGGATTAAGCACCATGGTAACCCTATGAAGAAGATGCTATATTTATCTCCATTTTGTAGATTTAGGAAACTGAGGCAACAGAGGTTAAATGACTTGCCCAAGCTAGTGTCAAGGCCAAATTTCATTTCAAAATTTCCTAACTCCAGATCCAAAACTCTATCCACTAAACCACTTAGACATTTTTAAGATAACTAACTCACATATAAATGACAATTCAAAAAAAAATCACAAACAGGGTTTAAAAAATCAATGTTGGTAAAACTGAAAAGAACAGTCATTCAACTGCAGTGGTGGTGGAAATGTGTATTAGGAAACAATATGATAGCATGTAATGAGTCACAGAGCAGATCATTATTTTTCAGTCCTGTGATTCCCTTATATATAAAAGGGAAGAAGGGAACTAGGAGGTAAGGGATAACCTATACATTGAAATATTAAGAACTTCTCTGTTTTTAAGAATTTTAAAAAGTAGAAACAATCTACAGCAAATTGACTTTCCTAAAGCATAGGTATAATAATGTTACACCATTATTTAATAACTCCTTTGACTCCCTATTGCCTCCAATATCAATTTTTTTGAAAAAAATCTGACTTTTAAAGTCCTTCATATATTGGCCCCTTCCTACTTTGCCAGTCTTTGCATAACTGATGCCAGTCCACATATTCCATGATCCAGTGACATGGGTCTCCTAATCTTCCTTGCCCAGGTACAATATTTCTGACTCCATGATTTGGCCTGGCTAGCTTCCATGTGCAGAATTTTCTCCTTTCTTACTATAAACTTCTGGCTTCCCTGACTATATTTAATTCCAGATAAAATCCTACCTTAGCAAGAAACTTTTTCAAATACTCCTTTAAACTCTTCTCTTTAACATTAACACCGATATCTCATGCAGCTATCTTGTTTGTTTAAAATTGCTTTCATGTTATATCTCCCATTTACTACTAGAACTGTATAACTGTTGATAAAAGTATAACTCCTTAAGAACAGGTATATCTTTTGTCTTTATCTCTAGAGCTTAGCACCTAACATAACAAATACTTAAAAAACACTCATTGACTAGACTTGATGCTGTAACTTTTGTCTATGTCTTTACTATAAATCCTTCAAGTGGAGGTCCACGCAACATGCTGCATAGTTTCATTTAGCTATATTGACATTATATGAGTACCACTGGAATTCCCCCCCCCCAATTTTCTCTCTGCCTACATGAAAGGTTCATATTGTTTTGAGAATTCAGTTGGAAGATAACTTCATATAAACAGCTATAATGTAAAAAATGATTCTGGAGAAGTAACAATGAAAGAAGGACAGGGAAAATGGAGCCAGAGATGGGAGCACTTTTGGCTAAGCCAGGAATATGTCCAGGACAAGAGCATTTTCTTTTTTTTTTTTTTGTTTGTTTGTTCATATGTTTGATTCTGCATTGTTAAAGACTAAGGATTTAGGGAGATTTATATAGCATTTCAAAAATAAATTTGAAGACAGAAACTTTTTTAACAAGAATTATCAAGCAAATCATTGCAAGTGAACTTGGTCTTGAAGAAATATTCGTGGTTAACATAAAATCTCTCATCCTAATGAATCAGTTATCTATTGTTCCAGGAAGTGATGTTCTTTGGAACATTAACTACTAATATTTAAAATATAAGAAACATCATTCAGACTAAGGGAATGCATGAACTTAATTTAAAAATTAACATTTTTTACATTCACCTTTAACTGAAATTTAGAATTTTTTTTTGTATTTTGCTATACTCAACAAGCCATCATTCTGAGAAAGGATCCATAGGCTATCCTAGATAATCATGAAGATTATTGTCCTTGACACACCCATAAAGGTTTAAGAAACATTTATAAACTCTGGTGAATAGAACGGATAATATAACTAGTTAACTATTATTATTATTATGACTCATTGAGTTCTTTGAAAAATAAATGATATCTGGTTTAAATAAATAATTATTTTGTATTTTAGTATGAGAACTTCCCTGATTTTTTGTTTCCATAATAATATATGCAATATATATGTCACATATGTAAAAATATAATACATACAGTTTTAACAGCTTAAAACCATTAAAATTTTGCCACATCACATATGTATTCATGTGTAATATGTTATATATACCTGTGGAAGAGCTCATATTGGTCAGATCATCTACAGTTGGAAATATAGCAACCTAACAAACTTTCCTAGACTATCACTGGATATACTTTCCTCCCTTACCTATTCCCACCTCGAGGTGAACCAGTTCCACTCAGTCCAATTATCTACTCTTGAAACTCTGATACCCTTGTCCTAATGCTGATCACACCTTGCCAAATCCCTTTTCAACTTACTTCTATCATCTTCCTCTTTCACTTTGCTTATACCATGCTCCATCTCCCATCCCTGGGTCTTTTCATTGGTTGTCCTTTTAAACCCAGTAATGTTCTTTTCCTGAAGTCCTACGTCTTTAGTATCCTTCACTTTCATTAAGACTGATAGTAATCTTACCTCTTCTAGGAGGCATTTCCCAGTTCCATCTGCATTATTTGTGCATGTGTATTTATCAGTCTTGAAGGTTTATGGAATATTATGTCAAAATTTGGTTGCCCAAAGAAGTTAATAGTATTGTATGTCAATTCCATGATGGCATGAATACCTAAGTTCTGGATAGTGGATGATGCTCTCGAGATTTCCCAGTCACCAATGGAGTGAAACAAGGATGTGTCCTTGCTTTCATGTGTTTTATTATGACATTTTTACTAATGTTATCAAATGCCTTCTCTGAGGATGAACATTTCTCAAGGTCAGCTACTGCATTGATGGCAAATTGTTCAATTTGAAATGGTTACAAGCCAAGACCAAAGTGGAGAGTGTTGGTGCATGATCTTCTTTTTGCAGAATATTGTGCAGCCTCTGCAGATCAATGCAGCCTCTGAAGCTGAGATGCAGCAAAGCATCGATCGATTTTGGTTTAGCAATTAACACCAAGAAAACACAGGTGCTCCATCAGCCAGCACCACAGCATCCAGATGTGGAACCATTGATTACAGCAAATGGAGAAGTGTTGAGGACTGTGGACAAGTTCACTTACCTTAGCAATGTCCTTTCCAGGGAGGTATACATTGACAATGAAGTTGGCACACATATTGCAAGAGCTAGCTCAATTTTTGGGAAGCTCTGAAAGAAAGTGTGGGAGAGAAGTATTAGACTGACTACCAAACTGACAGTCCACAGAGTCATGGTGCTGACCTCATAGCTATATGCCTGTGAAACCTGGACAGCTAACAGCGCCATGTCAGGAAACTGAATCACATTGAAATTGCCTTAGGAAGATGCTGAAGTTCACCTGGATACCATCACTGAGCTAAACTGCCAAGTGTTACATAGAGAGTGCAAGTATGATGGGCTGATAACATTTAGAATGTCAGATGTACACTTGCCAAAAAAGCTATTTTTTGGAGAACTTACAAAGGGCAAGTGCTCATAAGGGTGTCAGAAGAGGTGATCCTGAGGCACCCCGAAGGTCTCACTAAAGAACTTAAAATTGATTGTACAGCATGGGATACACTGGAACTGGACTATCCAGCATGGCATGCCCTCATCAGTGATGGGACTTCACTCTATGAGGAAGGCTCAAAGGAAACATGACATCTATAAGGTTAGAGAACCCACCCCAGGTGTTCACATGGATTTTTTGTGCCCATCCAGTGGTAGAGCATTTTGAGCTTGTATTGGTCTGATCAGCTACAGTAGGACACATTGTAATTTATCTCAAACGTAGTGATGTAATTTTGGTCTTCTTCAATAATAAAGGACAAGAACCAATCAAGCAAAATGAGATATGTGTAAAGTGGGTGGATGGCAGCTGTAGGAAAAAAATCACTAGAAACTGACATAACTTAATCTTTGTTTGTCTTAATTTCTCCTCTGTAAAACTGAGCTGATAATTACCCCAACCTTTCATAATAGTTATGTAGGATAATATTTCTAAAGTGGAATATAATAGGTGCTATATAAATTCTAATTATTATCATTATTATTATTACTGCTACCATTTTTTCTCTTTTTATTATGGAATTTTGGTCATCTTTTATAGGCTTTTTAACCAGTCTGTATTCCCTTTATAAACTGTTTCCTTTGACATTCGATGTAAAGGGAGTTATGTGTTATTGATCTTATCAGTGCATATATTATTTTAGCATGGCTGAAATTCTTCTGTGCTTTCATTTATTTATTTATTTATTTGTGTAGTTGTGTATTTTATTTATTTATTTATGATGGGCTTAGCACGCAAAAAAATTTGGATCCTTAACCCCCCTCCCCAAACTCAAAACAAAATAAAAACTCATGCAAAAATTTAAGGATATAATTTAACAAAATTTAAGGAAAATATTGTTTTCACCAACTGCAAAACCAGCAATGAAGGGAAGGCTGAGCTCTTTTTTTAAAAAAACAAAGGATTTTATTTTGAATTTTACAATTTTCCCCCTAATCTTGCTTCCCTCTCCCCATGCCCCACAGAAGGCATTCTGTTAGTCTTTACATTGCTTCCATGGAATGCATTGATCTAAGATGAATGTGATGAGAGAGAAACCATATCCTTAAGGAATAAACATAAAGTGTAAGAGATAGCAAAATTACATAATAAGGTAACATTTTTTAAATTAAAAGTAATAGTCTTTGTTCTTTGTTCAAACTCCACAATTATTTCTCAGGTTGCAGATGACATTCTCTATTGCAGATACCCCCAAATTGTGCCTGGTTTGTGCCCTGTTGGAATGAGCAAGTCCATTAAGGTTGACCATCACCCCCCATGTTTTTGTTAGGGTGAACAATGTTCTTCTGGTTCTACTCATTTCGCTCAGCATCAATTCATGCAAATCCCTCCAGGCTTCCCCAAATTCCCATTCCTCCTGGTATCTAATAGAACAATAGTTTTCCATAATATACATATCCTACAGTTTGCCAAGACATTCCCAAATTGAAGGACATTCTCTTGTCTTCCAATTCTTTGCCACCACAAAGAGGGCTGCTATGAATATTTTTGTACAAGTGATATTTTTACCCTTTTTCATAATCTCTACAGGGTATAGACCCATTAGGGGTATTGCTGGATCAAAGGGTATGCACATTTTTTTTGCCCTTTGGGCGTAGTTCCAAACTGCTCTCCAGAAAGGCTGGATGAGCTCACAGCTCCACCAACGATGTATTAGTGTCGCAGATTTCCCACATCCCTTTCAACATTGATCATTGTCCTGTCTGGTCATATTGAGCAGTCTGAGAGGTGTGAGGTGGTACCACAGAGATGCTATAATTTGCATTTCTCTAATAAATAGTGATTTAGAGCAATTTTTCATATTACTATGGATCACTTTGATTTCCTCAGCTGTAAATTGCTTCTGCATATCCTTTGGGCATTTTTCAATTGGGGAATGGCTTGTCTTTTTAAATATTTGATTCAGTTCTGTGTATATTTTAGAAATGAGTCCTTTGTCAGAAATACTAGTTGTAAAATTTGTTTCCCAATTTACTACATTTCTTTTGATCTTGGTTACTGTGGTTTTGTCTGTACAAAAGCTTTTCACTTTATTGTAGTCAAAATTGTCTAGTTTATCTTTAATGATGTTCTTCATCTCTTCCTTGGTCATAAACTGTTTCTCTTTCCACAGATCTGCCAGGTAAACTATTCCTTGATCTCCTAGTTTGCTTATCATATTGTTTTTAAATGTCTAAATCTTGTATCCATTTTGATCTTATCTTGGTATAGGGTATGAGGTATTGGTCTATTCCAAGTTTCTGTCATTCCAATTTTCCCAATAGTTTTTATCAAAGTTTTTATTCCAATAACTAGACTCTTTGGGTTTATCAAACAGCGGATTATGATAATCAATTCCTGCTATTGCACCTAGCCTATTCTACTGATCCACCATTTTATTTCTTAGCTAATACCAGATAGTTTTGATGACTGATGCTTTATAGTATAATTTTAAATCTGGTAGGGATAAGCCAACTTCTTTTGTGTTATTTTTCATTAAATCCCTGAAAATTCTCGACTTTTTATTTATCCATATGAATTTACTTACACATTTTTCTAATTCATTAAACTAATTTATTAGAATTTTGATTGGTAGGGCACTAAACAAATAGTTTAATTTTGGTAGAATTGTCATTTTTATTTTATAAGCTCTACCTATCCATGAGCAGTTGATGTTTGCCCAGTTATTTAAATCTGATTTTATTTGTGTGAGAAGTGTTTGTACTTGTTTTCAAAAGGTTTCTGAGTCTGGCTTGGCACATAGACTTCCAGGTTGAATGGGATTTCAGTATCTAGCTCTTCTGCTGCATCTTGATAGTCATGTATAGAAATTTTGAGGATTTATCAGGGTTTATTTAATATTCTGTGACTTTGCTAAAGTTGCTGATTATTTCTATTCTTTTTTACGATGATTTTTTTAAGATTCTCTAGGTATATCATTATGTCATCTGCAAGGAATGAGAGTTTTGTCTCTTCCTTCCCAATTCTAATTCATTCAATTTCTTTTTCTTCTCTTATTGCTGAAGCTAACATTTCTAATACTGTATTGAATAGTAGTGGCAGTAATGGGCATCCTTGTTTCACCCCTGATTTTTTTGTGAATGCCTCTAGCCTAATCCCATTACATGTGATGCTTGTTGATGGTCTAAGATAGATACTGCTTATTATTCTAAAGAACAATCCACTTATTCCTATACTGTCTAGTGTTTTTAGTAGGAATGTGTGCTATATTTTGTCAAAAGCTTTTTCAGCATCTATTGATATAATCATATGATTTCTGATAGGCCTGTTATTGATATAATTAATTATACTATGTGTTTTTCCTCATATTGAACCAACACTGAATTCCTGGGATAAATCCTACTTGGCCATAATATATTAACTTAGTGATAAATTTATTGTAATTATTTTGCTAATATTTTATTTAAGAGTTTTGCACCTATATTCTTCAGGGAGATAGGTCTACAATTTTCTTTCTCTGTTTTAACTCTTCATGGTTTAGGTGTCAGCACAATATTGGTGTCATAGAAAGAATTAGACAGAGTTCCATCTTCACCTATTTTTACAAAGAATTTATAAATAATTGGAACAAATTGTTCCTTAAATATTTGATAGAATTCACTTGTGAATCCTTCTGGCCCTGGAAATTTTTTCTTAGGGAGTTCATTGATGGTTTGTTGAATTTCTTTTTCTGAGAAAGGCTTATTTAGGTATTTTATTTCCTCTTCATTGAACCTGGGCAACTTATATATTTGTAAATATTCATCCATTTCACTTAGATTATTAAATTTATTGGCATAGAGTTGTGCAAAATAATTTTGAATTAATAATTTAATTTCCTCCTCATTGGTGTGGTGAGTTCACCTTTGTCATTAATGGTACTAACAATTTGGTTTTCTTCTTTCATTTTTTAATCAAATTATCCATAGGTTTATCGATTTTATTGCTTTTTTCATAAAACCAGCTCTTGGTTTTATTTATTAGTTCAATAGTTTTCTTGCTTTCAATTTTATTAATTTCTACTTTAATTTTTAGAATTTCTACTTTGGTATTTAATTGGGTATTTTTAATTTGTTCTTTGTGTAAGGTTTTTAGTTGCATATTTAGTTCATTGATTTGCTCTTTCTCCAATTTATTCATATGAGCATTTAAAATATAATGTATTCCCTGACAGTCTCCATGAATATATCCCATAGGTTTTGGCATGTTATTTCATTGTTGTCATTATCTAGGATGAAATATTTAATCCTTTCTATAATTTGTTGTTTGATCCACTCATTATTTAAAATAAAGTTATTTATTTTCTAATTAGTTCTGAGTCTTTATCTCCCTGGCCCAATATTGCATGTGATTTTTATTCCATTATGATCTGAGAAAGATATTCACTATTTCTACCTTTCTGCAATTGATTATTAAGTTTTTATGCCCTAGTACACAGTCAATTTTGGGGTAACTGCCATGTACTGCAAGAAAAAAAAGTATATTCCTTTCTATCCCCAATTTCCTCCATATGTCTATCATGCCTAGGTTTTCTAACAATCTATTTACCTCCTTAAGTTCCTTCTTGTCTTTTTTATGGTTAGATTTATCTAAATCTCAGAGTGGGAAGACTAGAATTTTTCTGTCAATGTCTTGCTGTAACTACTTCACCATCTCCTCTAAGAATTTGGATGCTATACCATTGGGTGCATACATATTTGGTATTGAATTTACTTTATTGTTTGTTGAACATTTTAGTAGGATATAGTTTCCTTCTTTACCTCTTTTAATGCTATCTATTTATGAAGGTGCTTAGTATGAGATAAGGATTGCTACCCATGAATTTTAAACTCAGCTGAAGCAAAATATACTTTGCTCCAACCTTTTACCTTTAGTCTATATGTATCTCTCTGCTTCAAATTAGTTTCTTTCAAGCAGCGTATTGTAGGATTCTGTTTTTTAATCCACTCTGCTGTTCTCTTTCATTTAAAGGGAGAGTTCATACCATTCACATTCCAAGTTATCATTACTGACTCTTTATTTCCCTTCATATTTTCTTTCACTGTTTTTATTTTTCCTTTTTTTCTCTCTTTATTCACATTCCCTGGTATACCACCACCTTCAGTGTGTTTGCCCTCTTATATCCAAACCCCTCCCCTTTTTTCTTCTTTCCCTTTGCCCCCTCTTCCTTCCCTTCTTTCTGTTGCTTCCCCCTTTTCCTCTCACCTCCCCTTTCCCCCTTTTAATACTTGAAAGTTATGATAAATTTCTTAACTTAACTGAGTGTATGTATGTTAACGTTAAGCCAAATCTGATGAAAGTAAGATTCAGGAGGTTCTCACCTCCTCCCTCCTTCCCACCTATTGCAATAGGTCTCTTTTGTACCTCTTAATGTAATGAGATTTACTCCATTCAGTCTTCTCCATCCTCCCATTTCTTTACTGTCCCCCTTTCAATGAGGTATTGTTTTTAAATCATTGTATCTGAGTCACAGAAAAGTCATGAGTGTCCATCACTTCTAGCTAAGTATATTCTCTTTATTGGAGTTACTCTCAGGTAAGGATATAACTAGTTTCATCTTATAGGATAGCAGTTTCACAAATAAATCATGAGTGTCCATCACTTCTGGGTTAATATATTCTCTCTAATTAGGTTACAATTCTCAAGAGTTATTAAAATCTTTCTCCCAAGGAAGAGATATAGCCAGTTTCATCTTATTGAATACTAGGTTTTTTCTTTTTTTTTTTACCCCCCCTTTTTTAACCTTTTCTTGAGTCTTTTGCATCTCCTCTTTGAAATCCAAATTTTCTATTACACTCTGGTCTTTTCATCAGGAAAAGTTGGAAGTCTCCTATTTCATTAAAGATGGCAGGGAAGGCTCAGTTTTTCTGGATAGTGAATTCTTGGCTCTTCTTCCTTTCTGCAATATTGCATTCCAGGCCCTTTGATCCTTTAATGTTGATGCTACCAGATCCTGTGTAATCCTTACTGTGGTTTGTTGGTATCTGAATTGTTTCTTTCTGGCTGCTTGCAGAATTTTCTCTTTTATCTGAGAGTTCTGGAATTTGGTCACAATATTCCTTGCTTTTTTCATTTTGGGATCCCTTTCCAGAGGGGATAGATGTATTCTTTCAATAAATATTTTTCCCTCTGGTTCCATGATATCAGGGTAGTTTTCCATCACTAAATCCTATAATATTAAGTCCAGGCTTTTTTCTCTTCAAAGTTTACAGGAAGATCAATTATTCTTAGGTTGTCTCTTCTTGATCAGTTCTCAAGGTAAGGGTTTTGCTGATAAGATATTTTACATTTTCTTCTATTTTTTCAATTTTTTGGTTTTGTATAACAGACGCTTGTTGTCTCATGAAGTCATTAGTTTCCAAAGACTCTATTCTTTTTTTTAGTAAAGGATTTTCTTCATTTACCATTTGAACTCCTTTTCCATTTGGTCAATTCTATTTTTGAAATTATTTTCCATTTGATCAATTGAGATTTTATGAGAAATATTTTCTTTTTGCCTTTGTCCAATTATATTTTCCAAAGACTTGTTTTCTTGTTGCAAGGTGTTAATTTTCTCTCCCAAATTTTCCAATTAATTTTTAAACTCCATCCTGATTTCTTCAAGGAAGTCTTTCTGTGCTGGAGACAAAATCATATTCTCCTCAGAGGTTCTAGGCCTGTCTGAGTTAGGGTCTTTTCCTTCTAGGAATTTTTCTATGGACTCTCATATCACTGGCCTTTCTTCATTTTCCTGAGATTTTGTGTTTGGGGAGGGGGCTGATTCACAGAGGTTTGGTGTTGAGATCCCTAGGGGCTTTACTCACTGGGTTTAGTAGCTCCAAGTGGACCAGCCAGTAGGGGGTTCTGGTTGCTTTCTCTGAAGTGTATGTGACCTTGATTTGAGGCCCTCTCCCTTGGTCCAGAGTGGGTAGTTGAAGCTGCTGAATACTTTTATCTTTGAACAATAATTACTCTCCCTATTCACAGCTGAGGGAGCTCTGCTCCTCACACCTGAGCTTGGGGTGGGGTGGGGATGGGGAAGTGGGCATTAATTGTTTTTGTTCTTGGAAAAGCCTTCAGCTGAAATGAAGGTATGGATTCTGACTTCCTCCAGACCAGAGCAGGCCATGGATCGATGTGATGTCTGCAACTCTCCCACACTGATGCTCGTCCTCCAGCCTTGTTGGTAAATCCCAGACTGTCAGTCCCACAGCCAATGCCTCTGTTCCCCATTTGGCTCATTCCTCCACAGCTTGTCTGGCTAGTCCTGCTCTCAGGCTCTCACCTTGTCCTGTGCCCCCGGCAGAGTCTTAGATTTCTGCACCCAGCTCACCCACAATCCTGGAAGACAAACCTTGAGGTAGATTTTCTTCTAGCTTCTCTTTCTGGGTTTTCTATATTGGATTTCTGTTAAGAGGTTTATTTCATATTATATATGAGGGAAGATCAGGAGAACTTAGCACAGTACCTGTTTTCTCTCCGCCATCTTGGTCAGAAGTCAAGCTTGGGCCCCTTTTTTCTTTTTAAATACTATTTGAATTCAATGTTGACTAAATCTATAGAAAAGTTCTTATAGTATCTACTCAATTTTGAATATTTTCCCTATCTCTATTTCCCCATTCCTTCCTCTACATCTCTCCTTTTCCTCTAGCAACCAAGCTACGTTATTTTCATTTCTATTTAATTTTCAGATGGGTAGCAATTTTATACTGGACATGCTGGAAGGAATTTCAGACTCATCATGTCCAAAAGAACTAATTTTATTTCTCTCATATTTTCCACCTCTTTCAAACTTTTTTATTGGTTTCAAGACCATTACCATTCTCTCAGTCAACCAGGTGCGTAGCTTTGTGTTATCCTTAAATTTGTACTTATATTCAAACCACATATTTAATTTTTGCCAAGGCTTGTCATTTTTTCCTTCAACACATCTCCATTATAGATTTCCTTCTTTCTACTCCTTATAGCAGTTACTATGGTACAAACTCTCATTGCCTAAAGCTTGGACTATTGCATTAGCCTAATGAATATCTTCCTCTCCACTCTACTTTTTCATCCAATTAACTGCGAAAGTAATTTTTCTAGATCATAAATTGTATAAAGTAATGTCAACTGTAGTGGATCCATATTATCCCTAGGATCAAATAATATATATTCTTTTAAGTGATAAAACCCTTCCCAAATTGCCCCTTACTTAGCTTTCTTGACTATATTTTACCCTGTTGCACATACTTTATAGTCTATTTATAAAGCTTCCTTACTATTCCTTTTAAATAAACAATTCTGATGCCATTTTTCCCTCTATCTTCTATTCCTGGAATTAATATGCCTTGTGGTTTCCTTGACTTTTTTCAAGATTCAATTCAAAACTCACTTCCTATCAGAAGTCTTTCCAATCCCTTCCATGGCTAGTTCTTTCCAATGAAATTACTTCTTCCATTAATATTCATGTACATATATATACATATGCACATGCACACACATATGCATACATATATCCAAATGTACATGCACATACATGTACGCATATAAACATATGTATAATTATATACTATATATATTACACAGATAAATATCATATATACCAACTAACCACCCACCATTTGAATGTTGTTTTCATCTGTAAAATGTCAATTTCTTGAGTTCAGGGACTGTACTTTTGTCTTTATATCCTCAGTGCTTAGCACAGGACCTGGCAAAGAGCAAGGAGTTAATAATTAGAGGCAAAGGTACATAGAGGATAAAGTTCTGCGCTTTTAATCAGGAAAACCTGAGTTCAAATTTAGGCTCAGACTAAATTGGATGATTTTGAGCAAGTCATTAAACCACTGTTTGCATCAGTTTTTTCAACTGCCAAGTGGGGATAATGATAATGCCTTCTTCCAAAAATTATTGCGAGGATTAAGAGATATTGATGAAATATTTACACAGTGGCTGGCACATAGTAGGCATTTTTCCTTCCTAAGAAACCATTTGTCAGCTGAATTACTTATACTATTAAATTAATGGCATTATTTTAAAAAAATAATGATGGTCAAGACAATATTTTTCAGGTTATGTCTATAGCCTTTAACTTTATCCTTTATCTATATCCTTTAATTGGGCAGCTAAATAGTGTAGTGAGTAAAGCTAATCCTGAAGTCAGGAAGACCTGAGTTCAAATATGACTTCATATATTTGACACTTACTATCTGTGTGATCTTGGGCAAGTCACTTAACCCTGATTACCTTGCATCCAGGGCCATCTCCAGTTGTTGGTTATTGGATCCAGATATTTCTGGAGGAGAAAGTAAGGTTTAATATGCTACATGAAAGCCAAACATTATATTCTTTAACTGGATAATGTTTCTTTTGTATTTTAAACTAATAGCAATAGAATGAGATAACATTCCATGTACTCCAAGAATTTACTATTTACTGAGTTTCCTTATTTCTACTTCTGAATCTTTACACCTGCTTTCTTTTCATCTGTCTTTATTTTTCAAGACAATCCAAATAAAGGTCCACTCCTCAAGCAAACCTTCTCTTACTAATCCCACAGGTCTTTGGAGATGCCTCCCTTCTCTCATCTCCCATTAATCTAGTAAATCTCTGGCAGTCAATCTGTAATCACTGCTAGTATTTGACCAGGTCTGTTTTGAAGTTTATTCAATGTGTGTTTTGTATGCATTCAATTATGCTTGTCAGGTTTCCTACATTTAGATTATAAACATTTTTTTGGTTTTTGCAAGGCAATGGAGTTCAATGACTTGCCCAAGGTCACACAGTTAAGTAATTATTAAGTGTCTGAGATCAAATTTGTATCCTCCTGACTTCAGGACTAGTGCTCTATCCACTGCTCCATCTAGCTGCCCCATTATAAAATTTTAGAGGGAAGAGATTGTGGCTCCCCTTTTCTCAGTAGCTAGCCTACAGTATGCATTTAATCTACTGAGTAAATCCAACTATGATTATTTCCTAATTTTAGGCTTGCAACTGAACCTCTGCTATGACCCAAAACACCTAAATAATTAGATTTTTATCTAATGTGCACTCATATAGGTTATAAAAAGTTTTCAAGTATAACTGAGTAATCAGTACTTATTTAACCATTGTTTTGATTTTTTTAAATTAAAATGTATATTTCTATTCATATTTTTTAAATCAGAGGGAACTGGTAGAGTGAATGTTTATTTACTTATGGTATTTTTCAGGTAAAGCTTCAAAATAATGTCTTCTAACTAGCTAGTTTAATAATTATTGTCTCATTTGAAAATCTTGTGTATTGTAACTGACTTTATACAAAATGTTAGTGAAAATTGTATGCCCAAGATCATGTACAATTAAAAACTATTAACCAGAAAAAAATAATTAGGATAGGGGCAGCTAGGTGGTGCAGTGGATAGAGCACTGGCCCTGAAGTCAGGAATACCTGATTTCATATCTGGCCTCAGACACTTAATAATTACCTAGCTGTGTGGCCTTGGGAAAGCCACTTAACTCCATTTGCCTGGCAAAACAAACCCCTAAATAATTAGGATAAAAGTGGGTTTTCTTCATTTTGTTTACCCAGTTGATCATTCATCCCTTTCTCTATTTCTTCTTTTGCAGGGCAGATCTGAGGCCCTAGGGAGTTTGGTGAGCCTGTGCATCTACAATGCCTTCTTCTGAAGGCACTTGCATTATATGCAAAACTGAGGGGCAATTTCTGATTTACACGAAGCCTTCTGAACAGCCAGCACCATAGTAAGTCCAACTTGGTAGCACTCCTTGATATTATCAATGGTATACTCCCTTCTGGTGTCCCAGAGTAGTTGTAATGGAAGGCATTGCATGTGGACCTCTCAAATTCCCCTTTGCTTGCTGGGGTGGATTCAAAGATGCAAATGAATTCTAATGTGCCAAAGAATATAATGGTCTCTACAGAAGATTTGGCTGTGTCAGTCAGCAAAAGGTTCCAGCTGTGGCAGCCGTATGGAACAAAGGAAGATTTTGGCTTAATTTTGAGTACATGCTTCTGAAGTCTCAGTTCAGGCAAGAAATAAATAAAGCTATTACAAAGACCTTGACCAGATGTGTCTGACACAGACCAAAAACGTGCTTCCCCAGAAACTTCCCTATCAACGTGGACAGTTCTTATAGTAACAGACATCTGTTCCTGATACCTAATAGAAGGAGTGTAGTCCATAATCACAGACAAGCCCTGAGTTGACTTACTCCTTTGAACTGACTTCTCCCTAGCCGCTGTTGTTCACATTAATCTGAATACTTTCAACCATGTGTGGGTCAATGATTTATTTAACACAGGATCAGAATGCTTCTGTATCATGGAATTGAGACTCATCCCAAAGCCAATGATTTGAAAATTTCCATTTGTTTTCCAGAAAGCAGTTATGTGCATTCCCTTTAGATAACTTGATGATGTTATACCCTGTCACAATTTACATCTGTCCTTGACATATATTGTTCTTGAATTTGGCCATTGATCATTGCTCTCATCTGAGTCCTTCATTACTCTAATTTGAACCATTTATAAACACATTCCTGGACAGATGACAAAAGGATTCATGACAGACAACTCCTTACTCAAAACAGCTGGTTCAATATGTAAATCAAAAGTTGTTAAAAATTGCATTGAGCTGAGAACAATTATACTAAGTTCTAGCCTGTTGTGAATTAAAATGACGACATTTGAACTCAACGGATTTGTAACAGGAGCCATACTTTTCAAGGATGTTGGTTCGGATGCAGCCCAGGTCATTGATGAACAATAACAGCAGAGATGTAGTTAATTATGTAAAGCATAATGCTTTTAGCTAATTGATTAATAGAAAGATAAGATCAAAAGGCAAAATTTGCACTGGCTGAAACCAAGGTTGACTCCTATCAGAAGGGGCCAAGGACTAGAAGAACCTAGGTAAATAAATGATTATCTTAGAATTGGTTTAAATTTTTTTTGAGAATGTAGAGAAATGTATATAATGAGAAAAGAATATCTATTTTAATCTGTCAGTTTGATATTACATATAATTTTTCTTTACCTTTCTGTCTTCAAATAGAAAAATGAATTAAAATAAAACTTAAATAACTTAAAACATATATATATATATCTCCTTATTGATAATTGAGCATTGAACACTGATCAGTTCATCAATGTAATGTTAAACATTAGCCCATTCTTAAAAAGTGACCCTAGAACATGCATGCTCACTGGTTATTGGATATGGATCAAATCAGCCTAGGGTGATCTGAATCTGGATGTGACTAGTCTATGAAATCCAGCCTTGGGAGACACAGATAAAATCAATATATGGATATTACACAATGGTAGACAATCCTGAAGCCATTGAAATTTGACTTGGAATATGGTTTTCAATTTATCCAAGAATGCGTTCACAGAGGTTTTTGGGGGAACTAAAAATACTTCAGACAAAATAAAATAATTGATTTTGCCAAGATGTTACACCCATAATTTAATTTGACTTGTTAAGGGATGCCTTGGTGAAAATTTTACTTCTTCTCTCACCTCTTTGTAATGGTTAAATTAGAACAAATTCAGCTTCTGTAAATGAGAGTAAAACATGACTGCCTGAGAGACATTATTTCAAAGTTAATAACATGTTTATTTAAAAATTAATCACCTGCTAAGTCTTTTATATCAATAAGTACATTTTCAAATCAAATTATGGCAATTGAAAAATATGGCAAGGAAAATTTTGTGAAATCAATATTGAACTATATGATGGATAAATTAAGGTTTTAAGTAAGTGAGGGAAAAAGAGACACACAGAGCCAGAAATATAGACAGAGACAGAGAGACAAAGAAAAAGACAGTGACAGAGTTAGAGACAGACAAAGACAGAGACAGATACACAGACAAGGACCAACAGAGAGTGGGGTGGCTAGGTGGCGCAGTGGATAAAGCATGGGCCCTGGAGTCAGGAGTACCTGGGTTCAAATCCATCTCAGACACTTAATAATTACCTAACTGTATGGCCTTGGGCAAGCCACTTAACAACATTTGCCTTGCGAAAACCTAAATAAAAAGAGCAACAGAGAGAGAGACATATCTCTGTGCAAACCCTCTTTTTCTTCAATTTCTACTGTTTTCTCATTTACATAACTCAATATTTCTATAATTCATTCAATACTTATTTTCAAATCATTGTATAAATTCAGATTAGTATCATCTATGCCTCATGAAACTTATAACTTAGTATCGTACTTGGATAGTCAAAACTACTCAGTTACAATGACTTGGACATGGCTAGCCAAGTATTCTTTAAAAATAAATAAATTTCTGTTTCCATTCTTCAAGGATGAATTCTTGCAATTTCTCCATCTCTTTGCTTTCTTGCCAACAATAATATCAAGTCTCAAAAAGTCTATCTTGTAGACTACTCATTAAAAAAGCCCCTGTGGTCAAATTATTAAAAGCAGTATAGTAAAAATATTTATAGCAACTCTTTTTTTTTTGTGGCGGTAATGAATTAGAAACTGAGAGGATAAATGTTAATTGGAGAATGGTTGAACAAAATAAGATATATAAATATGATTAAATATTATTGTGCTGTAAGCAATAATAAAGGAGATATTTTCAGAGAGATGTGGCACAGTCTATATAAAATGAAACAAAGTGAAGTGAGCATCAGGAGAACAATCTATATAACAACAACAATATTATAGTGTAGATCAACTAAGAAAGACTTAGCAACTTATCAATTCAGGAAATGATTTATCACAATTCTAATGGACTCATAATATAAAATACTATATAACTCTATATACAGAATTGAAATTATGGAGCAGATTTTCTTTATTTTCCTTGTTCTTTTCTTTTTAGATTTGTAAACACACACATATAGATCTATAATGGGTATCATGTTTTCTGCCTTCTCAATTGATGTGGAAGAAGGTAGAGGGAGGAAGAGAATATGTAATTAAAAATAAAAAATTAAAAAGATAAAAGTTAATTAACAAAGAGAAGGCAGGAGCATTAAGGGTATCAGGAAAATAGTATCTTTACATTCAGATGAAATGGGGATCTGGACTAAGTACAGATGTCTTCAGCTTGTTACTAGAGGAATCATACTGGCCATTATACTCTAAAAGAGTATGGAACATGTATGTAAATTCTGTAACTGATTCTAGTTTGCTAAATATTTGGTTGGGAGAAACCTTTAGTTATATAACTGGAATTATTGGCATCTTAAATATCAGCTTTTTGCTTCACTATTTTTTTTTCAATCTAGAGATTGGAAGAGATCCTGAGTTAAGAGGTTATACTTTTAGGACTTTCTTCCTCTCTGATGTCATATGGCCCCCTAGGTCTTTGGATCTTTTCAATTATTCTTTTCATTTTTTGGTGAAGGGAGTTGAGACTCCAACTTTAGAGTGGGAGTCATAGAGTTAGAATCTAAAACATTTGGCAATCAGAGTATCATCAATGTCCTCAGGAGCAAGGAATGACCTTAAGGACTTTATCCTAGAAGGAAGTTTCATCTGTTAGTTACACTATTTCTGGATATTAAGATGGTTTTTAATATGTTTCATAGGAACCAATACTGGAACCTATTGTCACAGAGACTTGATGATAACAAGTAAATGTAACTGAAGTGTTAATCACTGGTGCCCTGAAAAAGCAAGATCAGGCTTATGAAGTTAGAGGAATGTCCACAAATCCCTTAGGCTGAGGGGAGATAGCCTGTTGACCCCAGGAGAGGGGGATAGTACAAACATGTTACATAAGAATACTGCAGGGGCAGCTAGATGGTGCAATGTATAGAGCACTGGCCCTGGAGTCAGGAGGACCTGAGTTCAAATGTAGCCTCAGACACTTAATGATTTCCTAGCTGTAGGACCTTGGGCAAGTCACTTCATCTCATTGCCTTTAATTAATTAATTAATTAATTGAAAAATAATAATAATAATAATAATACTGCAAATTAAAAGGAATGTAAATTAAAATAACTTTAAAGTTTTTCCCCTATTCAACAAACTGCTAATGATAACCAAAAATAGGAATAATAAATATTGGATGAATAATGCAAAGATAGACAAACTAGTCCATTGTTGGTGGAATGATGAATCCAATTGGAAAACAATTTAGCATTATGCAAATAAATTGACGAAAATTCCCATATGGCCCAGAAATTTCACTAAAAATTTTATATCCCAAGGAACTTCATTGAGGAGAAAAACATGTCTATATGTAACAAATATTGACAGCAACACTTTTTTTGTAGTAGCGAATAATTGGAAGCAGATGACCAAAGAATAAGAAATGAATAAACAAATCATGGCATACATATAATGGAAGATTAACATTCAGTAAGAAATGACAAATATGATGAAAACACAAGATTTGCATGATCCAATTCAGAGAGAAATAAGCAGAGCCAAGAAAATATTATGAATCACTATAATAATGTATATAGAAAGAATGATCGCAAAGCAATCAAAGGTGAATATTGCAAAGTTCTACAAGTAAGCATGGCTTCAAAGAAGAGATTTGAGAAGATACTTTCATCCTACCTCTGTAAAGCAAGCTGATATATGTGCATGATATAATGTTTATATTTTCAGACTTTGAGATACATTAATCAATTTTTCCCTGATGTTTGTCTCTTTTTCTTTAAAAATTGTGTCTATTTAATGAGATAACTAGGAAGAGGCAGAAAAAGAGAAAAATTCTATTGATGCAAAAGGTAAAATATATTGTTAAATTATTTTAAACCACAAAATAATGATAACTGTTTTTCATCTAATGTTTTGAAATTTGCAAAGTATTTTTAGAAGACTAGTCTCACTTTTGCCTCATAACAACTTTGTAAGCTAGGCAATATCAATTATTCTTATTCTCATTTAAAGATGAGAAAACTGAAGTTCAGAAACTCAGAAGCTCAGAAGCTCCTAGTCATAGGACTGGTAAATTTCAGAGATGCTATTTAAGTCCAGCTCTTTTTGACTCTTAGGTGGATCACTCTATTCATTACAAAATGCTGCCTAAAAAAAATCCCATGGTAAATATATTTGATAGCTACAAAGTTAAAGAATATGTGAAAGTTGTATGAAAAGTTCATTAAAATTTGGGGATAATAATAATTTTAAATTGATTTACAATTTTTCACCAAAATTTAGTGCTACCAGAGTGAAATTGGTAACAGTGAAATAGCAACGAGTTGACTGTCTCACACAGGTGTGAAAACCCAGAACTGGGCTATCTGTGGTTAGCTATATATAGTCACTACTTTCAAAGCCAAATTAAGAAACAGAAGCCTCATTATCAGTAGAAGAGATTAGAGGAGAGTCTGGATCTACTAAACTCTAGACTAGAGTTAATTACCAAGGGAAGGGCATAGACAAATGATGAGGTGTAATGGGATAGAGAGCTGGACTTGAAGTTGAGAAGAGAGGCGGTCACATCCTGCCTCAGACACTTACTATTGGTATGGTCAAGTTTAAGTAGCTTAATCTGTTGTTCATCTGTAAACTGAGGGACTAGATAGTCTCTAAAATCCATAAATGTTCTAAATCTATGTTCTTCTGACCCTTGGAAGGCAGCTATCCTCAAGTTGACTGCTGCAATGGTTTTATTTTCTTAAATGACTGTTCTCTAAAATATGTAGACCAAAGAATGAGCCTGAGAATATTTTCTTTTACTATAGAGCAAAAAAAAAATGTTCTGAGCTTTGTACTTCTGTGACACATCCTCCCTGAAAATTCTAGAATCACTGAGCAATAGGAAATAGGAAATCAATGGTTATGTTCCCACCAGCAGTTTTTGCATCATTTGAACTGGGGCCAGAGGTATAATGAGTTCAGAAATATTGACTTCAACTCGATTTTCTAACAGCATTTTCTAACAGCGTACTGAATTATATAGGCATCCTTATTTTCAGTTATCTTTTCCCAGTCCACCTATTTTAAGTCCCTCTCTGTGCATCACACTCCTCCTGGTATTCCACATATCTCAAGGTGATTCTAGAGTCAGTCTATGGCTTGGGAGCCAAGGTGATTAAGTCTAAGGTGGTCATCACAGATTGCCACTTTCAGCTCTCAGAATGTCTGTGTCTTACACTGATGTGATAATAGTAAATCTCAAAAAGTCCCCCCAAAAGCAGAAAAAAGCAACCACATTTCAAAGATGTTCTGAGAGATACCCAACTCGTCTGGGCAGAGAAATATAGAATCAAATGATTGCTCAGCTGCAGTTAATGGTCTGAACGCCTACACTCAGATGTAGAGCCAGCTTCTTCCCCAGCTCCCTTTCCTAACTATAACAGAGTTTTAGCTTCTCCATGTCGACAGCAGTTCACAGACCAATTCCAAACCCTATGCATGTCTCCCATTTCCTCCCCTCCTCCGAATTGTCTTTAAGAGAAAAGAAAAAATCTGTGGGAGTCTCTCTCTCTCAGCTCTGCAGTTGCATCTCCTTTCAGATGGAGGCACTTGACTGTCACCTTTCCCCTCTGCACCTGCAGGTCTGGTGGGAAGCAGACTTGGACTAAATAGCCATCCTTGGCTGCATTACTATGAACTTCTCAGACAAGTGTTGTATTTCTCCTCTAATTACCATCACAGGAGTCCCCATTCTTGGTCTGGCCCTGGTCATTTAATTTTATTTATGCTGCTGCCACGTACAAATAGATAATAATGAAGACTGATGCAACCCAAGGTCAGCTGTAGACTGTAATTAGGACGAACCTAATGCAGTTACCAGAAACAGCAGTATGTAAAAAAGCATACTCAGATTAGACACACACACACACACACACACACACACACACACACACACACATACACACAAATACATACAAAAGAAAAAAAAAAGAAAGAAAAGAAAAATCGCTGAACTTTTCACATTCCCATAGCTCTGTCTTATACTTGGAAATGCCTGGAATGGCTTTATACCTAGACATGTGTTGTTTGCATTCACCCCTCCATTTTTTATTTTTATTTTTATGTTGTTTTTTCAGTCTTTGCTCCATTAGCTGTCACTCACTTTTTACCAAATATGGTAAGGGAGTAAGTAGTGATGTTAATGATAGAGAAAATCTTGAGAAGGCAGATCCCCCTAGTCTTTGTTTTTTCTAGTAAGTCAGTCAGTGCATATACACATGTAACCCTCAATCTAGATGGTCTTAGAATCTGGACTCAGGATTCTTTAGACCCCTTTGGGTCTTTTTCTTATATCCCACCATCCACTCTGGCTGTCCCTTTGCCATTACCCTACCAATACAAGTCTACTCCATCTTACCCTATTCCCCTTTGCCCTGGGAGGACTAATCAAATCAACACTGTCATTAATTTTTGAAAAAACAGTACGTCAATTGACTCTCCTCTGACGCCACTAATTATTTCCGTGACTTCCCAATATCCTTTTCTGGTCATAATCCCTTAATATGTTTTATCTAACCCTACTAGTATATAAATGAGACTGTTTTGCTTTTGTAATTGTATTTCCAGTGCTCATATTTTTCCTTTATTTATTTATTCAAGGAGGTAATTGTATCTTCAACTTTTGAAAGGAATTCTCCTACCCTAAGTTTTAGTTTAATAAGGAGCTGTCCCTTAATCATAAATAATGGAGAAAAATTAAGCTATCTCTATATTACTGAGTATATTAATGAGCATCTACAGTAGGCAGTTCTTTTGGAAATCAAAATACTCTCCAACCAAATTGGTCAAGAAACCTAAAAGAAAATTAAAAATTATTTTCCTCTGTGTTAGTGCTAGAAAAGCAGGCTATTTTAGTGAAAGATAAGAAAACTTTGCTCTATCCTATAGTAAATGTTGAGCATTAGTTAGACTAGTGTCAAAGAACTGTGACTGGTTAATTAATGAATTAGAAATTTCTATTTTAATTAAATAGAATGAATGAAAGAATTATATAACAGAAAAAGTTTTCAATATCACATTTACACAATGTCATCTGGAAACTTTGTATTGATTTTGTCCATCTTCTGAATATTTATTGAGCAGAGAATTAGAGAGGAAATGATTTGTTAAAATTCACAAAATGATTTGATATAGATATATATGAGACACAGCACACAGGGTATTGAACCGAAAGTCAGGAAGACTTGAGTTAAAATATAGCCTCAGATATTTATTAGCTGTGTGACTCTGGTCATGTCAACTTTTATCTGACTCAGTTTCATCTTCAGTACAACGAAGATGATAATAACGCCTATCTTTCAGAGTTGTTGTGAAGATCAAATACAGTAATAATTGTAAAGGCTTTACAAACTTTAAAGTCCTAGCTCTTGAATTTCTAATTATTATTATTTTAGGACAGCTCCATATTCCTATTGCTCTATACCTGAGATTATTTCCTTTTCTGGTAAGAAGCATGAACAATTTTTTTAAAGAAAGGGAAAAAAAAGTCATTTTAGTTAAAGAAGTGGAGGGGAAAGGAGCCAAAAAAAGTAAATTCAAATGTTTTTCATGACTATAAAAGCACCAGTGAGTCTGTTTCAAAAAAAAAAAATCCTCCTAAGCTAAGGAGAGCCATTTATTTCATCCATGTTAGACATAAGGCATTAGGTAGTATTCCAAAAAGGAGCTCTGGACAGCAGAGTATAGTGAAAAGCAAGCTAGGTTTGGGATTAGGAAATGGGGAGGAGCAGATTTGAATCTTGAAATTTAGGGTCTGACAGGAAAAGTAATTTACTCTCCCTGAGCCTTAGTTCTTTCATCTATTAAATGGGTATATGATATTTGTATGTATGTAGGTAAATATACCATATGTATAGAAATTTGTAAAGCTCAAAGTATTGTGGAAATACAATAATTTTTCTTGTATCCTTATATAAGATCACCCCTAAATTCCCAATTATTCAATGTTCCAAAACAAACCTGTGTTCCTATTTCTAAAGATGTATCTAGATTGCCATTTGTAAGAGAAAAGAAGTAGTCAAAGGTTCAAAGTTCCAAGAGCTAGAGTTTTCCATCTGGCATTTTATTATGCCTGGCTGTCAGTTACTGACTATAAGGAATTCTTAGCCAATTCTGATATCTCTTAGACTCCAATGTTTCATAGCCTCTTTTCTACCCACATGACCCTCTACTATCCACAAAATTTATTTTATCCATCAACTGCTGTAATTCTACGTCCTAGGTGAGGTAGATTGTGAGCACTGGAGGCAGCCAATGGCCATCTGGGAGCCATTCAAATATCTAGTATTAAGAGGTTAAGCTGCCACATTTTACTCAAGCTGTTAAACTTCCATCTACCATTTTAATTGGATTTCCTGATGAGAGTCCACCAGCCCAGGAGACAGATGGTCTTAAAATAAAAGGAATTGAGGACAAAAAAAGAGAGAGAGAGCATAAACATGGGGGTAATTTGCACTGTTAAAAATGAAGTTTGTGTGTTTTGGACTACTTCCTTCTTTTCCATTAAAATAAACCAAGATGAACCTTTGACTCCAACAGAGCTGCACTCTCCTGCAGAGAGAAGAGAGAACCCAGAGAGTATCATTTTCAGGATTGCACAAAATGACACTGAAAGTGAGAGACAAAACAAAAGGGTATGTCCTGTTGCATTTGAGGGTGTATTCTCCAGAACTTGGTCCAAGAATATCCATGACACTTTAAGAGAACTCTTAGTTTCTATGAGAAAACTGTGTCAGGAAGAATTGTGTTGGAGAAGAGAAATGGAAATATAGGCTCATTCTGATCAGGTGGAGTCAGTCACTAGTCCTCTAGGAAGGGAAACTTCATTTCCAATCCATTGGCCTAAGAGAAAATTGGACCATCTTATGTTCCAAACCTTGTTATTATACCTTTTTAAGACAAAAAAGAAAAAAACCCATAAAAGTCCCTCTATGAACTCTAAGTCACAAGATAAATATCTAAAGTATTAATCTTCCTCATCTAGCCACATTGGTCCCATCCATCAGTTCTATCATGATGTTGGCTTCAACATCGAGGATACATTTTGTCTTTCACTACACATGATGAATCCCAGATGTTCAGATTAAATAATGGTGCTACCCTGAAGACATAGCCGCCCATAGCTGCAAAGTAAATAGGCAAGATGAGCATCCCAAGGTCTGCAAGTGATCCTAATTATTATAACTATGAAGGATGTTCTATAGTAGAACAAAATTCATTCCACTGGGAAGAGGAAAATAAGAATGACTATTTGCATTTGAGCAAGACACACATACTCTAAAGATAGAATGTTGATGGAAAAATTCTAGAAGATTTCTGCCATAATTCCGTCATTTAGAATTGAGATTCTGCATCAGGATTTAAGAAAGCAGGAGAATATAATGTTAAAATTTATAGGAATGCAAGATGTTCTTGGCAATTGAGGCAATAAGGCATAATGAATATAATAATGAGCATGGATTTGGAAATTTAATATGTGCTATGTGACCTGGGACAGGTCAGTTAACTTTTTAATTTTTTAGATAAAACTCTAGGATTTCAAGAATTAGTAGTAATTTGAAGGTGTAGGAGTTTCATGCCAATTAAATCAAAGATCCTTCAAGTATAAAATGGAGAATTAAACTAATTTATGTTTTGTTAATTTAATGATTAATCCCATGTTCATTCATCTGACGTTAAGGGATCCTTCCCACACCTAACAATGGGAAAGTAAACATCACATTTTATAGTTCAGTCACACATACATATGTGTGTGTGTGTGTGTGTGTGTGCTTGATTGCTTTTATTTTGTCTGATTCTCCATGACTCTTGGCAAAGATACTGAGGTGGTTTGCAATTTTCTTCTCCAGTTCATTTTACAGATAAGGAAACTGAGGCAAATAGGGTGACTTGCACAGGATCACACAGCAAATAATTGTCTGAAGCCAGATTTGAGTTAATGAAGATGAGTTTTTCTGATGCTAGACCCTGGACGCTACTACTGCAGCTGTCTCCAACAAATACATACACACATTTATATATACAAAAACATTTGTCTATGACTTTCTTGAAAAGACCAAGATTAAATGAAATTGTAGTTAATATTCTTCTTGGGGTAGCAAAGCCCAGAAATGGGATCTTCCTGACCCAGAAAAATGGAACAAAATTTAAATAAATACCAGCAGGACACCAGGTATTCTGTTTTACCCCTATACCCTTTCATGATTCTCCACTAAAGCCACAAGTTAATTTTCCATCAATCTGGCTTACATCCTTGAAAACAACCTGCAAACACAGGTGGAAGGCTCCTTTCATACATGCCAAAGAAAGAGATAAAAATAGCATGTGCTGCCATCAAAAACATGTTAAAATAATATTTTCCCCATATGCTAAGCCAGGTCCATACTGTAAGTGTATTAACAGGTTTCAACATTTGTGCTTGATGAACTAGACACCACCAGCAATTAATTAACTTGAACATGACAGAAGTCAATTGGGTGTCTCTCTGCTATGCATTAATCAAAGCCAAGAGCTGAGTGTGCACCTTGTATATCACTCAGACTTGTGGGTCATCAGATGTTGCTGGCACAGGGCCCATTTCTACCTAAATGTCTACAGCAGGTTTGACTTGATGAACAGTTCTATCAAAAGGGACTTTATCACCCAGCTTCTGTTCCAACACAGCCAAATGTCAGTGGACACCATGTGCACTCAATTTGCTGCCTCTATATCTTCCATTGTATTTTTCCCTTTAGTCACCTTATGAATAAGGGCAATTTAAACTGAAATGCCAATTTCCCCTGAAGTCTTATGGTCAAAGAGGGTAGAGAAATTGTCTTTTTTAGTTAAGTTGAACAAGTCATAAAAATTGTTTCCTCTTTAAAAAAGTTCTCTGAGAGATGTAATAGGATTAATAAGAACTAGAAAGAGATGGGACATTTGGAGTTATAATTAATTGATGGTTGGTTTCTATGGTTTTAATCTTGCTTTCCAATTATAATAAATACTATTCAAGTGTGAAATTTGTTATAAAGAATGCTTGTTATTATTTTTAAGAATAAATGAAGAAAAGATTAGTTTATTTCCTAAAAATCAAATTGTATAATGAAGAAATAAAAAGTTTCTGGCTTCAGCTAAAGTGTTTCTTTGGGTCTTTGTGGTCCCAATTTTCATCACAGCTGTTCTTTGTTGCAGACTGCCCTTCCCTCACAAGAACTGCCCCTTAGGGTGATAACAAAAAAATTGCAGATGAATAAGTCTGGGCTTGACCCATTTTAAGAACCCACTAGTTAACAAAGACCAGGACTTTTTGTGTGCTTGCTTGGAAGTTTTGTTGTTGTTGTCATTGCTGTTTTGTTTTTTGTTTTTAGCATAGATTGGATCTTTCTTTTCCCTTTGAAGGCCCCTTCATATTCTTGTTCTCTTCCACATTATTTGGACAATCTGAATAGAGTCCCTCTCTCCCCTCAACACATACAAGCAAGTACATATCCCCTGTTCTTTAAATTCTATGGAAAGAAAGTCAGAAGAGTTTCTTCATCATATGTAAAAATTATAGAGTTTGAAATCTTAAAACCACTTACTGATTAAAAAAAAACCTAGCATCAGATACTTCTAATAGATAATGTTGGCTTGTAATTTGAAATAATTGTCTTTATTGGCTTACAAGATGTTTTGGAATGTTAGTGTTTCAAATTAACCTGTATCAAAACTTCCTTTACATTGGCTTAAATTAAGGTACATTATACTTTTTCATTAGGGGACATTACACTATGAGAAATGTGTCTCTGGTGCCAGTGTTCTCCCCTCCTCTACCCTTTTCACCTCTATTGATGTTATAGTTGGAAAAAGCTTCCTCTTTTTATTTGTGGTGTCCCTTTTTTCCTCCTCTCTTTAATTATCTCTCCAATTAGCATAATAAACCTTGGACCTTCAGGCTGCTCTCTCCTATAGTAATAATTACATTTGAATATTTATGCCTATTCTCTAAAGCAACATAAATGATGGAATGAACGTAATGATGTATTGATAATTATGAAGAAGAAAGATGAAGACTTGATATTTCAGGCCCTACTAGACCTCTTCTCCAATAACTGAATCATGATGGTTGAGAATTCTTACCATTTTGTTGCATTTCCAAAGTAAAAGAATCCCAAAATAGGGTAATAAATGTTCTAAGGAAGAAATCTAATACGACATCATCAGCAAAAGTAGATTAAACTTTCTCTTTGTAAAGTAAAGCAATGTGAAATCAGACAGAATTGTTATGAGGATAAAAAAGGCATTGGATTCCATGAGGAGATGTACAAGGAAACTACTTAGGGATTTTGTGTCATAATTCTCTGGGTGTTCTTGGAAAGGAGCTCAAAACTTGGATGTTATTTTGTTTTATATTTTTGATGATTAAATATTATACCTCCAAGTTATCCTTAACTTTTCATCAATTTAAACTATACTTAGGAAATCTTGTTTTTAATGAACTTTGGAAATTAAATATAGGAAATTTAGTCATTCATTCAGATTCCTTATCTACTTGTATGACACCAAAATCATTTAATTACTAATATATGGATAGTCTGAAGAGTAAAATATTGTTGGATTTGTAAATTCCCAAACCAAAAGGATTTCTGTTGATTTCAGTTTGCTCCTTTAGAGAATCAACATGAGATAAATGATCAGCATCACCTGGTATACAGTTTGTCTAACTGAAGAAACACATGTACATACATGCATACTGTTTTGAATGACTGCAAAAGATCAGTTCAAAGAGGAACACTGTTAACCGATGGGTGAATAAAATGCTTTTCTTAATATATTCATAACAAGTTAGTTCAGATTGAACTAATGCACAAGATTTGACTGTTAAATTTTCATTATAAGCAATTATATGTCAGAAGTATGAAAATGATACAAAACTATATCTTGATTTATTGTTTTGGTGATTGTCTAGACCAAGTTAAAGAGAAATATTAATAATGTTGGTTAAATTTATAAATGTGCCATGTATTTTCAGAGAATGAGATTGTTAAACATCTAATAGCACAGCATGTGAGCACATTGAAATCAAAATAAGTTATATTTATGAATCATTTATATTTACACACTCATACATATACATACATATAAATACATTTGTGCATCAATAGTAGGAACTCCCAAACTGATGAAATTATGGATCAATTTATGTCAATAAAAATTTTTATATACCTTCCCTACTCTCTGTGAAATGGACTCTGCCCTCAAAGGCCTTCCATACAATAGGAGAGATTACAGTTGCATACTTAAAGACTTAACAAGGTCATTGTACACAAATATGTATATACACATGCACATAAATAAATATATGTCAGTAATAAACTAAAACTAGCAAAGTACAAATAATCAACATGAAGGTCTTATATTAGCAAAAGCATACTAACATTATTATTATTATTATTAATAGTTTCCTGAGTATGTCTATTAAATAAAGTCAAAGAATTCTTCTACATAAAAATTTTCCAGTGCTTGCTCTTCTTTAAATAATTACTTTGTATTTAAGTAAATATGCAAGAATATTAAAACAAATAATAAAGTGTGTGTATATGCATAATTTATATGTGCAAATATTTGCATATAAATGCATACATGTGATCTCTTCTCACAGATTTATATATTCATGTATGAAGTTCTTGTGATCAGAAAAGGTTTCATGCTATTCCACACAGTGATTAATCTATAATCAATACCTAAAATTTTTGCTAATTGATAAATTGATTTAAAAACTCATCAGTTTGAGAACTTTTGCCATTGATAAAGTTAGTAAATTCAGCTTGTTTTAATAGTCTTCATGAATCTCCAAGGATAATGTTGAAGATGATGATGATCGTAAAATAGTGTTACAATATAAAGATTGATGGATTTAAAGTCAAAGAACTTAGGTTTGAATGCTTTGCTATTTGCTAACATGATTTGGAACAAATCTATGTGTGTGGCCTTGGCCAGTTCATCCATAAGATGAGGGAGTTGAAATGGATAATGTCTAAGAACCTATCCAATTCTAAATGAATGATCACCCTTCAAGTAATGAACCTGGACAGACTTAGCTCTATCAGGTATCAGATAACAAACACTTGGTCCATTACCAAAGTTTTGTTTCAGGACTTCTTTTATTTATTTATCTATTTATTTGTTCATTCATGCATGCATGCATGCATTCATTTATTTATTTATTAATTTATTTTGTTCATTCATTTATTTGTTTATTTGTTTATTTATTTTCATCCATATGCACATGTACATTTTTAACTTACAAAATTTTCTTCCACCTCCCTTTCCACTCCCCTCCCCTCAGCAATGAACAGTTAGGTTAGCATTGTACATGCATATTTTTGATAAACACATTTACAGATTAGTTTTTCTTGATATGAAGAATTAGGCTCAAGGGAAAGAGATTCATAAGAGAATTTTTACGAAGTTTTCATCAGAATCTGAAAGGTTGTGTGTGTGTGTTTGTGCGTGTGGTTTTGGTTTTCTTCCTCTGGATAGAGATAACATTGTCCATATCCAGTCCAATACAGTATCCTAGCTCTATGGACTGCTGAGAGGAGCTGCTTCCATCAAGGCTGTTCATCTTACAATGCTGTTGTTTACATATGCGTTGTTTCCTTGGTTCTAGACCCTTTGCTCAACATCAGATCCTGTAAGTCATTCCACACTCCCCTAGAGTTCAATCATTTATGGTTTCATATAGAATGATAGTATTCCATAGTATTCAAGTACCATAACTTGTTTAACCATTCCTCAATTGATGGGCATCCCCTCAATTTCCAATTCTTTGCCACTACAAAAAAGCTGCTATGAATATTTTAGAACATGTAGGATTTTTCCCTTTTTTTATAATTTGTTCTGGATATAGAACTAGAATTGGAATTGCTGAGTCAAAGGGTATGAACATTTTATTGCTCTTTGGGTATTTCAGGGATTCTTAACTGTTTGTGTGTGTGTGTGTGTGTGTGTGTGTGTGTGTGTGTGTGTGTGTGTGTGTATGTGTGTGTGTGTGTGTGTGTGTGAGAGAGAGAGAGAGAGAGAGAGAGAGAGACAGAGACAGAGACAGAGACAGAGACAGACAGAGACAGAGACAGAGACAGAGACAGAGAGACAGGGACAGACATAAACTTACTTGATATTTCTAGTAAAGCTAATGAACCCCTTCTCAGAATGATATTTTCAAATGCACAAAATGAAATACCTAGGAATAGAAAATTAGGAAAAAAATCAAGTATATTGAAATATATATGTGTGTGTCTATACATGCATTTGTCTTTGTATGTGTATATACATAAATGTATGTATATTATATAAATATCAATAAGTTCATAGACTCTAGTTTGAGAAATTCTGCCAAACTCAAAACCTTTTTTAGTTTGGTAGGAACTATAGTCACTTGTGTGCTTCTATTAGAGTTTTCTAAAACTAACAATATTAAATCTATTGTGTATAAAATGACTTTAAATTAGGATTTTAATGGACACTTCATATGTACATAATATACTGAACCTTATGTGTGATATGATACATTCATGTACATACACATATAAAAAGTGAAATGAAATTATTCATATTACATATCATGTTTATAAATTATTATTTTTATATTATATTATATATTTATACTTAGTTTGTATATGTATATTTATGTGTGCTCATAATAGTTCTTCCAGAAGGTTCATTCCTTATATATTACTTGATATCATTCAAAACATTACAAGAATTTTTTATTTTTCTTTCCCATTTTAATATTTTTAATGTCTCATGGAGCCATTGCTTTCTATGAACTCATGCTAATATCCAATGAATCCAATTTTTTGGTAAGATTATTACTTTTCTAAGCTGTTAATTTTACCTACTTTTGTATTTTCACTGACTTTCATTTCATAATATACTATATTTCAGAGGCCTTGTTTCACGTTACTTACTTATTCTTCTAGTGCTTGTGGCCAGTTTATTCTTTCCTCTCTGAGGTTATACTTGTAGTTATGAATAAATGCTGTTCTTTTTAATTTACCTCTGACTTCTCTCAGTTCATAGTATTTCTTCGTAGTTTTTGGCATTTTCTTCAGTTATTCATCTCTCCAGCTTTGGTTTCTGTATTTGGAGTTATGCCTGGACCAGATGTAGTTGCCTCTCATACTGTGGGACAGTATGGATAGATTCTGCTTTGTTCTGATGCAGTGGCTAAGACAAAAACTTAGACTAGTTTTCTGTAGGAATATCTGAATTTTTAAGTTGATTAATGTATTTCAATTTATTTGATTTCCTTTATAATCTTGTACATTTTATTTTATGCATTTAAAACATCCTTCTTGGAATGTGTATGTAATAGGTTTTCAAATAGATCCATTACTTATATGATTACTTGATGCTGAAGTCACAAGTTAGTGAATTAAAAAAAAATAGGACTCTAGACAAAGTTCTTTGTCTTCAAATCTATTCCTCTTTATATTGTAACAAAATTCATTTGAGTTCAGGGTAAAGGCAGAAGAGGAAGAAGACTTGGAGAAAATTACTAAAATATAGGGATATTATAATTTTTGTAAGTAGAAGGAGTCCTCAATCTAATGAAATCAGGATCAGTTCACCAATCAAAAGAATTTATTAGGCATTTATTACATACAAATAATATGAGGAAAAAATGAAACAGACTCAGACCTCAATAGCCTGGCGATATGACATGCACATATATGAGCATATGTAAAGTCAGATGCAAGGTAATTATTTGGGGGAATCATTAGCATCTTAGGAGACTCAGGCAAGCTTCATGTAGATTTATAAAAAATGAAGAAAATTTAATGTATAAAATACCAAAAATAATAGCTGAAAGATAAAGGAGAGAATAAAAAGAACCATTGAATTATCTAAAAATTACAAAAATTATTTGATTCCATATTTAAAGAAATCATATACCAAAATAGCCCAGATCTTTTAGAACCTATTAAAATAAAATGAAAATAGAAAAAATCACTTGTCTCAAGGTGGATTTTAGGATATAATATGCCAAAAGGCAAAAGATAAACCAAGAATATCTTACCCAGAAAAAAAATTGACTATAGTTCTCTGGGGATATGAGAAGGGTAGGGAAGAGAAGCAGACCTTAACGGAATAGGGAACTTTTTAAAAAAATTTAATGTAAAGACCAGAGTTGAGGGGAAAAAACAATAACTTTTGAAATGCAAACACAGTAATCACAAGAAAACTAGAAAGGCAAAAACATTTGAACATTTGGAAGGGGCTATATATTGATGAAATACTTATTTTTCTAATGGGAGGATAAGAAATAAATTTCCCTTAAGAACTCTAATGTCTTCAGGGGTCAGAGAAAGTGAAATACTACAAACAGAGGACCTAAGTGTGGTTTTATTCTGTTTTAATGGACATAAGAAAAAGAAATAAATGAGAGAGAGAGAAAGGGAATAGATGATAGAAGGAAGAGGAAGTAGAGGGGAATAGTTATCTCACATAATAGGAGTCAAAGAAATGAATATATAAACATGGAGGAAGCAGTTGGGTGGAATAGCAATCACAAAATCCTTATTGCCATCTGCACTGGACAAATAAGATAAATCTGTCTCTGTCTCTGTGTCTGTCTGTGTCTCTCTGTGTCTCTGTCCCTGTCTCTCTCTCTGTGTGTCTCTGTCTCTCTGTCTCTCTGTCTCTGTCTCTGTCTCTGTCTCTCTCTCTCTCTCTGTCTCTCTCTCTCTGTCTGTCTCTCTGTCTCTGTCTCTCTGTTTCTGTCTCTCTCTCTCTCTGTCCCCCTTCCTTTTCAGTCTCTTTCTATCTCATCCTAAATCTTTTTCAATTTCTCTTTCTCACACATGTGTCCAAACAAATTAAAGGCATTTGGTGCAAAAATACCTTAAAACCAACTGCAAAAAAGAAACAGAGAAAGGGGATTTTAAGAGATATGGAAGATCAATTAGTGATTAATTAGTCATAAGAAAAACAAACTCTAATATTGAATGATAGTATTAGAAAATAAAGAGTAAATTCTATAATGCAATAGTTGTTGGGAAAAGACAGGCATGAATTTAAAGTTATTAGCTATTTTTAAGTATATTCCTCTTTCACTATCTTTTTCTCTTTAACAAAGGGGATGGATGACATCTATGTAAACAAATGGAATCAAATAATCCATAAAGTTTGAGAAAATAGAATGGGTTAGAAAGAAGAATTTAACAATATGTTGCTTAAAATAAACACACACAAAACAAAGATTCACTCAGAATCAAAATAAAAGGATGAATCAAAGTCTATTAAGCTTCAGGTGAATCTTCATACTCACACAGACAAGGCACGAGGCACACAGGCAAGACTATGTGCCAAGTAATGGAGATCTTATAAATAAATGTAGGGGAAGTGAACACATTTCATAGAGTGGGAGAAGAAGCATAGTTTAACTCCCTAGGGCAAAGGTCTAAAAAATTCAGATTAGGTCCTAATTTGGAAATACAAGGAAAAATCAGCCCAAATTGGTTTAAGGAGGTAAAGTTCTGCTGACAATGCAGCCAGAACATAGCCAAGAAGGTTTCTGTCTCTCTTTTTTTAAAAAAGTTTTTGCAAGGCAAACAGGGTTAAGTGGCTTGCCCAAGGCCACACAGCTAGGTAATTATTAAGTGTCTGAGTCCGGATTTGAACCCAGGTGCTCCTGACTTCAGGGCTAGTGCTTTATTCACTACGCCACCTAGCTACCCCAAGAAGGTCTCTCTTAATGATCCTTCTAGAATAGGATCAGAGACTGAATAGTAGATCAAGAAGAGATCCTAAATCCATCAATTTGGGGACTAAAACTGTGCAAGAAGAAGAAATAGTTGTCATCTGGCAATTCTTTCACTTTAATCCAAGATCTAAATAGAAGATTCAGCATAGAATGAGAAGGATACTTTAGGAGTGGCTGACAAAAAGTGGTCATGGGTCAGTGTTCTGGGGAGGAAACAGGAAAAGAATTAGACAGCAGATGTATGGTTCTTATTATAAAACAAAATCTGGTATCTGGTACCCAGTAAATTCTGTATTCTGAGGCTAAATAATCAGATAAGCTAATTCAGACTAAGGGGGGGTTCTTCCATGCTAAACCTGAATGGCCTACCAGCTAGCTAATGGTGACTGGGGCTCCAAACAAGGCAAAGCCTAGAGAGGGTCCCTAGATCCAAATCTAATTTAGGAACTCACAAATGTCACATCCAGAAAATAATGATCAAACTTGGGGTTTTAAATCAGACACCAGTATTCAAGTTTATGAGACCTCCTTAAGACATTCCTGAGAGCCTTGGAAAACAAAGACGTCAATATTCAGAAAAGGCAACAATAAGATCCAAGAAAATATAAAACAAAGCCAAATTGGGCCCAAATATTTCCTCCAAAAATATAGACATACTGTCTGTGATCCATGTCCTAATTCAGCAAACAAGGGTAAAAGAATAATAAAACAAAAAAAAGAAAGAAACAAAGGAAGGAAGGAAGGAAGGAAGGAAGGAAGGAAGGAAGGAAAGAAGGAAGGAAGGAAGGAAGGAAGGGAGGAAGGGAGGGAGGGAGGGAGGGAGGGAGGGAAAAAGAAAGAAAGAAAGAAAGAAAGAAAGAAAGAAAGAAAGAAAGAACGAAGAAAAAGTTCCAGCATAAAAAGATATTGTGATGATTTTATGGTCACCAAAGAAACAGATTAAAAGAAAAAAATTCCTCTAAAATTTCTCCAAAATATGTAAAGTCTGGCTATAAGTTCAACTAAAATTCTTAGGAAAAATTGAGAAGTTCTTGCTTTTTTAAAAAAGTTAAAATTATTTTTATAAACGAAATGAGACAAATAAAGGAAAGATTTACAAATACTTGAGAGGAAGAGAGAAAAGAACAAAAAGTTAAAAACTTTTATCAAGAAACAGGCTCATTAAAATTAAAATGAACCAAAAGAAGTCAATGACTTCATGAGGCAAGAAGAAATATTAAAATAAAGTCAAAACTGAAAATATATACTAGAAAATATAAGATCATTTATCTTAAAAACAGTTGGCTGATTGCAATACACTTATGCACAAAACAAAATTGAGTAGTAATTTTAAAATATAAAAACTGGAGTCAAAAGAAATATCAGAAAGTAAAGATGAATGAGCAATCCATGGGAGTAAAAAAAAGAATGAAATGCTTACATCTGAATAAGGGGAGATGATAGTATCCCCTTAGAGCCATAATAAAAGTAGAAATCACAAAGAGAGTTAAATAAGAAAGGGAGCATTGTAGAAGCTTTGTTATGTTTCATCTTAAAATTTAAAAAAAGGGAAAATGTATATAATCAAGGAAAAAAGGGAGGAAAAGCTGGGATGATTATCTCATATAACTCTAATATCCAGGTAAAAGAGTCAAGGAGGAAGGAGTGGGCCAAGGGTGTTAGACTTGAATCTCTTTTCATCTGAATTGGTGAAAGCAGGGAAAACTTTGCTCATACCTAAACACAAACACACACACAGAGTTGGGCAATAAAACACTCTTCACTCAAAAACACTCTTCACTCATCAGGGAAATAGGTAAGAAGAGGGAGGAGGGTGAGGGGAGACTAAGAGGGAGGATAGTTTCAGTGAGAACTTAATCATAAGCAAAATAGACTCTTACCAAGGAGGGTGGATCATGAAGAAAGGTGTAAAAGGAAAAAAGGAAAAAAGGAAAAATTTCTGTTTGTGTTCGATGTGAACAGAAAAGAAGAGACAAAGGAGCAAAAACAGAGTGTACTGAACACATGACACTGATGACCATGATCCTCTTTTCTATAAAGAAGAGATAGAAACAAAGGGAGAGAAAAGTATAACAGAATAGGATGAATGGAAATAAACAATTAAGGATCATAATCATAAAGTTAAAGCGAATAGGATGACTTCAACAATAAAATGGAAAAATAAATTAGAAAACAAAATCCAATATTATGTTGTTTATAAGAATCATACTTGACTTACTGCTAATGTTAGGAACTCTAGGAAATTTATTATGTTTCAATGACAGAGCAAACTTGATGTCATTTAAGGCACCAGCAGTTTATCTAATAAAGAGATAAACAGGGACTATATATTATCCTCTAGGTTAACATAGACAAAGTATTACTATAAATACTTAGTATATATTCATGAGTAGCATGAATATAAATATGAATAAATATAATATGAAAAATATAAATATAAAAAAAGCTAAATAAGATACAGGAAGAAATAAACACATGACTAGCAATTTACTATTTGATAAACTCAAAGATTACAAATTCTGGGATAAGAACTCACCCTTTGTTAAAAACTCCTGGGAAAACTGGGAAGATAGTATGGTGAAACCAGAAACCAGGAATAGATCAAGATCTGACATCCTATGCCAAAATAAGATCAGAATGGGTTCAGGAATTAGATATAAAAGATAATATTATAAGTCAATTAGGAGAGTAAGGTATAGTTTACCTGTCAGATCTATGGAAAGGGGAGCAGTTTATGACCAAAGAAAAGTTAAGAGAACATTATAAAAAACAAACTGGATAATTTTTATCAAATTAAGTGAAAAGGTTTTACAAAACAAAACCACTGCAACCAAGATTACAAGGAATGTAGTAAATTGGGAAACAATTTGTACAACTAATATTTTTGACAAAGACTCATTTCTAAAATATAATGAAATGAGTCAAATTTATTTAAAAAATGCATTCCACAATTGATGAATGGCCAAAGGATATGGAAAGGCAATTCTCAGACAAAGAAATCAAAAGTATATACATACATACATACAGATATATATATATATATATATAAATAATCATATGAAAATTTTTTAAAATCATCATTGATAAGATAAAATGCAAATTAAAGTATCTCTGAGGTAACACTTCACACATCTCAGATTGGCCAATATGACTAGAAAGGATAATGAACAATTTTGGAGGAGATGCAAGAAAACTAGGACACTAATACTTTATTAATGGAGTTGTGAACTGATCTAACCTTTCTGGTGAGAAATTTTGAACTATGCCCAAAGGGACATAGGAATGTACATACTCCTTGATCCAGCAATACCACTCTTGAGTCTGTATCTTGAAGAGATATTTATGAAAAGGTGTAAAAAATCCCATATATACAAAAATATTCAGAGTGGTTCTTTTTATCATGGCAAAGAATTGGAAATTGAGGGGATGCCCATCAATTGGGGAAAGGGCTAAACAAATTGCTGTAAATATATGTGATGGCACACTGTGTAAGAAATCAGGAGGGGTGGGATTTAAGAAAAGCCTGGAAAGATTTACATGAACTGATGCAGTGTGAAATCAGCAGAACCAGAAGAACATTATACACCTTAACATGGGGTAATGATCAATTATGATAGACTTGTTCATTTCAGCAATACAATAATCAAAGACAATTTTAAAAGACTTGTGATGGAAAATGCCATCCATATCCAGATAAGGACCTTGGAGTTTAAAGGAAGACCAAACTTTATTATCTTCAAATTTTAAAAGTTGTCTTATATATTAATACATCTTCTCTCACAACACATTCAATTTCAATCTATGTTTAGCATGGTTACAAATGTAAAACCTAAATCAGATTGCTTTCTGTTGGGAGCGGGTGAGGGAGGGGAAGAAGGAAGAAAAATTGTAAAACTAAGTCTTTTAAAAATTGTTGGTAAAACCTATCATTGTATGTAGTTGAAAAAACAAAATATTTATTAAATGGAAAAAGAAAGTGATGAAGAAAAATGCTAATAATATAGATTAATTTTGTTTGTTAAGCATTGCCCCCCCCAAAAAAGCTAGTAATTAAACATATACCAGCATACTTCTGTTTTGTCCCTAAAAGAGATTGATTAGAAGGGGATGAGAATGAAAAGGACAGTGTGTATATGTCTGTGTGTGTGTGTGTGTGTGTGTGTGTGTGTGTCTGTGTGTGTCTGTGTGTGTAACATACATTTGCATCCATCCAGTTGAAGGGAGACTACTGATGATACTTTATAAAGTCCCACCAAGCAACAAGTGGACTATTGGACAAAATGATAGACCTGGCATCAGGCAGACCTGAGTTCAATTTTGGCTTTGCACACTTACTCACTATTTGACTTTAAATAAATAACCTAACCTCTATTTGTCTCAATTTCCTCAACCTTATGATGGAAATAATAGTAACACCTGTCTTGTAGGGGTTTTGTGAGAATTAAGATATGTGAGATAAGATATATAAAAAGCATTTAACATGAACTTTCTAGTGGACAATGTTGATTATTTTGCATCTCTTCCCCACCTCCTTTGCTCCCTTATAGGATACAGCTAACATTGCTTTTACAAAGGAACATTTAAACAAGATTGTTTCCTATATTTTTAATTCAATTCCACAGTATTCTATCATGTATCTGCTATGTTCCATCTGTGCCAGATGCTGGATTAAAAATGTTTATACATATATATATGTATACATATATATATACACACATGTATGTAGGTATATATTTATGAAGCAATTCTTGTTCTCAGGAAGCTTACATTCCACTGGCTACTGTAGTGATCAACTGTTTTATGACTATACATGTTTAGTGGTGTGTATGAATTCTTTTTAATGACTATAATTAAACTAAGTTGTTTTAAATCACTATTATAGCTGTTCATTCATTCATTCATTCTTTTTATCTATTTGTTAATTTATTTGATTGTTCATCTATTTATTTACCCGTTAATAAGTTCATTTGACTATTTATTTAGCTTTAAAGTAGTCTCATTGGAACTTTTCATTTCTTTTTATTTATCTTGGGATCTGTTATTTCACTAATTTTCAGTACTGAAGTAATCAATGATTCAGCTCCATCCTCCCCAGTCCTGTGAGGGGAATCAGCTAGATGATAACAATCTGGATTATTGATACCACAAGGGAAACTTGGTCCCATACTATGAGGAAAGACCTCTTAGTTCCTTGAATGAGTCTCAGTGCTCATGATCTGACAAGGTTACTAAGTAGTCAAAAAAAGGAAAATTAAAGTGGAGCCAACCAGCATCTGTCAGGATAACATGAAGAAGCCAGGGATGATCCTAAAGGAAGAATTTAGCTCATTGTCAATACCACTTAATTAAAAAAGAAAAGAAAAGTAATTCATACTTATGGAGGTAAAAGATAGGGTACTGCTTCAATTTCTAGGTGTAAATTAAATTAATGTCACTATGTTATGTCTTATTGTTGTTATGATTTGTCTAATGAAATCTGCGGTATAGTATGTTTTTTAGCTGAAAATAGCTTAAAAATTTAAGGACAGGTTTAAATATGACATTTTTAACATTCTTTTTAAAACTTTGTATCCCCAATTCCCTACATTCCTCCCTCCATATCCCCCATATCCCCAGTTCATGGGGGAAACAAGCAATTTGGTATAACCTATACATGTGTAATCATGCAAAGCATTTCCATGTTAGTCATGTGAAAGAAAGCAAAAACAAAAATAAAACCTCAAGAAAAATTTTAAAAAGTATGCTCCAAACTGTATTCGGATATCATCAATTCTTTCTCTATGGATAAATAGTATTTTTCATTTTAAGTTCAAATCTATTCCATTCTCATTCTCTCTCTCTCTCTCTCTCTCTCTCTCTCTCTCTCTCTCTCTCTCCTTTCACCCTGTCCCTGCTCAGCAATGTGTTCTGAGTAGCCTCTCCCACAATATTCCCTCTCTTCTATCACCTACACCCTCCATCCCCTCCCCCCATTTCCCCATCCCCTCCCTTTCCTCTAATTTTTTCTCTAGGGTAAGATAGATTTCTATACCCTATTAAGTGTGTATGTATGTATGTTATTTCCTCTCTGAGCCATTTCTGATGAGAATGAAAGCTCACTCATTCCCCTTCACCTTCCCCTTCCCCATTCCACTCATAAAAGCTTTTTCTTCACTCTTATGTGAAATATCTTAGTCCCCTTCTTCCTCTCCTTTCTCTTCCTCCCATTTCCTTTATTACCCATTGACTCCATCTTTTTTACTATATTATACCATTATATTCCACTCCTTCCTATGCCTTGTCTACATATGCTCCTTCTAACTGCTCTTATAAATGAAAAAGTTCATATGAGTTATCAGTATCTTCTGCCCATGCAGGAATACAAGAAGTTCAACATTGTTGAGTTCCTCATAATTAGTCCATCTCATCCACCCCCTCTATGGTTCCCTTCAGTCCTGTACTTGGAGATCAAACTTTCTGTTCAGCTCTGGTTGTTTCAATAGGAAAGTTTGAAAGTCCCCTGTTTCATTGAAAGTCCATCTTTTCCACTGAAAGAGGATGTTCAGTTTTGCTGGGCAGTTGATTCTCAGGTGTACACCAAGATCTTTTGCCTTCCAGAATGTCATATTCCAAGCCCTATGAGCCCTGAATTATAGATGCTGCCAGATCCTGTGCAATCCTGGCTATAGAGCCATGGAAATTGAATTGTTTGTTTCTGGAAGCTTTTAGTATTTTCTCTTTGACTTTGGCTATAACATTCCTGGGAACATCCCCTCAATTTCTAACTCTTCACCAGAAAAAAATCTATTATGAATATTTTTGTACACACACACACACACACACACACACACATATATATATACATACAGACATATATATATATATGTATATATATATATATATTTTTTTTTTAGGTCCTTTATCTTTTTGTTTTTTTTCCCTCTTTGGGGGTATATAGACAGTGATACTGCTAGGTCAAGAGGCATTCATGGTATCAAAGTACTTTGAGCAAATTCCAAATGGCCCTACAGAATGGTTGAATCAGTTCTCAACTTTACTAACAGTATATTAATGTCTCATTTTTCCACATCCCCTCAAGCATTTGTCATTTTAATTTTGCTAATTTAATAGTTATGTGGTAGAATCTCAGAATTATTTTAATTTGCATTTCTCCAATCCATTTTGTTTTCATAAGACTATTGATGGATTTGATTACTTCATCTGAAAACTGTTCATAGCTTTTGATCCATTATCAGTTGGAACTAACTCTAATTTTTACAAATTTGATTCCATTTGCTATATATTTAAAAAAATGAGAACTATATAAGAGAAAATTGCTTCAATTTTTCCTCCTCAATTAGTGATGATAAGGATATTTCCCTATATATTATCTTCCCCATTTATTCTAGTATCTCTCCTTTCACATTGTCCCTTCTCAAAAGTGTTTTGCTTTGGACTACCTCCTCCCCCAATCTGCCTTCCTTCCTTTTCTTATCTCTTTACCCTTCTACTTTCCTGGAGGGTTAGATATGTTTCTATATCCAAAGGAGTATGCATGTTATTCCCTCTTTGAATCAATTATGATGAGAAAAAGGTTCACTCCACTCATATCTTCCCCCATCCCCTACTTTGTAAAAGCTTTGTATTCTATCTTTTGTAAAAATCTACCACATTCTTTATATCTCCTCTTCCCTCTATCTATTCTATTGAACTGTTTCTTTTTCATCAAGAATACTTGAAAGAACTATGCCCAAAGAGCAATAAAACTGTTCCTACCCTTTGACCCAACAATTCCAATTCTAGATCTAGAGACAGAAGAAATTATAAAAAAAATGGGGGAAATCCTATATGTTCCAAAATATTCATAGCAGCTGTTTTTGTAGTGTCAAAGAATTGGAAATTGAGGGGATTTTGATTCTTGAATATTATGGAATATTATAAGAAATCATAAATGGTTAGACTCTAGAGAACCATGTAATGACAAGGGATCTGATACTGAATGAAGGCAGTAGAGTCAAGAGGATAATGTGCACATCAACAACAATATTATGAGATGAACAACCTGGATAGAAGCAGCAACTCTCGGCAGTCCAGAGAGCGAGGACAACTAATTTGAATGGCTGTAGACTATATTATCCCCATCCAGAGAAAGAAAAACAAAACAAAACAAAACAAAACACAGAAAAAAACCCTTCTGAATCTGATGAACACTTTATAAAAATTACCTCTTAAAGTATCTCTTTCCCTTAATTCTAACTCCTCATAGCTGAAAACAACTAATACTAATCTGTAAATGTCAATCAAAAATATGTATGTACGATACTAATGTGACTGTTTCCTGCTGAGTGGAAGGAGGTGGGAAAGGAGGGTGGTGGCAAATTTTGTAATTTGGAAATATACATGTACATATGGCTGAAAATAAATAAATTAATAAATAAATAAAATAATACTTGAAAGACTTCTATTTCACCAAATGTCCATTTTCCCCCTATTATATTATACTATTTTTCTGGGTAGGTGAGTCTTAGTTATAATCCTAGATTTTTTGCCCTATGGAATATCTATTCTAAGTCCTCTGATCCTTACTGTAGTAGCTGCTAAATCTTGCATTCTCTTGTATGTGACTCCATGATGTTTTTATTGGTTTTTTTTCTGGCTGCTTTTAATATTTTTTCCTTGTCCAATTTGCATTTCTCTAATAATGACTTAGAACATTTTCTCATATGTCTATAGATAGCTTTAATTTCTTAACCTGGAAACTTTCTGTTCATCTCTTTTAACTGTCAATTTTTGTTGTCTCTATTCTTATAAATCTGACTTAATTATTTTAAAAATGATATTTAAGTTCTTGTTTTGATCATGGTATTCAGGTAGTATAATGATTTTTAAGTTATTTGTACTGGATCTATTTTCCAGATCAGTTGCTTATCTAACAGGACATTTCACATTGTCTTCCAACTTTTTGTTTTGGATTTGTTTTATTTTATCTTCATGTCTCATAAAGTCATTAACTTCCATTTGCTCATTTCTACGTTTTTACAAAATTATTTTCTTCAAATAAGCTTTTCACCTTCTTTACCATTTGGCCAATTCTCCTTTACAAGGAGTTCTTTTTCCTTCAGTGATTTTTTTGGTACCTCTTTTTTCTATTTTCCAGTTCTGCTTTTTAAAGCATTTATCTTCTCATGGACTTTTTGTACCTCTTTTACCATTTGGTCTAAAACCTTTTTTAAGATGTTATTTTCAATATTATTTTTGTGTCTCCTTTACCAAGCTGTTGGCTCATTTTTCATGATTTTTTAATATTTTCTCATTCCTCTTCTCAATTTTTTCTCTGCCTTTCTTTCTGATTTTCAAAATGATTTTTGAGCTCTTCCACGACATGAGACCAATTCATACTTTTCTCTGAGGTTTTGGCTATAGGAGCTTTAGCTTTTTAATCTTCTTCTGGGGGTGTATTTTGATCTTCTTTTAAACCATAGTAACTTTTTATGGTCAGAAATTGTTTTCTGTTGTTAGATTGTTTTCCCAGTCTGTTTCCTGAATTTTAGGATAATTTTTGACCAAGTAGGATAATGCTTCCAGAGTTGAGGGTACGTTGCCCCAAATTTCACAGGTTTTGTTCAGCTGTTTTCAGATATACTTCCAGAGACTTGTAAGCTTTCAGTTCTTTCAAGGTGGTATGATGCAAGATGAAGTATGTGTACCACTCTCCTGGCCTGTTAGCAGTTTTGACTGGAAAAATATTTTTATCCCATTCTTTTGTGGGTTTTGTTGCTTCAAGAATTATTTTTATGGCATTACTTAAAAATGTTTGGAGGAGTCTTGGGGAGAACTGAGTAGCTGCCTTTTCTCCCTTGGCTCTACATCTCCATCAATGTATTTGGATCAATGGATTGGAATTGAGTCATCATAATGAGGGAGTTGACAGATCGCTGAAGATGACCTAGCTTTCTGAACTCTGAGCACAAAATCTGCAGCAAAAGTAAGTCACAGCCTGCTATGGAACAAATAACACACATTGGTCAGGTCTAACAACAACAAAAAACCCCAACAACAACCCACAGTGAGACATCTATATCTCAAAACCAGGGCAACTGGGCACAGTGGATGGAGCACTGGTTTTGTAGTCAGGAGGTCTAGAGTTAAAATCCAGCCTCAGTCACTTGCCACTTACTAGCTGTGTGACAAGTAGCAAATAAAAACAAATTTAACTTAGCGTTAAGCTAACAATCTGACTCAAGCCTTTAAATTCACCAAAATTTGAACCAAACCATTTCTGAGGATTTTAAGAAATAAAACCAAAGAAGTGCATTTCATATCTGAGTGACAATATTTGTAAATTCTGATCTGGACCAGGGTAGAAAAAAAGGAAGGAAGGAAGAAAAAAATCATTTATTTTGTACTTACTCTATGCCAGACACTCCACTAAGAAATTTATAAATATTATCTTATTGGATCCTTACAACACATTGAGGCAGAGCTTAAGTGATTGTCCAGGATCACTCATTTAGCAAACATCTGAGGCTGAATTTGAACACGTCTTACTAACTCCAACCCAGCTCTATCCATTGCTTTATATCATTTTATTCATAAACCGAAAAGATCAACTTTTGTTCAACTCCTTTCACTTTATGGATGGACAAAACCCTAGCAAGAAAGGATGACTATCTTGACCAAGGGATCTTATTAGTGGCCTGAATACTCATACAGTGTCTGCCACATAGTAGGTAATACATAAATGCATATATTCTCTTTCCTTTTCCCTTTCATGTCTCCTGTTTCTAAGTCTAGGTTTTATTCCATTATATCATTCCATTACATAATGCAGCCTCCTGAGTTAACAAGAACAAATATTGGCCCTTACTCAGAAGTAGAAAGTACAATCTTCCAGAGAACCTATTTATTCTTGAATTTTGTGGACTCCTTTTCCTACAACTTTTTACTTAATTTAGGCCAATAATTTAAACATGGCAACCTTCAGCCCAGCAGAGAAGAACTAGTAAGCCTCTGGAGATCTGCCTTGACTACTGTTCATTCATTGAAGCCAAAACCTGTCCCTTTAAATAAAGTGGACCTGGAATGCTATGACTCTGACGTCCCCAGAAAGAGGTGGACACAGCCCAGGCAATCACAGATGGGAGTAAAGCAGCAGCTTCAAAGCATGGAAACATTGAGTTTGACTTCAGGGTAAACCTGAAATGCCTCATATGTTATTCTTTCGAGGCTTGTCAAAGCATTTGAATCAGTCCTAATTAAAAAACACATAGTTTCCTTAGATACTTGCTTCTTAAAATACCTAGATGAGTCCTGTATGTATTTCCACTGGTCTTAGGATATCCTGTTTCTCTGATGAAGGGTAAGGTAAACAGTTATTTTTAAAAATAAAATGGGGCGGGAAAAGGAGAAGGAATTTGCCTAGTCTGAGTTTTCATCAAATAGATTAAAATTAAAGTGCTAAGAAAATCCTCTTCAATCTTTCTCTACTTGAGACTCTAACTTTGCTCTATGTCTTCCATTCCTGGAGTAAGATGGCTTCATAGTTAAAGTGAATTGATAGGAATTTTAAAAATGAATTATAATTAGGGTCTTATACTCCTAAAGTCTCTAACCATTAAGTGGAAACGTTGTTGTTTTTTCCCCTAAGTGTGCTATTATTTCTTCAGGTGACTATGACTTTCTTAAATCTAGGGAAAAAAGTCTAGCTATTGCTCTGACTGAGTTGGGTCAAACATAGCTTTCTCTAAAAGTATACAGAAGTGGAGTCAGTCATATTAATTCTACCAGTAGGTAGGAGGATAAAGTTAGAGGCGATTATTAAACTGACCTAATATTAATAATTGTTAGCATTTAAATACAGAAAGGAAATGAACATGTATCAGATGCCTACTATGCGGCAATCACTTGCTAAGTAGTTGACAAAATATTATCTCATTTGATCCTGGCAACAATCCCAAGAGGTAAGTACTGTTATTATCCCCATTTCATAGTTAAGGAAACTGAGGCAAACAGAGGTTAAGTATTTTGCCCAGGGCTATACAGCTAATAAATGTCTGAGGCTGAATGTTAACTCAGGTCTTCCTGACTCTAGACCATGTTAGCTGCCTTATATAACACTTCAAAAACACATTATGTATATTATCTCATTTGAAATTGAAAACAACATAAAAAACAACAAATGAATATATTAACCATATAGTTCCTTTTTTGTTGGGGAGTGGAATTGCACATTTTAGTTCTTCAATATTGGAAGAAAAATGAAAGAACATCTAGTCTTAACTTTCTCATTTTAGAATTGAAGAAGCTGGAGATCAGAGAAAGAAATAATTTACTGAATGTCACAAGATAGTTGGGCACAGCTGGGGCTAGAACCTTGGTCTTCTAACCAAGTCAGGACTTTTCCTACCTATATTATTCTGTCGTCTTTCCAAACTAGGTTAGCTTGGAGTCTATCCATAAAATCAAGCTGAAATTGATCCAACTCAGTTCTATTCAATTCAAAATATTTGCAGTAAGGCAGCTGGAAAGAATCAGTGACCTTAGTAACAGGCAATTTTCATTCCCCACCTTCATCCTGAACAAATGCTTCAGGCTAAACCACCTGCCATGGGCTGGCACCATAACCAGAGGCTACAGAGATACCATAGCAACATGCCTGAGCACATCATTATTGCAGAAAGGCTATAGTATCCTCTGTGTGAGTCTGGAGTATAAGGCACATAATAAACACGTGGTATTTCCATATTAGCTGAGCAAGTCCTGGTTCTTTTCTTCCTGTCATGTGGCAAGTCTCCCAGATATTTCTGATACTTTATTGTTTTCTTTAGGGTAAAATCTGAGTGAGATATGAAGACTAACTCTTTTTCTCGAGATTGTTCCATTTCTGGGTCATATGTTCCCTTCTCTCCTTCAAGGTTGGGTTTGAAAGATGTTTGTTCTCTACTTTCACCTTCTCTTGAATGATCACATTAAAACCTATAACTTCCTTCCTGCATTAAACAAATGGTGTCTTTTCCCCTTCAAAAGTTAAACCATCTCACAAGCATTATAGAGAAGAGAACACATGTGTTCTCTTCTCTCATTCCAATTATCAGATTTTCTAATCATCCTCACACTTTCTTCCTTCATTATAGTCATAGAAATAGAGTTGCCCCTACTAGTGACTAAAACCAAATCCTCTGGTTCCATAACCTTCCAATCATTTCCAGGACTATTCCCTAACAATCAACCCCTCTTTCTTACATAATTTTACACTCTGTCCATGTGCTGACTTCTTTTCTGCCATAAGTATCCTCAGACCAAAAGCATCTCTTGTGACCATTCGACCTCTATCCAACTATAGCCTCATCTCTCTCTCCTCCACTTCTCTGCTAAACTTCTTATTGTCTATATTTGATGCTTCCACTTCCAAATGACCTATTACCATGCAACCCCTTGCAAGTGAGCAGCTAAGAGGTTCAATGGATAGAGAGTGTGGGGTCTTAATTCGGGAAGATTCTTCTTCCTGAATTCAAATCTAGAAAATCAGACACTTACTAGCTATATGAACTGGGCAAGTTATTTAACCCTGTTTTCCACAGTTTTCTCATCTGTCAAATGAGGTGGAGAAGTAAATGATGAACAACTCCAGTATCTTTGCCAAGAAAGGGGCTCATAAAGAGTCTTACGTGACTGAATGGTAGTAGCAGCCCTTGCAAGTACTCTACTGAAATGTCTCATTCTGAAGTCACCAGTGAAGTTAAAAATCACAAAATACAATGGCCTATATAGTCATCATCCACCTATACTTTTGACATTTTAACCACACCCTACTAAAATATTCTTTTCTATAACAACTTCAAAAACATTGCCTTTTCTTCTTTTCTTCCTCTCTTTCAAACTTTCTCTTCTTTTTTCCTGACTGTTCTCTCTATAGCTTTAATGATAATGTTTTGCAAAGATAAAATCTTTGCTTCTCCTGTCTCAGTTTTAACTCTGAACATCAAATTCACTTCTAGAACTTCAGCTATAATCTGTGTATAGATAACTCACAATATCTTATCATTAACCTTGACCTCTCAACTCCAGTCCCACATCTCAACTGCCTATAGCTTACTTCCATTCAAACCAGGCATTACCTGGGGAAAACCAAATTCACAAATGTTCAAAAACAAGTTAGTTATATTTTTTTTCTTCCAGTATTTTCTATCTTCTGACTTCACTATTTCTCATTAACTAGATACTCATACCCATCACTGTGGAATATATCATTGATGCTCTCCTCTTTATCACCTATCCTCTTACACCAGTTAATCATATTCTGCTCATTTCATCTGCTTAACTGCTCATATTTTTCCTAACATCTTACTTCTGCTCCTGGTGTCCTAGTTTAGGCCCACATTATTACCTGCATCTAGGATTGTAAAAGTTTTCTTAAAAGCCCTTGAACCTCCATTCTCTCACTTCTTCCATCCATTTGTCATGCTCTACCACAATAATCTTTGTTAATCTGATAAATAATCTCATCAGTCCTTATGCTTAAAATTCCTTAGTGACCTTTGAATCAAAATTCAAATACCCTGCCCTAGCATTCAAAACCCACACAATCTGGCATCACACTAATGTTTGAGTTTAAATATATGTAGTATGTCAAAATACACATCTGTTATATATACATATATTGTTCTAAAAAGCTTTACAAACTTTGAAATACTATAATAAATGCCTGTTATTTTTATCATTGTTCTCATATTTAGCTATTAAATTGTCCCCCATCCTTAAAACCCAATACAGATGTCAGTTTCTTCCTCATGAGGCCTTCCTTGATTCTATCTACCTTTCCTATTCGATAGCAGCATTATTTTCATGCCTCATGAGACAGCTTTGTATATATATATATATATATATATATATATATATGTATATATATATATATATATATATATATAATGTACTAGTAAGCATTTTAACTTTCTATGTTTGAGTGTTCTCTCTGTACTAAACTATAAGTCCCTTGAAGGCAATAATGCTATCCTGTCTAAGCTATGGATCCCCCCTGAACTTATCATATAGTTATGTTAACAAAACTTTTCCAAAAAATACATTTGTTGCTTTGGTTTTGTCTTGTGGATTCTTTAATTTTCTTTTTTCTTCCAGGGGAATCAGCAACTTCTATACTTTACAGAAATCACATCTAATATCTAACTCTATGCAAAGCTATAGAACACGTTCTACATCCTGTAACCATATAAAACTTGAGCAAATATTTCCACTTATGTGACAGGCTTAGCTAATTATGACTCATGATGACCAGTCTAGGCAAGGGAGAAACAGACAAGGGTCGCTTCACCTCTGGGATGATATACAGCTGCACCTGAAGACCTGTACGTCATAATGCGACTCAGAACAGGAAGTGAAGGGGAATCCCAAATTGAGCTAAACCTGCAGGTGAATCTGGGCAGGCTGAATGGAATGATCGGAGAGGTAATTTAGTCCAGACACTGGGATTAACATTCATTCTCTAATGAAAAAAATGCCAAGGGACATCCCCCCCTTCATTTTTAATGAGCAAGAAAGGAACAGGCCACAAAATGTGCTTCATCCAAAAAACCTGATCCTCCCTGAGTCACTGGTACCACTCCCTAATTTGGGCCTGCTGCAGGTGTTCCTTAAAGATCTCTCCTCCCAGCTCTGCCGGAGCTTAATCCCACTGGGATTGTGAAATGTAATGAGGACTCGGTACAGGGTGGTATAGCTTGAGGCCTGTGAAATTCTTCCAGGGCATGTTAAGCTTGGAAGTAATAAAAACGATAAAAGATTTGGAAGAATGAAATTATTTCCCAAGAATATGTAACTTTTAAGGGCCTGAATGATTAAGGTAGTCTATGTGTTGGATGAGTTTTGCTTACTCCTTAATATTAGATATTAGATAACACAATTAAAGATTGATGAAATACTGAAAGGAATATTTTATAACATTTATTTTATCTTGAAAACAACATTCATTCAGGAATGAGCCTGAAGAAAACTCTTAAGAAAAATTCAATAATACTCAATTCAATAGATGCTGATTAAATACCTGCCTTTTGCAAAGCCGTGGACTCTGAGCTGAAGATAAAAAAATTAGAAATTAAAAAGTTATCATTTTTGTATCCATGAAGTATTTGCCTTTTACTGAACAGAAGACCTGTTTAAAGTAGAACTTCCTGGGCAACAAAAAGGTAAAAAGAGGGAAAAATCATGTAAAGGAAAGTAATTAGGAAGAGAGGCAGAGGATATGGAATGGACCTGGAGGCAGGAAGACCCAAGTTCAATTTTGGCCTCAGATACTTTTTGTGTGTATGTGTGTGTGTGTGTGTAGAGCTGAATAAGTCACTTAACCATCATTTGCCTCAGTTTCCTTATTTATAAAATAGCAATATTAATAGCATCTGCCTCCTAGGGTGGCTATGAGGACAAAATGATTAATGATAGTAAAAAGCATTGCAAAGCTTAAACTTTGATATAAGTGTTAACTATTATTAGTGTTTTTACCACTGAAACTCACAATTTTACATTGAGTGTATATCATTTTACTTTCCCTCCAAAAAACAATCTTCAAGGACTTCTAATTTTCTATTGCATCAACTTTGAATTTCCCTGCTTGGATTTCTATACTTTTAAAATTTGTACATATATGTATGTGTGTATGTATGTGGATATAATTATGTATGTATGTGTATTACTAATATATGTATTTATATATTAGAAAAACATGAACATTTTCCATTACGGAAAAACAGAAAAGGGGGAAGTAATATAATGAAACTGTCAATCTCTTACTGATAGATTTTCTTTTAAAAATTATTTAAATTTAATACATTAGTATCAACATTACCCTACTTTTCTGAGTCATTTATAAATTTCCTTCTGCTTTCTTCTCTGTACTTTTCAAATGTTTCATTCATTGAGAACTTTAAAAAATTCTCTATGACTACCTCTTTTCTACCCTCAAAATAAAAGCCCTCCCTTGTTAGAATAGCTAGTCAAGCAAAATAAATCCATACATTGACAACTCTATTTGATCTAAGAGAAGATATCCTGCCTTCTTCTATATTTAATAGTGACTACTCTGCTCCTCCCCACCCTCCACTATTACCTGGAGACCAGATGTGTTAAAATTTATCCCTCCCTTCAGCTTCTCCAGAAACCATAAAAGAATTTAGAAAATGTCTACCACTGGCTGTAGTCCCTGCTTATGATATTCCTGAATCTAGTTCTATTAAATCACTTGACAATTTAACTTAGTGTTTACAAGTGATGACTACTTGACAGGTTTAATAAGAAAATTCCTTCCCTCCCCTCCAAGACATAGGAAGTATAATCCATCCCTGTATACCTTTTTAGTCTCTGGAGTTGAGGCATTAAATGCATATTTTGCTCTATTTTTATATGGTACAGTCATCACAAGGCCCCTTCCAAAGTTTAACTGGAACTCATGTCCCTGCCTTCCTCCTGGCTGGGATTCCTCGGTGGACTAGCAATCACATCCAGGCCTGGTATCTTACCTCCAATGACTCCATGGCTCAATTCTGGGGCTGGGGACTGTACTACTTGCACATAAAATTTAAAAAAAACAAACAAACAAAAAAGAATAGAACAAAACAAAACTGCCCTGAGCCTGTTTATCCCTTTATCTCACAGGATTAAGGGTTGGATGATTCTTGTCCTTTGTTATGGAAGAAGGCCAAAACAATATCACTATGTTTGAGAAAAATTACTATGTGTCCTATTGTGGCTGATCAGCCCAATACAGGTCAGTCACAAATAGTCCACGTGAACACCTGGGCTGGGTTCTCTAATGTATATCACGTTTCCTTTGAGCTGCTTCAATTCTGCCCTTCTCACAGAGTGCAGCACTCTCACTGATGAGGGCACACCATGCTGGGTGGTACTGTGCCAGTGTCTCCCACGCTGTACAATTAATTCTAAAGTTCTTCAATCTTATGATCCCCTTGTGAGTGCTTGCCCTGTGTGAGTTCTCCATAAAATAGTTTTTTTTGGCAAGCCTAGGTCTAGCATTCTAACATTTTTCAGGAGATCACAAAGTAGACTCAGATGGAGAGATCAGTGACAATGGGACAGAGCCAGACTTGGGAGCCTCATGTCAACGTTAGCTGTGGGTCTTGGAGTTGACAATGGCAATGGCAATGGCAATTTGAGAGCTCTCAAAGCCAGAGATAGTAAAGGCAAAAGACAATTGTTCTGAAAGAGACTACAGGGGACCTCTGGACTAACTCTGGGAGTAATGATACAGTGCTGTTTGGCAGCTTCATTGCCTATCTCCATTTCTGGATCATGGTGAAAAGGCAAAGAAGAAGGCTAACTGTTCCAAGGCAGTAGGGTCCCGGAAAAGGCACAATACTTATGTATCCAATCTTTTTACTACATTGACTTTTCCTGGTTAACTGCTTCCTTTCTAATTCCATTGCATAAATTACATTTGTTCAATGACCATCACCAGTCCTTTCCAGTTTATTTTCTGTGATCCAATCAAGTATTTGATCAAGATCTCTTCCCTTATTCATGATCATAAATGATATCACATTCTATTCTCCTGCAATTTGTTTAAGAAGGTTCAAGTTCACTCCTGCCTTTGAAATTAATAGTAATGACTATAAGCAAATTACTTAATCTTTCAGCCTTCTAGTCTACCTTCTAAAATAAAGTAGCTGGGATGAGGAGTCTCTTTTATAGAGAGTTCTCATCCTGAAGTTTCTCCTGCCTCTCTCTATAAAATTTAATAAATAACTGTAGCCTGTAGGAATTTAGAAAATCCTTATCATACCTCCTATACTCATCAATGAGCCTTATGTTAAAACACAGCTAAGGGTTAACTCATAATTTCTGGTAACTGAATGGCCTTTTCTCCCAGTTCTGGGGTACTTAATTAGTTCTCTTTAGTTTTAGTCTAATAAAATTTTTGGACATTTTGTAGGGCTGCAAATTTGTATACAATTTGTCCTTTATTCTTCTATGTAAGTTTAATATATATATATATATATATATATATATATATATATATATATACACAAAATATCTTACATCACTAATCTGAGGATATCAAGAGTATGCCTTTGAAATTTGCAAAGCAATCCTCTGACCAAAGTGGGAAGGTAGAGAAAAAAGATCTACCTAAGCTTGAATCTAAGGTATCTTTCCTCCAGTGACCCTAGGCAATCACCTCTAAGAGAGTTTACTAGGAAATCGTAATTGCTACATTCTTTCAAATGATTCTGGTTCTAAATTAGTTTGATAATTTATAAATAATGCCTGAAACATAACCAAGTTGTTTAGGCCTATCTAGAATCCTTCCTGTATGTCATTCCAGGACATTCATTTTAGCACTTAGTCTAAAAACCCTAATTGGGATATATAGATTGAGCCTATTTTAACTCAACATAACCAGAGTTGGGTGGCTTGATTGAGTAATTCAATGAAACTCACTCTTGCCTAGATGAAATGTATTTTTGGAGTTTATTATTTTATATAATTTGTAATTCCTGTTGGATTGCTTTGTCATTTTACCAGTTGTTTTTATCTAATAGTGAATCAACCTTATAGTTGGCTTCCTTGCAAATGTTATGCTGTTATATTCAATTATCTTCAGATCTTGGTGCCAGTTTTTAAAAATTATTAAATTTTCCCTTTTTTGATACTTTTAGAGTGTAATGCTTTATTTTACAGTTTGAGATCTAGTACTGTGAAACCACTTTCCTACCCCATTCATTTTAGTAGGTTCTTGAGGTTCTGGATCCCTCAGATCAAGAATTTTGTTTTAGTTAGTATCTTTTTAAGTCTGATAGACTATCCGCTTAGTAGTTTAGTTGGCATGGCTCTAAATAATTATAGATTAACTTAATTTGTGATATTATTTTTAGCATATTGACAGGAAGAGTAATTACCAAATTATCTCTCCAATTATTTCAATTATTTATGTATGTATTTATTTCAATAAAGAATGTTTTATTGTTGTATTTATTAGTCCCTGTGTATTTTTGGCAAGAAGTAAGTGTGTGTGTGTGTGTGTGTGTGTGTGTGTGTGTGTGTGTGTATGTGTGAGTGCGCATGAGAGAGAGAAAAAGAGACAGAGAGAGAGAGAGAGAGTGTATGTACCTGATGTAGGTATTTTGAATAAAGTATCATTTCTCGTCCCTCCCTGTTGAGTACTACTGGCAATATATAGAAAATTTGATGAATGACTATATCTTATATTCTGTATTGATGATATTGTTTCAACTATTTTTAATTAAATCTCTAAGATTCTTAAATTATAAGTTAAGAAGTAATTACATGCAAAATGTAATAATTTTGTTTCCTTATTGTTATGCTCATTGCCTCAAGTTCTTTCACCTGTCTTATTAGTTCAGCTACCACTTCTACGAATATAACAAATAACATTGATAACATTGAATATATTTGATTTATCCCTGATAACATGAGAAGTAGCATAGCAACATGAATACTGAGCTAGTTTCTGAGCCCGGAAAAAGCTGAATTAAACTCATACCTCTTAAATATACTGTTTTTATAAACTTGGGCAAATAATTAATCTCTCCCACTTCTAGATAACTCCATCAGATTACAGATTTAAAGAAAAAAAATTGATAATCTGCTCTGGGAAATGTTCTTTTTTCAAATACAATTCCCTATTCCAATAAAATCACAGGGTCAAATTTCTATCCTCTATTTTAAAAATATCTACTGTTTTTATTATTAAATAATAATAGCTCTTGGTATGGATATATACTATTTATGATTTTTTTAAAAAAATCATTTAATCCAAAGATATAAATTTTTTTTTGTTTTTTTGCAGGGCAATGGAGTTAAGTGACTTGCCCAAGATCACACAGCTGGGTAATTATTAAATGTCTGAGGCTGGATTTGAACTCAGGTCCTACTGACCCCAGAACTGGTGCTCTATCTACTGCACCACCTAACTGCCCCCATAAAAAGTTTTTTTAAACATAAGTAGTTATTGTATTTGAATGCTATTTTTAGTTTTTCCATTAATATTAATATTATCTGTTATATTTTACTTACCATAATATTAAGCTAAATTTTGTTCTTGAATTTAAAAATACCTGACTTTTTAAATAGTTCTTTAACTATTTTTGAAGTTTTTTTAAATCAATATTCATTAGTGAAGTTTGGCATTCACCAGTCTATAATTTTGTTTTCCTGATTTATCTCTCCCTGATTTAGTTATCAGAAATAAATTTATGTCACGGAAATTTGGTAGAACGGATTCTTTCCCTCTATTTTCAATTAATTAATGTTGGAATTAATTTTACTTGAATATTTTACAGAATTCGCAGGTAAAATCATCTTAGGTCAAATCTATCCCCTCCCAGGACAGTATTATATTTTCTTTAATTTCATTTTCTTAGTTTGACTTAGCTAAGCAATCTATTTTTCTGTTAAACATTTCATATGTTTGTAAAGGAGGAAAAATGATTTTTAAAAAATATTTAAATAAATTTCTAAGGAATTTGAAAATTACCTTAATTTCTCCATTAGATTTTTTAATTTTAAATGGAAATTTGAGGTTTTTTCTTTTTTAACCAAATTACCCAAGAGTTTATGAATTTTGTTAATTAAAAAATTAAAATACATTTATAAATACATTTTAAAATAATTTACATCTCTTTAATTTTTGGAATTTTTATTTTATCTAGTTGTGGATATATAATAATTAGTTCAAAATAAATTTTAAAAAATCCTTTTGTGGTAAGGCCTAAGGATGGTTCAAAGTGAATGAGACTAAGATAACTGTGAATTTCAGTATCTGTGGGAATAGCAGAAAAGGAAAAAATAGCCGGAAAGAAAGTGATGTGGAAATAAAAGTAGAGTGAAGAAGAAGAAGAAAAAGAAGAGGAAGAAGGAGAAGAAGAAGAAGGAGAAGGAGAAGAAGAAGGAGAAGGAGAAGGAGAAGAAGAAGAAGGAGAAGAAGAAGGAGAAGAAGGAGAAGAAGGAGAAGAAGAAGAAGAAGAAGAAGAAGAAGAAGAAGAAGAAGAAGAAGAAGGAGAAGAACTCAAAGATATCAGGAAGAAAAAAAAGTTTAAAAAGCTAGAGCTCAAGTTCATAAATCAAGAGAAAAAATTAAACAGAAAATTGGCTAAAAAGATACCTAACTTATCAGAGAAACAAACATCTCCAAATAAATTTTGCAAAGCAAAGAATTCAGAATCAACAATTTATGACACAGAAGATACTGTGAATTCCCAAGAGAGAAGAGAACCACATTAAAAGACATTCTTAAATGGTTCAAGAAGAAATCAGAATCTTGGAAGCTCCAGAGGCAGGGTGTATTGAGAAAGTGTGGGTTTCAGATTTGATGTAGTCTTCCAGGAAGATTAGTATTAGGAGACAATGATGAAGTCTGGTAGGACAGCCAGGGGGGGAAATGATGAGGTAGCTCAACTATATCCCATCCCAGAGTGAAAGGGACAGATTAAAGAGATTCTTTGGAGCTAGAAGTGACATTATCTCATATGAAGTCAGACTAGATGCATTTCATGCTTTCTCGTGCCATAATCCTCCTCACACTGTGCCTGATACCTTATTTACGCTATTAAATTATATAGCATATTTCTTAAAGATGGGGAGCAAGCATTTTTATTGTATCTCTCTGAGTTACTTCACGAATTTGCATATTATCCTTGAATAGGGGCCATGCTAATCTCTGTATCATTCCAATTTAGTATATGTGTTGCCAAAGTGAGCACATCTATCTGAGTTACTAAGGGAGGGCAGTACCTGATTGATGTGATTTTTGAAAGACAATATAATGCTAAGTAAAATGATAGCTAGAGACCCCAATTTGATTCCTGGATCTGAAATTTATTAGCTTATTAACTGTCAAGACATTTAACTTCTCAGAGCATCAGTTTCCTTATGTATAAATTGAGGATGATGTCAAAGGGTGATTTTGAGGAAAATGTTTTATAAACCCTAAACCTTAGGTAAATGTGAGATATTATATGATCTGGTTTTTTTTAAGTTAGATGAATGAAGGAAATATTCAAAATCACCTTTCATGTAGAAATGTATCAAAGTGCCAGATATTGTAGCTGTACTCCACACCAAATTGAGAGCTTGCTCTTCCTCCTGTCAGTATATTAACATAATAATAACATATTAATATAACATACAGGGCAATAGAATTAATTAGGCCAATGATATTGTTAATATACTCTGGCCTGATTAGTCTGTACTTGGAAAACTATGTTCAGTTTTAAACACCATATTTTAGGAAAGCCTCACCAAACTGCAACATCTTAAAGGAGGATGACCAGGATGGTGAAAGTATTTAAAACCATATCAAAGAAATTAGCTAAAGGAAATTAAGATGTTGAAGTCGGAGATGAGAAAATTCAAGGAATGAATATTAATTGTCCTCAAATATTTAAAGAGATGTGTTCTGGAATATAGATTAGACTTGTTTTACTAAGTCCTCAAGGGTAATAACTAGGAGCAATAGGGGAATGCTTCAGGGAGTCAAACTTTGGCTCAGTTTAAGGAAAAACCATCACCAAAACAACAAAATCAAACAAACAACAAAAACAAAGTCCTAACAGTTTGAGCTGTCCAAAAGAAGCACAAATTTTTTCCTTGACTGTGAGTTTTCCATTACTTGAAGCCCCCCTTCAAGCACAAATTGTATAACCTTCTCACAGAAATGCTATAAAACAGATTTCTGCTTAGAATGAGATAATCTTTGAGAAGCCATACAACTTTGTAATTCTATGATTCTTTTATCCTCTGGGTTGGCTACCCTATTTTTTATTGTCTTGGCTTCGGTGTGGACAAATGCTTTGTTTTTTTCTCAATCAAAAAAAAAGTGTTCAAGATTTTCAAAAGTAGAATTTTGGGGCAACTTATGGGGAAATGATATCAAACAATTAAACACATTAAAATTTGTATAAAACACTGAAATGTGGTCCTAAAGTAACTATAATATAGACCCAGATTGACTGAGATATTTTGTACACTTTCATTCCCAGTCTAGTTTGGTCTGAATAAGCATTATAACCTTTGCCATAATCCCTTAAGTCTCTTTTGTGTATAAATTTTCCTCCTTTTCAATGCTCAGCACTAATTGTTTTCTTTTCTTGTTTCAAAACCTGTGTACCTTGCTTCATCTTTCACCAAGTTTGTAGTTCTGAGACACATTCACCTGTCTGAAAATTGGCAGAAAGTGACATGTTTATGAAAATTAGTGTTAGAAGAGACCCCAAAAGACCTTGATCTTAACTTGGACCTTCCTCTTCAGGCAAGGATTGCATTAGATGACCTCTGAGGTCGTTTGTCTATCTCTGAGATTCTGAGATCTAATCTAGTTCCATCTGGAGATGACAAAAGTGAAGTCAAGGTGACACAACAAAGTTCACATGGCTATTTAATTGGAATAAACAGAATTATAACTGAAGATATGACTCTCAGTAAATGTTCTTTGCACTACAACATGCTTCCATAGGTTCATTTGCATCTGGAATTGACATACGTACCTACTTCAAGTCCCTCATTTTATTTCAATTACTTGAAATCAAATATCTTGGAATTGTCAATGTAGAATTTATTATGATTTGAGGTTTTCATGGGAAAGATTTGACCCTGGAACACAAGTTAGGACTTACAACACATGTCTCCAAGCATCTAGACTATGGAGTTAAGGAGAGGGAAGGAAAGGTATAGAGACATATGTGACTACCTTAATATTCCAGGCATCATTTTTGGATCAGTGAAAGTACACGTTAGTAGACCCTAATTTTCCCAAGTTGCCTTTCCTCTGGTAACTCTTCCCAAAGCAGGAGAGAAATTCCACTGTTCTCCTTACATCTTCTTTGAAAGCTTCCTATGCTTCCAGGTGAGTAGTGATTACTAGGTGGTAGATGAACAAATATGGAAGAACCATTGGAAATTCTGGAAGTATGCTATTTCCACAATCAAGAACTCTGAGATGCCACATGATTGAATCATAATCTGTATTTCCATTTCATTCTATGCTTTAATGTTAATCATATTCTTTATCTTCATCTTGACTTCATATTTCTCTACTTTTTAGTGTTTACTAGGTTATTAGCCGTCTTTTGACTAGTTTCTCTTATTGATCTCAATTCCTTTGTTGACTGGTTCAAATATACATCCTCTACTCTCAAATTCTTTGCTTCCTTGCTCCCTTATTCTTAAGGTGCTTGCCTTTCAAAACCCCAACTTCAAATAATTTTCATCATCTATGTCTTTCTCTACAACACTTGTGTTATTGAACAGAACTGAACAAATGAAGTAACATAATCAAATAGCCTAGGTCCAGGGCAAATTTTTGTTATTGAATGTCATCTGAGACCTCGAGGACACAGTGGGTAGAGTACTGGTTTTCTAGTCAGAAGGACTGGAGTTCGAATTCAACTTCAGACATGATAGTTGCTAGCAGTGTGACCTTGGGCAAGTCACTTCACCCTAATTGCCTCACATCCAGAGTCATCTCCCTGGAGGAGAAAATGAGGCTGGTGATTTAGCAAAGCACAGCACCCCCTCAGTCAATTCCAATTTATGTGATTTTCATGGCATCACCTCCCTGATATCATGGTCCTCTTCAAGAATGAAGGGAAAACATTATTATTATTATTATTATTATTATTATTATTATTATTATTATTATCATTATTATTATTACAAAGCAATTATTTCACTCCTTCCCTAATTGAGTCTATATTCCATAACTATAGCAACTGCTTCAAACCTTCTCTTCTTTCTTAAGTCACTACCACCATACTTTCTCTTTACCACTCTGACTAATGAAAAGACCATTCTATATGAATTTATTTCAATCCCATTCCCAATACATAATCTCTACTTTCTTCCTTCTGCTTCCCAAACCTCAGGTCCTCTTTACTAACTCATTTTTTCTCAGCTGCTGCCACACTACCTAAATCCTCCATACCCCATGATCCACAAGATTAAACAACAACAGCAACAACAAACCCCATACAACACTTCCTTAGATTTTACTAACTTGATTGGCAATCATCCTGTATACCTCTCATACCTTTCTTACCCAACTCATTGGAAAATCAGTATATACTGATTGCCTCTATTTTCTTCTTACTTCCTTCTAAGAGTTTTAGAGACTAGTTTCCAACCTTATCACTCAACCACAACTATTTATTTGGAAGTTAATTAATTAATTTAATGAATCAAATTAATTAATTAATTAATTAATATTCTGAACATAATAGTTTTTGCTCAAACTTACATTTTTCAAACTCTGTACAACATCTGATGCAATTTATGTCTCATTTCTTGAATTTTGTGACACCTTTATTTTCTTCCCACCTGCCTGATTGTGTTCTTTCAATCCTCCTTACTGGATCTTCATCTGTAACATAGCTCCTTATCTTAAGACATACCCAAAGTCTATCTTGTGACCTCTACTCTTTTCATTCTATATATTTTTGTTTACTTTTTTCATTTATAGCCGGATTACATATTTATATGCAAATATATAGACATATAAGTCATTATTTATAATGTTAATGTTGCAATCATGTTTATAGGTTTATATAAACATCCATGTAAATGCATAATTGCAATGTATATATGCATATACATGTATATAAAACACCTGTGTGGAATATAATGTAATACCTGTCATTTCTCATTTATGTACACATATATAAACACACATATGCAAACATAAAAACAAGTATGAGATGTATAATAAACTTTATGCTGTATATAACATATGTATATACAAACATATTTACATGCATGGATATGGAATATGATATGATGTATGTGGTGTATATAACATGCATACACACATACATATTTGTGCATGCATATGTAATAGTGTATATAATATAGCACAATGTAGCCTCTATTGAGCTCATTTACATTATCATTTACTGTATGATATTTTGAATCAGATGTCTTCTAGGGATCTCAAACTCAGTATATCCTAAACTGAACTCATTACCTTGCCCCAAAAGCTCAATCTCCTTCTGAACTTCCAGATTCCTATCATGGGCACCTTCATCCTTCTAGTCCCCAGCTCTTTACTCTCACTATCTACTCAACTCTTCACTCTCATCTCATATATCTAAGAAGTTACTTCCTTGGAAATCTTGGTTTCCTTCATGTTTCAGGTTAAGTACCACACTGTTAGAAACCATTCCTGTCCTCTCCTTCTGCCTCATCATCAATATGCTACTGTTTTCTCCCTTTGTCCTCCAGTCTTTTTACATGGTAACTACACTGTCCTAGAAAACATGATAAACCCTTTTACAAATGTTATCTCATTTAATCCTCACAAAACCCTGTGAAGTAAATACTATTATCATTCTCAGTTAAAGAAACTAAGGCAGACAGCAGTTATGAGTTGCACAGAGTCCTGATCCAAAGCCCAGTGTTTGACCCATTATACTATCACGTGCCTCTAAAACTTTTTTCATATCACTTGCAAGGTAATTTTCCAAATACACTGTATATATACATATATACATATGTATATATGATATTGGGGCAGCTAAGTGCTACAGTAGATAGAACACTGGGTCTGGAACCAGGGAGATCTAAGTTCAAATCTGGCCTCAGATACTGTGTGTGTGGTCCTGGATAAATCACTTAAATACTATTTGCATCAGTTCCTCATTTGTAAAATATGGAAATCACTCCAGTATCTTTACCTAGAAAAACTCACAAACAAAACTTCATAAAATTACCTAGAACTGGACTCTCAATGGAATGATTAAACAACACAACAATAAAAATGATGTTGTCCGCCCTGTTAAGCAAGTAAGGTTTTGAAAGCAGGAGATGTTTTGTTTTTATTTTTGTATCCCCAGCACTTAAAATTGAGCCAGGGATATATTAGATGATTAATAAATGTTTTTGGTTTTATTAATATTGGAAATCATCATGAAAATTTGGTTTACTATAGCCTGGGAAAATCATTAGATTCCCATTTAATAGTTGATATTAGGAATCAGGTCTAAGAAGTGTTATAGGTACATTTTATATCATAAAAATCATGTATCAGGAAGACATGATTTCATTTAGCGAATGTTGTTTATGGATGAAAGGACATACACCAATCCCTGGCATATGTGGGATCCAGTCAATAGTAAATATTATAGAAGATCAGAGGAGGGAGAAGTTTCTGTGGGATGGATTATTCATGGAAGGATACTCGGAGATTTTATTCCAAATGAGCCCTGTAACTAAAAGATCTCAATAAGCAAAGTAATATGTTAGATCCTAGAGATACAAAGACAAAATGTAAAATAGTTGATTCAAGGAGCTAATATTCTACTAGGAGATGCATATAAATAAATAAACATGCAGGAGATGAAAACAACAAATAACTTGGAGAGTGGAAGGAGCCAAGGAAGCTTGAATATAGGGTATGACTAATGAAATGAGCTTTGAAAAGAGCCAAAGATTCTGAGAGGTAGAGGACAAAAGGGTTCTGGAGGGCATATTATGCTGAGGTATGAAGGTTAGAGATGGCATGCTAAATGTAGGCGTCATGCTAGCCATAATGTGAAATAAACTCAGAAAGGTAAGATTGAGCCAAATTTTGAAGGGTTTTAAATGCTAGATGAGTTTGTAGTTTGTCCTAGAGGAAATAGGGAGCCACTGGGGATTCCAGACCAGGAGAATAAAAATGGCAGATATGAATAAAGAAATAAAGAAGATTATTTTGACTGCCCTTCATATCTCACAACATACTTATCTTCCATCAAAGCTTAGCTCAAACTCCATCTCATATAGCAAATCCTATTTTGATCACACTATATAACCCTATCCTTGGAAATCTGTTTGTATTTTATTTTTTATATTTACGCTGTTTCCTTCCAAAAGAATATGAACTCCTGGGGGGGGGGCAAAGAATTTTTGTCCTTGTAACTCTAATATTAAGTATCATTTCCAAATTACATTTCTGACTCTTTGCCATACCACAGAACTTCCTTACACTGGAAGTTTACCCCATTCCTGGACTTCTTACACTGGAGCCATAGTGTGGTTCTTTCTCTTTCTTCCTTTTTACCTTCTTTCCTTCTTTCTTTGTTTCTTTTTCTTTCCTTCTTTCTTTTCCTTTTTTCCTTCTTCCTTTTTTCTAAAATCTCTTTCTACATTCTAATTTCCATTCCCATCATTCAACTGTAATTTTTATCCCCTTCCTCTGTTTGACTGGTTCCTCCCATAACTTTTGTGAAGAAAGTACCCAGACTGGTCATGACTTCATCCTTCTCAAGTCTCCACATCTAACTTTACAGACTGTCTTGACTATGTTCACCTCTCCCTTTTTTTCAGCTTTCTGTTACATGTCTTCCTTCATTAGAATATAATTTCTTGAAGGTAGTGATTATCTTCGGTAGTCCCATAACTAAGCACGGTGTGTGGTACATCATATACAGTTAATAAATACTAGTTGACTTAATCTCTTCAGAGGTCAGCACACAGTAAATGTTCAAGATTTTGGAATTGAATTGTTGATAACTGTGAGGGGGAAAAGAGAGAAAACTGGAAGTATGATGGCTGTTATATTAGTCAAGGTAGCAGTAAATAAGGTTAGAAGGTTCAGATAAGTAGAGAGAAGCAGGGAGACCTATGAAAATAGGTTTAGTAACTTAAAATAAAAGCGGAATATACCTTGAAATATACAAGGTCCATTTTGGAATTTTGAGTAACCAGACCTATGGTATGCTCCTTTAGGATAATGGGAAGGTATTTTTTAAAGGGGTTGGATTGAGAAGAAGGTGCCAGGGTTGAGGGCTTTCAGCAACATTCTACAGACTATTCCACCAAAAAAAAACCTTATTCCCATTTTTGTCTGATGCCAGCCTGCCCTCAGCAATGACTATTTCAGACTAGCAGAATGATGGGTGGGTCAAATATGGCTGGGATTTATTTTAGCTGTTTGGAAGCTGCTATGTTTTTAAGGCAGTGTGGGTGATTTAAAAAACATGTAAATTGTGTTTGTGTGTGTGTGTGTGTGTGTGTGTGTGTGTGTATTTTATTGTATTTGTGCCCTGAGGCTTCTTAGGTGAAGGGCTTCCTTTAAAAATTCGGAACAAATAAATAAAATGAGCAATGACCCAAATCTTTGCCTCAAACTGGAACTGAGTTCAAACTTTGAGGAGGATCAAAAGCTTTATTAACTGTTGTTTGTTTGCTTTTTGAAGCTTTGCTTCCCTCCAACTCTAAAAGTGAAAGTGATCAAATATTACACTCTGAGAGAGACTCTTGTCTCAATATTTCCAGCAGGGATGAAACTCGAAAGTCCTTGTGAGGCAATAGGGGATCATGTGAGACTGGCAGTCCAATGGCCAGATTGGAGGGGTTAGGAGGAGTTCAGCTCCGTCTGCTTTTAGCATCCAAGCAAAACATAGCAGCAGTGTTGTTTTCAGAGGAACTAAGATCCTAGAGGGCAGAAAACATCATTTACATGAATCAGAAAAAGGGCATGCCTGTGTGCTTTCAAGAAGAGCTAATTTGTTGGTTGAAAAGGGAGGAAAATCCACAGGATGTCCTCCAAAATCTGGGGTCATTTGGAGGCAGCAGCATGGTGAAGCAATGGAACAAGGGTCCGGATATCAGCCTCCAGGTCTCCACTATGGGACTATGAACCTCCCACTTTCTCTAGCTGAGTCAGTTGTCTCAAATATAAAATGAAGGCCAGTTAATTGACCTCTAAGGATTTTTGAACCCTAAAATCCTAGGAAGTACACTCAGTTTTTCAGTTCTTGACTCATGTATGGATTTATCTTCAGAATTCTGCCTACAATTCTGCCTATTAAATAACAAAAAAAAAATGAAACACTTTACAAATATCATTTCATTTGATTCTCTGAGAGGTTGGTATTATGATTACTATTCTTACCCTTGTTTTGCAGTTGAGGAAACCAAGACAGGCAGACATTAAATACTGATCTAGGGGAACACAAGTCATTAATGTCTAAGGCTAGATTTGAACTAAGATTTTCCAGACTCCAGAACCAATATTCTAACCACTACACCCCTTTTACTGCTTTCTACAGCCTAGAAGATTTAACATTTGCACAATTATTCTGTTAATACTTTAGCAGAGTCCTTATAGGAATTATTTATCTCAGTTAATTCCTTAATGAACTTTTGCATCTTTGCCAAAGCATACAGGAAAAATGTCATTTTCTTTCAGGAAGCCCATCTATTAAAGTAGATTTGTTTCCTCATTGCCTAGTGCAGGCCAATAATGGGACCTTAATAAATGCTAGGTTTTTCTTTAGTGGAAAGAGGTCTTAGGCTGGGAGTGAGAGAGTCAGCTCTGATACTGATTAGTTATTGTGTAATAGTGGACAAGCTGTCTTTTTGGGACTTTGGTTTTCTCAGGTATAATATAGGTATATAAGATTTGAATAACTACATTTAAGGGAAGATAACTTGTACAATGGATAGAGTATTAGCCTTGAATTAGGAAGATTTGAGTTCAAATCCAGACTCTGATACTAGCCATGTGACTGAACAAGTTCCTTAACTTCTATCCTTAACATCGGAATGATAACACTTCTCAGTATGGTTGTGAGAATAAGATAAAATAATATTTGTAAAGCACTTGGAAAACCTCAAAGCAACAGCTAATATGAGTAAATTCCTTTGAAAGTTATAAAATCCCTCTAGAGATTGTTTTTTTTAATATTATTTTTCCCAATTATATATAAAATAATTCTTAACATTCATTTTTTCCTTTAATTTTGAGTACCAAATTCTCTGCCTCCCTACCTTTCCTACCCCCTCATTGAGAAGGCAAGAGATAATCTCACATCTATCAGATTGGTCAAGATGAGAAAAAGGGAAAATGATCAATGTTGGAGAGGGTGTGGGAGGATTGGCACATTGATACATTGGTGGTGGAGTTGTGAACGGATCCAACCTTCCTGGAGAGCGATTATGGAACTATGTCCAAAGAGCAATAAAACTTTCCTACCCTTTGACTCAGCAATTCCAATTCTAGGTCTATATCCAGAAGAAATTATAGGAAAAGGGTAAAGTGTCACTTGTTCCAAAATATTCAAAGCAGCCATTTTTTGAAGGGGCAAAGAATTGGAGATTGAGGGGATGTCCATCAATTGGGGAATGGCTAAACAAGTTATGGTACATGAATACTATGGAATACTATTGTTGTGTAAGAAATCATAAATGGTCAGACTCTAGAGAAGTATGGAATGACTTATAGGTTCTGATGCTGAGCAAAGGGAATAGAACAATGTACACATCAACAACAACATTGTGAGATGAACAATCTTGATGGAAGCAGCTCCCTGTCAGCAGTCCAAAGAGCTAGGATAACTGTTTTAGACTGGCTATGAACAGGTTTATCCCCATCTAGAGGAAGAAAAACAAAACAAAACAAAACACACACACACACACACACACACACACACATACACAAAGGCATGCAAAAAACACCATCCCTTCATAATCTGATGAACACTTTATAAAAATATATCTCATGTATTTTATTCCCTTAATCCTAATTCCTCATACCAAAAATTAACAATCTGTAAACATGTGTATCAGAATATGAAAGTACAGTGCTACTTTGTTCACCACTGAGAGTAGGGGGCATGGGAAGGGCAGGAAATTTTGTAATTTTTAAAAATATACATGTACGTATTGATGAAAATAAATTTAAAAAAATAAAAGAGAAGGCAAGTGATTGTTATAGGTTACACATGTGCAGTCATAGACAGCGTAATTTCATAAAGAAAATAAAGATTCCCCTTCCTCCAAAAACAATAAAAAAAAATTTTAAAAAGTATCCTTTGATCTGCATTCAGACTCCATCAGTTCTTTACCTGGAAGTGGATGGCATTGTCTTGGATCATTATATTGCTGACAGTAGGCAAGTCATTCAGTTGCTCATCATAAAATATTGCTGTTACTATGTATAATGTTCTCCTGGTTCTGCTCATCTCATTCTTTATCAGTTTGTCAGTCTTTTCATGTTTTTCCCCCCCGTGGGCATCCTGTTCATCATTTCTTATAGCATAACAGTACTCCATCAAGAAAATATATCACAACATGTTCAGCCATTCCCTCTATGGCCCTCAATTTCCATATCTTTTCCACCAGAAAAAAAGAGCTCCTATAAATATTTTTACACATATAATTCCTTTTCTTGTTTTTTCCCTCTTTGGAATAAAGACTTAGAGTGGTAGTGTTGGGTCAAATGTTATGTATGACTTTCTTACCCTTAGGGCATAGTTCCAAGTGAGAATGAAGGAAAAACAATAAACAACAAGCAAATTGCTCTTCAGAATGATTGAATCAACTCACAACTCCACCAATAGTGCTTTTGTATTTCAATTTCCTCATATTCCCTTCAAAATTGATCATTTTCTTTTCCTGTTATATTAGTTAATTTATAAGTGTGGGTTGGTACTTCAAAGCTGTTTTAATTTGTATTTCTCTAATCAATAGTGATTGAGAACATTTTTTCATAAGACTCTAGATAGCTTTGAATACTTTGAAAACTTCCTGCTTATATCCTTCAACCATTTGTCAGTTGAGGATTGAACTTTATTCTTATAACTTTTACTCAGTTTGCTATAATTTTGAGAAATGTAGCATTTCTCAGAGAAACTTGCAATAAATTTTTTCCACACATGTTTACTGTGCATTTCTCTCCATCCTATTTTTCTTCATTTATTTTTTTTCAAGGCAATGGAGTTAAGTGACTTGCCTAAGGTCACAAAGCTAGGTAATTATTAAATGTCTGAGGTCACATTTGAATTCAGGTCCTCCTAACTCCAGGGCAGGTACTCTATCTACTGTGCCATCTAACTGCCCTTCCCCCATTTTTTGTTTTCTCTCTCTCCTTTCACCCTGTCCATTCTGAAATGGGTTTTTGTTTCTAAGTATCTCCTCCCTAATCTAAACTTCCTTCTATCAGCCAATCTTCTCTTATTCTCTTTTTCTTATACTTTCCTGTAGGATAAGACCAATTTTATTTCCCTTTTGAGTAAGGTTAAACTCTCCCCTTCCCCATATCCCCCATTTTCCCCTCAACTACAAAAGCTCTTTCACACCTTTCTTATGTAAGATAATTTACCCCATTCTTCCTCTTCCTTTCCTCTTTTCCCAGTTGCATTTCTCTTTCTCATTCCTTATTTTTATTTTTTTAGTCCTTTGGGCATAGAGAATGAAGGAAAGACAAAAAACCACAAATATATTGCTCTCCAGAATGTTTGAATCAACTCACAACTTCATCAATAATGCATTAGTGTTCCAATTTCCCCATATTACCTTCAAAAATTTGTCAATTTCCTTTCCTGTCATATTAGTCAATTTGATAAGTCCCATCATATACAAATCACACTTGTGCAGTCTATCTACAGAGACTTTTTTAACTTCCCTAAGAATGATAAAATCCTTAGGAAGTATAAGTATCATCTTCCTATGTAGAAGTGTAAACAATTTGTATTTATTGAATCCTTTATGATTTTTCTTTTTTCTTTATATTTCTTTAACAATTTAAAAATTAAATTTACTATTCAGCTCTGGTCTTTTCATCAGGAATGCTTGAAAGTCTTCTCTATTTTATTAAATGTCTGCTTTTTCTGGGTAGTTGATTCTTGACTGTAATTGTAGATCCTTTGCCCTCTGGAATATCATATCCCAAGTCTTCTGATACTTTAATGTAAAAGCTACTAACTCTTGTGTTATCTGGATTATGGCACCATGATAATTATACTTTCTTTTGGGTTATTTGCAGTATTTTCTCCTTGGCCTAGCTTCAACTTACCCAATTCTAATTTTTAAGGAATTATTTTCTTCAGTGAAGTTTTGTACCTCCTTTCTATTTGGCCAATTCTACTTTTTTATGAAGTTCTTCTCTTCGGTGAATTTTTATGTTTCTTTTATTGTTTGTCTGTTCTGGTTTTTAAAGTGTTATTTTCTCCAGTATTGTTTTGTCCTTTCTTTACCATGTTGTTGGCTCTTTTTTTCATGATTTTCTTGCTTTTTCTCTTTTCCCAATCAATTCTTCTTCTACCTCTATTATTGATTTAAATTTTTTTTTGAACTCTTCTAGGAATTCTTTTTGAGTCTGAGACAAATTTGCCCATTTCTTTAAGGCTTTGGAAGTAACAGTTATGATTTTGTCATTTTTTTTCTGAGTTTGAATTTTGATAGGGAACTATCACAACTGTAACTTTCTATGGTCAGATTTTTTCAGGTTTGCTCATTTTCCCAATCTATTTCTTGACTTTTAACTTAAACTCTTAACTTTATGTTATAGTTGGAATCTGTTCCTGGGAAGAAGGGGGCATTGTCTCAAGGTTCGGATGTTTTTCAGTTGTTTTCACAGTTAGTTTTTGGAATCTATAAGCTTTCAATCCTTTCAAAGTGGTATGTGTCAGAAAAGGTGTATTTACCACACTCTTGGTCTGTGGTGTGGTGTGAGAGCAACCACAAGCATTCTTTTTAGCTCTCCAGTAACTGCAATCTCTGGTATGTTAGTGTTCTTCCTTGATATTAGGTTTCAGATCTGGACATGGGCAATGTACCCAGTGCAAAACAATCTTGTAATCTCCTTATGACCTGTTGCCCAATGCCCTTACCATCTATGACTTGAGAGCTCCTGAAGCCCCTGCTGTTTAGTCAGTTGCTCCTGCTGCTGACTTGCTGAGAATGGTCTTCGAAATGACACAGCCTGTACTGAATTTGTACTCTTCTCTCACTTTGTTTAGACAGACCTTATTTCTGTAGATGTCTTAAGTTATTGGGTTAGAAAATTGTTTCATCCTGTCCTTTTGTGGATTCTGCCTCTCCAGAATTTATTTGATGTGGGAATTTGGGAGAGCTCAGTTGAGTTTCCCCTGAAATGTTACCTGCTATTATGTGAGAATACATTATATATAAATATCAAAAAAAAAGAAAATCCCAAACCTCATTGAAAAATTATAACTAAGACTCTTGGAGGCAAGGAGGAAGAACTGGAGACTTGCTTCAGAACCATGAATTAGAAAAGTATATCCCAGTTCTTTCTCTCACCACCATCAGAAATTAAATTGTCAGAGAATGAGGAGATTGCCAATATTTGAAAAGGATACTTTTGAGATTGGATCAAATTTAGACGGTAAAGAAAATGAATGAAATAAACAGATAAATTGTTTCCTTGTGGGTAGACCAGAGACTGAACTATGTAGAAAAAGTTAGCAATTAGCAGTTATCTTTCTCTCTCCCATTTCACTCTCCATTCCAGATAAGTGTTCAGTTTTAGTAAAGTTCTACTTAACAGATTATGAGGAAGGGACTAAGCACTTTTATAGCAACTATTTTTTGTCAAACACTTTGGTAAACACTTTATAAATATTAATCTACTTGATCCTCACAACCTTGCAAGATAAATGCTGTTGTTATCCCTACTTCACAGTTGAAGAAACTGAGGCAAACAATAAAACAAAAGCCTTGCTTAGGAACATATAGACTATAAGTGTCTTTTGCCATTTTTTGAACTCAGGTCTCCCTGATTTCTAGTCCAGCATCCTCTATTAGATTTAATAATTGCCTGATTGAAACAAATAGTTTAATGACTATCAAGTTACAACTTTATTCATTCAGCAAATATTTATTTATGAAGTGTCTGCCACTTTTCTTTTTTGTTGATATTTGATTTTATTGCTTCAATTACATGCTATGAAATAATTTCAGCATTCATCCACTTGCATAGTTATATTACACAATTTTCTTCCACACTTCCTTCCCTCTCCATTCCCCTCAGTGGTGAATAGTCTAGAGAACATTGTACATGTCTATTTGTGTTTAGCAAGTTTACATATGAACCATTTTGTGTATGACATCTGACACTTTTGCTCTATCTTAAATCTTCACTAGAATGCTGACTGCTATTCCCTAGATTCTTACCTCACAGGCTTGATTCCATTTGCTTAGATGTTCATCTCTAACCTTGCCTACCATGTGCATTTTTTGAACCAAAGAATGCTTTTCCCATTAAATAAATAAGATATTCAGGTCAAATCGTTGCTCGAAAAGTTTTCTTTCTAGGCATCCTACCACAGTTTTTCAATTGATTTTACCTATCATAGTCATTGAGAAGTTCTTACTTTAAAAAAAAATCATATAAACTATTAAGCAAAACAAACACAAAGCAAACATTTCTTTTCTCTCCACAAATATTTCAAACTACTTTCAGTATCAGAAATAGGAAGAAAATTCACATTATTGCAAAATTCCAGACTTTAAGGAACCTCAGAAATAATTTAATACAAAATATACTTGACCAAGAATCCCTACTATACCATTCCCAGCAATTGAGGAATCTACTACCTTCTACTTTTTATGTAACACAAATTCATTTTTAATTCAAGGTTCCTTACTATTTCTTTAATTTAATGTTTTATTTATTTAAAGATGAAGTATAAAAAAGTTGAAATAGGATGGATTCATAGTAAAGAAGTAAACTTCTTATACTTGCTACATTTTTTACCATGGACAAATTACTTAAATCTCTGAACCTCAGTTTACTTTTCTGTAAAGTGAAGCTGATAATATTTGATGAATCTAGTGATAAAGACAAAATGAAGTGTGTAAAAGGTTTTTGAAAACCAAAAAGTTCTAGAAAAAAATGACAAATATAAATATCAGTGATTTATAAAATGTCAAACTACATCTAGGGTTTACCAAATAAAAAGAACGTTTTCAAAAAGAAACATATCCAAAAGAAAAAAAAAGTAATAACCTTAATCATCTCAGGTGCTTAAAGGGACTATTGATATTGAGTGGAACCACATGTCTAGTAAAGAACACTGGGATTGGAAGCAGAGGGCCTGGGTGTGAATCTTGGTTCTGCCACTTAATTTATCCTGAGTGCTGCCTTCCAGGCTGGGTCACTCCCTTCATTTAGTAGAAATAAAAAATGTTCGGAATGTTTATATCAAAGGAGATTTAAACTATTCTGTTTGTGGTATGTGGAGGGAGTACAACAGACTTCACACTTTTCTTAGAAACCTCATGTTGGCATGATTAAATGGTTGAATCATTGAAAGACATTGGCTCAGTAAAGGGATTATGGTTAAATTGATAAAACTTTTTTTTTTGCAAGGCAGTGGGGTTAAGTGGCTTGCCCAAGGTCACACAGCTAGGTAATTATTAAGTGTCTGGGATCAGATTTGAACTCAGGTACTCCTGACTCCAAAGCCAGTGCTCTATCCCCTCCACCACCTAGTCACCCCATAAAGTGACAAAACTTTTTAAAAAATCTAGAATCAATATCAATTTCCCATCATAATCATAGCACACTGTAACTCACTCTTACTGCCTTGCACATAAAACAGATACTTTTTAGAACAATTAAAACAAAATACAATCAATTCTCCCCTAATGTAAAGTTATTTCAAAGTAATTGATCTATTATGAAATAGGATCATCCCAAGAAATTATAGAGATGAAAATATTAGGATAACAAACAGAAGAGAAAATATAAGAGATCTAAAAGGACTTCTATAAAATTTTAATAATTTTACAGTGCAACTATCATTACATTAGGGCCTCTAAGAATTAAGTCCATGATGTGCCACATGAGGAAATAGAAATACTACTCAAGAAGGTGATGATAGCAAGAAAAAGTAAAGCAGATCAATTACACACAGAGGAAATCCTTGCTGGAGACAATTTGCTTTTGAAGCAATTGAGGAAATAACTTTTTAAAATATCTGAAAGGAGGAAGGAGACCAAAGATTGAGATACATTAAGTCAAAAACACTATCCTAAAAGAATGGTACTCTATATTGTGTCAATATAAACATAAATACTTTTGAGTAACGATAGTTTGCAACATGCAGAAAGATGTGGCAACATGAGATAATGGATAGAATTTGAAGTGCAAGTTTTGTTTCTGCCATTTCCTTTACATATGAACCAGAACAATACATGTACAATAGAGACATAAATAATTCAGTTATCTATTTCCTAACGATTATAAAAAAGTAACTATATATATATATGATACATAGCAAAAGAAACAATACATAAAAATCTTATAAGCCATATAATACTATAGAAATGTAAATCAGTATTAAAAATAACAAAAATTTTCCTCAAAATCTTTACATTCTGGTTGTTCAATATGAGGAAATGAAAACGAAATACATGGGAACAAAATATTTTAAAAAGACATATGAGAGAAATGTTAGATTAGAAATTGATAGTTTAGGTAAAGGAATCATTTGACAGTCGAGTAGCTGGGGATGAGTAAAGGAATGAAACAAAGTTAGAATTTGAATAAACAGAGAGGTAAAGAATTACATTAAAGACAAAAAAAAAATCCACATGAGCAAAACTGTGGAGGAAAAAACTTATAAATCATGCTTGATGTGGTATGGGTGAGCTGATTTAAAAAAACCCAAGAATTAATATTTTAGATATTTCAAAGGAAAAAGATGGTTTTCTGAAATTAACCCTGAGTTGCAACACTGAATCAAAGTTAGAGATAAGAATATAAGAGTTTAAATCCTATTTTTGAAACTTATTTATCTTACTACAGGCAAGTCACTTAGTAGGGGGTTTTTTGTTTGTTTTTTTAGTTGTTTTTTTTTTTTGCAAGGCAATGGGGTTAAGTGGTTTGCCCAAGGCCACACAGCTAAGTAATTATTATGCATCTGAGACCTGATTTGAACTTAGGTACTCCTGACTCCAGGGCCCAGTGCTCTATCCACTGTACACCTAGCCGCCCCACTTAGTAGGTCTTTGAAACTCAGTCTATCCTCTGTTGGTGGAGGAACTTTCCACATTTAATTTACAGTTTTCTGAACTAACTTAACCTTATTTAGAGACATTGCCATTGTTCCAGTAACAGATTTCCATCATCCCTAGAAGCAGCATTTGTTCTGTTTGTAAGGAGATTAAATTTGTGAAATTCAGTCCCTTTGAGGTTAAAAAAAAAAAGAGCGAGAATGGTATTATCTGGCTTTGGTCCAAAACCTTAACTTGTCTCATTAAGGAAATCTGTTTCATCAAGGAATCCCTCACTGACATCACAAAGGATTTAATTTTCTTTGTGTTAGACAAGGAACCTAGAATAAAAGTTAATATTGAGCATTTCATAACCTCCCTAAAGCCAGAGTAACCAGTTCTTCCAGAGATGCTAGCAAAAGGTCTTTGAAAACATAACAGTTGGTATTTCTGTGGTCTCCTAGAGGGGTCACAAGGGGGGAAAGACACAAAGAATTGTAAAAAAAAACATTTTAATAAAAAATTCTTATAAGATACTAGATATATCAGAGGTATAGCAAATCTGGAAAATAAAAAGTATGTTTTCTCAATGAAAGTACTCTTAGGAGACACACTAGCAAAACATACATAAAGTTAAACATTAGCTGCCCCTTTGCCTGTAATTCTCTATACCCATTTACTGTATTAGCTTCCTGTAAGATTCAATTCAAAACTTACTTTCTTCAAGACTCCCTTTGCTGTTCCAGTAACTTCTAATGCCTACCTTTTTTCTGAGAGCAAATTCATTCTGAGTATCTAATACAAATATTTATATTTACAAGTTGTCTGTAATGTTTTCTTTTCAGTTTTTGTTTCTCCTCATAGAACAATAATGTTTTAAAGTTCAATGCCATGGTAGGTGGAGAAATGTTGGTATAGTAAAGGTAAGGACTTGCCTGAGCTCTCTCCAAGTTCTTCCACATATCATTAAATAATGTCTCTAAACAAATTCTAGAGTGACAGAATCCACAAAAAAGCAGAGTAGAGAGAGACTTCTGGGGCTTAGTCAAGAGAAAATTCATAGAAGTTTTCAACTGCAGAAATCATGTAGGATCTTCAGAGAAGGTCTGTCTCCTTAGGGGAAAAGGGGAAGAAAAGTCCAGGAGTCAGGAGAATGGGGAAAGCCAGCAGGACACTATTAGCCACAATGTAATTCAGGTCCCAAAAGCTTAATAATAACAGAGGTCCTGGCAGCTGGGCAGGAAGCCAGCAGGGAGAATCCCAACCCCAAACAAAGTCTGAACCCAGAAATACCATAGTAGAAGACAGAACTGAGTCAGGAACAATCCTCTGTTAAGTCAGAACCTGGACATAAAGTGGGGGTGGGGTGTGTGGGGGGAAACCTTTGCAAAGGGAAGGCCTGGACTATATTGGCAACATCTTGGCCAACAACAAGCCAGGGATCAGACCCCCAACTCCAGCAAAATAAAAGCTTGGATCTATACTATATATACCCCAGGAGCAGTACTACAACAACAAACGTTAGCAAAAAAGCTAACAGAGTGCTTACTATAGAAAAATACTTCATAGATAAAGATGACAGCAATGCCATGTTTGAAGAAGAAAGCTGTGAAACATCATTCACAGAAGTATCAAAACAGTTTATAAATTGGACTCAATTACAAAAGCTCATCAAAGAGCTTAAAAAAGTATTTAAAAAGCAAAAAAGAGAGGAATAAGAAAAATAGAAAAAAGAAATGAAAGTCTTGCAGGAAAATTGTGAAAAGTTGGCCAGAGAATTCAACACCTTTAAAAAGTAAACAAAAAGGTAATTGAAGAAAATAAAATCCTAAAAACTAGAATTGAACAGTTAGAAACCAATGAATCTACAAGACTACAAGATTCCATCAAACAAAATAAAAGGCTGAAAAAATTGAAGTAAATGTAAAGTATCTTCTAGGGAAAACGAATGACCTTGAAAACAGATCCAGGAAAGACTATCTATGAGTCGCTGGACTACTAGAAAGTCTGGATCAACAAAAAAAAAAAAAAACCTGGAAAACACCATGCAGGAAATTATAAGGGAAAACTGCCCAAATCTAGAACAAGATAGCAATATACCAATTGAAAGAATTCACAGAACCCCTCCAGAAAGAGACCACAAGATACAAATGCCAAGGACTGTAATAGCCAAATTCCAGAACCCTCATATAAAAGAGAAAATATTGCAAACAGCAAAAAGAAAACGGTTCAAATACAAAGGGAACACAATCAGACTAACACAGAACCTATCAGGTTCAACAGTGAAGGATCAGAAGAAATGGAATAACATATTTTGGAGATCTAAGGACCTGGGAATACAACCCAGAATATACTGCCCTGCAAAATTCAGCATATTTTTGTCAGGGCAAAGGATGGATGTTCAGTGAAATACAGGACTTACAGAATTTCCTGACACAAAGACCAGAACTTAACTGAGAATTCAATCATCAAATACACAACTGAAGAGTTACATAAATGAAAAAGGTGACTAAAAAAGCAAAACTGTTTTAAACAAATGCTGGTCCCTAAAAGGACCAATTTTAACTCATTAGAACTTTACTTCTCTAAGAATAGAGGGTAGAATATAATTGAAGAGAATGAACCTAAGGAAATAGGTTTAATTGGGTCTTGTCCCTCAATTGAAGAGGTCCAAGACCACATCACTATGTTCGAGATAAACCCCCCCCTGAAAAAAAAAAAAAACAGGAGTGTCAACTTTAACTTAAGTATCTCATTAGAGTCTGACTGGCTTTGATCACAAGGTGCTAGGCATCTTGTCTAATGAGAGTATCATAAGCTGCAAGGACCTGAGACTGTTTCTCTATTACTTTACAATCATTTGTAAAGTTCTCAGTGAGACCTCCAGAATCTCCCAGTATTAGAGATCTTCTGGATACTTTCAGTTAATTAGATCAGAATGCTTCACTTAACAAGGGGTTGAGTACTGGATTGGGGTGTGTGTGAGAAAAACAACAGATGGGGGGGGAGGCACAAGTAGTTCAAAAAATGATATGGCTTTGGAGGATATTTTGGTTTGTGAAGAGCATTCTGTGTACTTGAAAGATACTTGAAAAGGGGGTAAGGTAAAAATGATTATAATTATAATTTGATGCAATTTGAGTCAATACTGCTTATCAAACAATCAAGTAAACAATTTGTGATGACATCTTGATAATAATAGGAACCCCTCAAGCATATTAAAACACCAAGGGAAGAGGCACAAAGATTTATAATTTGAGATGGAAAGAAGGCAGAATCTGAATGCTATGTAAATTCTATTCAATAGATTTAGCCCAGTGAGGAAATAAGATAAATTCACACTTGGGTTTAAAAATCTAAATTTATAGGAAAGGAGGGGACTAGGGAAAGGGGGGAAGGGGGAAGATAAAGGAAGAAGGAATTGATAAAAGGGAAGTGAAGGTATAAGTGAAAATAAACTGAAATTTAAATTTTTAAAAAATAAATCAGAGGGAAAAGGTAGTACAATTTTGGTGAGAAGGAATCAGAGAAAAGGAAAGAGATAAATATAAATGGAGAAAGATATCATAGAGAGAAATACAGAATTAGTAATCTTAACTGTAAATGTGAATGGGAACTGTGTCATAAAACAGAAACAGCAGAATGGATTAAAATCCAGAATCCTACAATATGTTGTTTACAAGAAACACATGTGAAGCAGAAAGATACACATATGGTAAAGGTAAAAGGCTGGAGCAAAATATGTTATGCCTCAACTGAAGTTAAAAAAAATATGGGGTATTGATTCTAATTTCAGACAAAGTAAAAGCAAAAATCAATCTCAATAAAAGGGATAAGGAAGGAAACGACATCTTAAAAGGCACCATTGGAAATGAAGCTATATCATTACTAAACATGTATACACCTAGTGGGATAGCTTCCTGATTCCTAGAGAAAAGTTGAAAGAGTTACAAAGAGAAATAGCAAAACTTTCATAATGGGAAACCTCAACCTCCTTCTCTCAGGGCTAGATAAATCTAACAACAAAATAAAGAAGGAAGTTAAGAAGGTGAATGAAATCTTAGAAAACTTAGATATGATAGACCTCTGGAGAAAATTTAATGAGGACAGAAAAGATATACCTTTTTCTCAGCAGTACATGGCAGCTTCACCAAAATTGACCATGTACTAGGGCACAAAAACCTTAAAATTAATGCATAAAGGTAGAAATAATAAACACTTCTCAGATCATGATGCAATCAAAATTTCATGTAATAAATGGCCAGGGGAAAGATAGACCAAGAACTAATTGGAAATTAAATAACTTTATCTTAAATAATGGATGGATCAAACAGCAATGAGACATCATATCAAAATTTATGGGATGCAACCAAGGCAGTTTTGAGGTGGAACTTTACATGAATAAAATAGAGAAAGAGGAGACCAATGAATTTGGTATGCAACAAAAAAAAAAAACTGAAAAAAAGAACAAATTAAACAAACCCGATTAAATACCAAATTAGAAATTCTGAAAATCAAGGGAGAGATTAATAAAATAGAAAGCAAAAAAAATAAATAAACCATTGGTCTCATAAATCAATCTAAGAGGTAGTTTTATGAAAAAGCCAATAAAATAGACAAACCTCTGGTTGATCTGATTTAAAAAAGGGGGAAGATAGCCAAATAACCAGTATCAAAAATGAAAAGAGTGAGCTAACTACCAATGAGGAAGAAATTAAAGAGATAATTAGGAACTACTTTGCCAAACTATATGCCAATAAATTGGATAACTTGAGTGAAATAGATGAATATTTAAAAAATACAAACCACCCAGATTAACAGAAAAGGAAATAAATTACTTGAATCCCCCCCCCAGGATTTCCACCAAAATTCTTTTATGACACCAACATGGGAGGAGGATGGGAAGGGAAGGTGGAGGGAAACTTTGTAACTTGGAAATATACATTTATAAATAAATGAAAATAATTTTTTAAAAAAGAAAAAAAAAGCAGAGTAGAACAATTTTCCAGTCCAGGAATAGAAGAGGAGCACAGTCCAGTGCAGACCAGTGCAGAAAAATAAATTGAAGAAACCATCAATAAATTCCCTAAGAAAAAGACTCCAAGTCCAGATGGATTTACAAGTGAATTCTACCACTTAAGGAGCTATTAATTCCTGTTCTATATAAACTGTTTTAAAAAAATTGGAGAGGAATGATTTCCACCAAAATTCTTTTATGACACCAACATGGTGCTGATACCTAAATGGTGCTGATACAGGAAGAAACAAAATAGGAAAAGAAAATTATAAGACCACTCCATAATGAATATTGATGCAAAAATCTTAAATAAAATTTTGACAATGAGCAAAGGGAGTAGAGCCAAGAGAACAATTTACACATTAACATTATGAAATGACCAACCATGATGGAAGCAACCCCTCTCGGCAGCAAGTTATTACCACGATCAGGTTGGATTTACACCAGGCCGGTAGGGTTGGTTCAACATTAGGAAAACACTCAACATAATTAAACATATCAACAGTCAAACAGAAAACATATGATTATCTCAATAGATGCTGAAAAAGCCTTTGATAAAATACAACATCATTTCCTGTTAAAAATAATAGAAAATATAGGAATAAATGGAGTATTCCTTAAAACAATAAATAGTATCTATCTAAAACCATCAACACATATTGTATTTAATGGGAATAAACATGGATCATTTCCAGTAAATTCAGAGGTGAAACAAGGATGCCTACTATCACCATTACTATTCAATATAGTATTAGAAACACTAGCAGTAGCAATAAGGGAAGAAAAAAATTGAAGGAGTCAAAATAGGCAATGAGGAAGCAAAACTTTCAATCTTTGCAAATGATATGATGGTATACCAAGAGAACCTGAAAAAGTCATCTAAAAAACTCCTTGAAACAATAAACAAATTTAGTAAAGTAACAGGATATAAAACAAACCCACATAAATCATCAGCATTTCTATTTAGGAACAATATAACGAAAGAGCAAGAGGAAGAAAGAGAAATTTCATTTAAAATAACTGTAGATAACATTAATTACTTGGGAATGTACCTCCTAAGACAAACCCCAAAACTGAATGAACACAATTATAAAGCTTGCTTCACCCAAATAAAGTCAGTTCTAAATAATTGGAAAAATGTCAAATGTTCATGGTTAGGACAAGCTAATAAAATAAAAATGAAAATTCCACCCAAATTAAATTACTTATTCAGTGCCACACCAATCAAACTACCAAATAAATACTTTATCAAGCTAGAAAAAATAGTAACAAAATTCATCCTGGAGTAATAAAAGGGCAAGAATAGCAACAGAAATGATGAAAAAAATGTAAAGGAAGGTGGGCTAACTCTATCAGATCTACTACTATACTATAAGGTGGCAGTTATCAAAACTACCTGGTACTAGTTAAGAACTAGATCAGAGGATTAAATAGGTTCAAAAGAAAATGAAGTAAATGATTACAGCAATCTACTATTCGACAAATTCAAAGACATCAGCTTCTGGGATAAGAACTCACTATTTGACAAAACTTGTTGGGAAAACTGGAAAATAGTATGACAAAAACTAGGCAAAGATCCACATCTCACACCCCATACCAAAATAAGGTGAAAATGGTTACAGGATTTAGACAAAGAGTGATACCATAGATAAATTAATAGGCCAAAAAATAGTCTATCTATCTGATCTATGGAAAAGGAATAAATTTGTGACCAAACAAGAACTAGAGCACATTATAAAATGCAAAATGAATGATTTTGACTATATTAAATTTAAATTTAAAGGATTTTAAACTAATAAAATCAATGCTGCCAAAATTAGAAGAAAAGCAGAAAGCTGGGAAATGATCTTCACAGCCAGGAGTTCTGAAAAAGGTCTCATTTCTAAAATATACAGAGAATTTATAGGGTCACAAGTGGTCAAAGGATATGGACAGTTTTCAAATGAAGAAAGTAAGGTTATATAAGCATATGAAAAAATATTCCAAATCACTATTGATTAGAGAAATGCAAATTAAAACAATAATAAGTTGAGAAGAAAGGAAGATGATCAATGTTGGAGAGATTGCAGGAGGATTGGGACATGGATGCATTTCTGATGGAGTTGTGAATGGATCCAACTTTTCTGGAGAGCAATATGGAACTATGCCTAAAGAGCAATAAAACTATTCATTCCCTTTGACCCAGCAATTCCAATTCTAGGACTACATCCAGAAGAAATTGTAAAAATTGGAAAAAAGTCCTACATGTTCCAAAATATTCATAGCAGCCCTTTTTATAGTAGCAAAGAATTTGAAATTGAGGGGATGCCATCAATTAGGAAATGGCTAAACAAGTTATGGTACATGAATACTATGCAATATTATTGTTCTATAAGAAACACTAAATGGTTGGATTCTAGAGAAGCATGGAATGACTTACGGGATCTGATGCTGAGCGAAGGGAGTATAGCCAAGAGAGCAATTTATAATATCAACATTATGAGATGAACAGCCTTGATGGAAGCAGCTCCTCTCAGCGGTCCAGAGAGCTAGGGCAATGATATTTGACAGATTATGGGCTATGTTATCCCCAACCAGAGGAAGAAAAACAAAACAAAACAAAATACACAGAAAAAAACACCCCTACTGAATCTGATGAACACTTTATAAAAATTAACTCTTACGTGTCTCTTTCTCTTAAACCTAATTCCTCATGCCAAAAACTACTAATTTGTAAGTATATTTAACAAAATATGTATATAAAATGCTAACCTGACAGTTACCAACTAAGGGGAGGAGGATGGGAAGGGAAGGTGGAGGGAAATGTTGTAACTTGGAAATATACATTTATAAATAAATGAAAATAATTTTTTAAAAAAGAAAAAATAGCAGAGTAGAACAATTTTCCAGTCCAGGAATAGAAGAGGAGCACAGTCCAGTGCAGACCAAACCAATGTAGACCAGACCTCAGCAAACCAGGAGCAGATCCCAAGGCAACAGAACAGGTGACAGCAGTGGTACTTTCCAGACCTCTCAGACCACAGAGGGTAAGAAGTTCAGTGTCAGAAGATCTGTAGGGGTCCCATTGTAGGAAAACAGGGACCCTGGTCAAACTTCCAGGGTTGAAATGGTGCTTGTGGTTCCTCAATATACAGTACACAGTACAAGAGAACAATAAACACACCTCCCCCTAGATCATATCACCTTGAAAGAATCAAAAAACTCATAGGTCCCTGGAATCACCCATGAAAACAGCCACACAGAAACCCTTGGGACAGTGAGTGCTCTTTGGGGAAGCAAAGCCCCACTGTAGCATAGTTCAAAGTTAAAAAAAAATAGGCTGTGAAATGAGCAAACATCAGAAAAAATTCTGAATGTTGAAAGTTACTTTGGGAACAAAGAAGATAAAAACAAATTCAGAAGATAACAAAATCAAAGCTCCTACAACCAAAACATTAAGTGAAACAGGAATTGTCCTAAGGCCAAGGAAGAACTCAAAATGGAGTTTCAAAGGTAAATAAGAGAGACAGACGAAAAATTGGGAAGAGAAATGAGAGTGACACAATGAAATCAAGCAAAAAATAGTCAACACCTTGGTAAAGGAAGAAAATAACACATTACAAAACAGACTAGACTAAATAGTAAAAGAGACTCAAAAATCCAATGAAAAGAAAAATTTGAAAAGCAGAATTTACCAAATGAAAAGATACAAAAATTTCCTATGGAGTGGCCAAAAAGAAAAGAAGGTACAAGAGTGCTTGTGGAAATAATTTCTTAAAAATTAGAAATGAAAAAAATAGAATTGGTCAAGTGGAGGTTAATGACTATGAGTCATCAGGTAACAAAACAAAATCAAAAGAATAAAAAAGCAGATTAAAGTGGAACAACTAATTAGAAAAACAACTAACTTGGAAAATAGATAAAGGAGAGATAATTTAAAAATTATTGGAAACCTGAAAGACATTCTTAGAAATAGAGCCTAGACATCATCTTTCCAAAATTATCAAGGAAAAATTACCCTGATGTTCTAGAACCAAAGGGTAAAATAAAAATGGAAAGAATCTACCAATTGTCATCCTCATCCAGAGGAAGAAAAACAAAACAAAACAAAACACAGGGAAAAAAAGCCCTTCAGAATCTAATAAAAATTATCTCTTATGTATCTCTTTCCCTTAATCCTAGTTCTGTATAACCAAAAATAACTAATATTAATCTGTAAACATTTATCAAAATAGATATGTATAATGCTAACATGACTGTTTGCCACTAAGAGGAAGGGAGTGGGCAGGGAGGGTGGAAGGAAATTTTGTAACTTGAAAATATGTATGTATGTGCAAATGGATGAAAATAAATAAATGAATAAATAAAAAAAATAGATGATAGATAAAATAAAAAAAGCAAGATCATCTTCTGAAAGATATCCCCAAATGAAAATTCTATATCTCCCGGGTCAAGGAGAAAATAGTGAAACCAATTAAAAAGAAATAATTCAAATATTGGGGAGCCACACCCAGGATAACACAAGATTTACTTCCTTCTACATCAAAAGACCAGAGAACTTGAAATATGATATTTCAGATGGAAAAAGAGGTTGGATTATAATAAAGACTCACCTACACAGAAATATTCAATGAGGATTTTCAGGAAGTCCTGATGAAAAAACCAGAACCTAATAGAAAATTTGACTTTTCAAATACAGGATGCAAAACAGCCTTGAAAAGGTAAACAGGAAAGAGAAATCATAAGGTTGAACTATTTATTTTCCTTCATAGGAAAATGATTTTTATAACTCCTAAAACTTTTCTCATTTTTAGGGTAATTAAAAGGAGTTTATATAGACAGAAGGAATAGGTGTGAGTTGAATATCATGGTATGATATGAAAAGAAAATTAAGAAATGAAAAAGAAGAATCCCCTTGGAGAAGAGGAAAAGAAGAGGTTAAATGGCTAAATTCGCTGACAAAAAGAGATCTGAAAGAGATTGTTCAGTGGAAAGGGAAAAGGGGAAAATGGGGAGGGCAGCACATAAATTTTACTCTCATTGGAATTAGTTCAACAAGGGAATAAAATGTATAATCAATTAGGTGTAGAAATTTTCTGATACAGGAAAATAGGAAGGGAAGGAAAGAAGAGAAGCAGGGAAACTGATTGAAAGGAGGGATTTAGGGGGATTGTAAAAAACAGAAGCAAAACACTTTTGAGAATGGACAAGGTAAAAGGAGAGAGATGTTAGGATAAATGGGGAAAGAGAGTGGAGGGAAATACATAGTTGGTAATCCTTACTGTGAAAAACAATTTGCAATTAGTTTCTCTTTAATAGATTTCATTTATAAAATATAGAAAATTGAGTCAAATTTATAGAAACAAGAGTCATTCCTCAATGATAAATTATCAACAAATATAAAAAAGGAATTTTTGGATAAAATGATCAAAGCTATCTATAGTCATATAAAAATGCTCTAAATTATTATTGATGTGAGAAAGGAAATTTTAAACAACTGAACCACTACATATTAGACTGGATAATATGATAAAAAGGAAAGTGACAAATGTTCGAGAAGATGTGGGAAAATTAAAGCATTAATGCACTATTGCTGAAGTTTTAAACTGATTCAATCATTCTAGAGAGCAATTTATAATTGTGCCCAAAGGGCTATAAAATCATTCATACCCTGGGACTGTATTCCACAATCATCATTATTACTACTACTGGATCTGTATTCCAAAGAGGAAAAGATTAAAAACTAAAAAGACCTATGTTTATAAAACATATATAAAAGCTCTTTTAATGGTGACAAAGTATTAAAAATTCACAGAATGTCCATCAAGTATGGAATGACAGACCAAAGTTATAGAATATGCATGTAATGGAATACTATTGTTCTTTAAGAAATGAAGAGCAGGTGGATTACAGAAAAATATGGAAAGACTTACAAGAACTAATGCAAACTGAAATGAGGAGAACCAGGGGATATAATAGTACACAGTAGCAGCAATATTGTGTAAAGATCTATTAAGAATAAACAAGCTATTTTCAACAATGCAATGATCCAAGGTATTTCTGTAGGATTTAATGATAAAATGTGCTATTATTCACGTTCAGAAAAGAGCTGAGTCTGAATGTTACCTTTTCTTTATTTTCTTCATTTTTCTTGGGAGGTTTTTAGTCTGTATTTTCTTTCACAGATTTGACTTACATGGAAATAAATGTCTTTTGCAAGACTACACATGAATAGTTTATGTCAAATCACTTGCCTTCTTAATGCGAGGAAGGTGGGGAAGGAAGGAAATAATTTGGAACTCAAAAAACATGCTAAATTCTTTCTATATGTAATTAGGGAAAATAAAATATCAAGTAAGATTAAATAATTAAAAAGTAGTTAGAAAAAGTGAAACTTAGACATTTCTTTTGTTGGCAAATACTTAGCTCTTTCCTCAATACTAATACACAACATTGAAAGATAGCTCCTTCATTCTCTTAAAACAGGAGAAAAATAGAGTCTTCTTTTCTGGCATCATTTTTGTCATGCTTTATAATTGTAGTTCTTTAAAAAGGAAATTAAAATACTCTTATTTCAAAAAGTAAAAAAATAAAAAACAGTGACACTCATGCTCCTCTTCTCATCCATCTACATCTACACATATTTGTTTTATAACTTTCAGATCAGCAATAATTTCAGTATCAGAGTAGAGTCATAGCTCCCATCCCACCAATTCTTAGTGCTATTTTTTATCAACTTTACCTCTGCATTAGAATCAATAGTTCACCTTGCATATTACTCATTTCTATGCCAATGCTCATATCTTTTGAGGTACTGAGTTCTATTGCCATACTCATTTCAGGAATACTGGAATTGGTATTACTTACAGATTGGACAGTTTGTGCTGGTATTGCCTCAGGAAAACAAAAATACTCATGCTAGATAAGGGGTTGTCTTACAGACCAAGATGAGAGCGATTGGTATAGGAATATAGATAAGGTAAAGCTTTATGAAAGTCATTCTCATTGATCCTCAACATTGTCACATTTAGCAACTTCACTGAGTTTGAGGCTGACTTTAGAAGTTCTAGGAAGGAGTTTAATAGGTCCTTTATATTGATTTTTGCAAGATTTAGTTTTATGAGATGACTACTATAATGATTCTGGGCCATGTTGGTTGGGTCTTGGTCAATGAGCAACAAGAAAGTTGAAGGTTCTCCAGGGAGCATTGTAGACTTTTAAAAAGATACTCCACCTAATCTGAAAGATAAATACTATGTAACACAATCTCCTTGAGGTGTCTAAATGTTCAGCTCTGCAGCAAAAAAAAGCCAAAGTTGGTCTTTAGTCTATAATCCTTCCACTATTTTTCATTTTCACTAAAAGAGGGCAGTTCCAAGCTCTGCAAGTTTTAGAAGGTAGTGATCTGTGATATAAGACATCTAGTATTCATCAAGGTTATATTGTTATATAACTTAGGTTCCTTCTGTGGAGTGCCAGAAGGATTCAAAAGAGGCAGAAATTCTAGAGCATTATGAATAAAGAAATAGGAATGGTAGAAATCTTGTCAGATTAGATCTAGCGGGAGATTGAATGAGGTATTTTTAAAAACTCTTCCAAGCAGGTCCACACTGAGTTGTGAGATCCACTTGTACTTCCATTGGAAAAGGTGCAACTAGGGATGCTTCTACTACCTAGTCCCTTGTCTGCCTTTGTGGATCACATGTCCCCTGCTTGGACTTAACTTATTGGGTTGATCCCAGTCTCATGAGTCTCTAGTTCCAAAAGGAACATTTAGTAAGTAATCCTGTTATATCCAGTTGCAAAAGCCTCCTTACATTGAAGATATCTAGAGCTAGAGACCGTAGCACATTAGTCACCAAAATGAGGGGGTTAAGATAAGATGTATTGCAAAATGTCCCAAAAGAATAAAATCACTCAGGATATCTTCAAGTGAAGGCATTTATTTTCCTATTGAATTGACTCTCACAAGCAGACTTCTCTGAGCAGTGAGGTACACTCTATCCCTGACTGAGAGTCTGTCCCTCTTATATTTTTTAGTTATTATACAAATGAACATGAGTGCAATTCACTGTAAAAAATTCCAAACTATGAAAACCTTACTTAATAAATCAAAGCCAACAAACATTTATTGATTACTTACAATTTGCATAGCAATAGATTAGGGCACAATTGATCTGACCAAATGGTCTCACGAAAAGATATTGAATGGTACGCCATCACTATAATCAAGAAACAGAAATATTATAACCATATTGTTTGGAGTAATCTCAATCTCAGGTTCCTGAAGAGCAGTTAGAAAGTATTTTTGTTTGTCTCCTTGGAACATATTTGTGAGTAGGCACTTCATTCAGCAGTAGTGTTTTATATTGGCCTATAATTTGGTAAGAAGTATTTTGAGTCAGCATTGATATTATAAACTTAAAACTAGTGAAAGGATCTGTTGAACTTGACCTTTAACAAGACTTTGAAAAATTATCCTTTGAATTTATTGTCTTTTAAGTTTTTTTCCTTGAAACTTTTCTACAAAGATCTGTTCAGTTAGACCCTAGATTTTAGAATTTTATTGTACACTTATATAACATTGTGACTCTAATAAATGAAAATCATCACCTATACATTTGTACACCAAATATTCAAATAACTTCTTGAATATACTTAGATATATATTCATTTTTATAATTTTTTAAAAATTTACTTTAATTTAATTTAATTTTCTCCAGTTACATGCAAAAACAAGTTTCAACATTCACTTAAAACCTTGAGTTTTCAATTCACTCCCTTCTTCCCATCCCCAGGCCCCTTCATTGAAAAAATAAGTTATTTGATATAGGTTAGAAATGTGTAGTCATAGAAAAGATTACCACAAAAATCATGTTGTAAGAATAAATATAACCCCTCCAAGAAAAAAAGAAACATCAAGAAAAATATAGTTTGAAAAAAAAGTATTCATCAATCTGTATTCAGACACAATTTTGGGGATGCATAGTATTCTTTTCCATAAATCCCTGAGTTGTCTTGGATCACGGCACCATTGAAAAGTCATTCACAGCTGATCATTCTATGACATTGCTGTTACTTTGCATGTAGTACATTTTCCATTGCATCTGTTTATGTAAGTGTTTTACTGAGAGTATCCTGTTCATCATTTCTTATAAAAAAAAGTAACATTCATCATAATCACATGCTACATTTTACTTGGCCATACTCTAACCAATAGGCATTGCTTGAATCTCAAGTTCCTTGCCACTGGAAAAGAGTTAATATAAATATTCTTAAAAATATACATTATTTTCCTTCCTGTTTATCATCTCTTCTGGTATATAGACTTAATGGTGACTCTACTAGCTCAAAGATTAGGACTGGCTTTATAACCCTTTGGACTACAGAATTGTGTATCTCTTCACAGCTCCTCCAACAACGTATTACTATCTTTTTCCCTCATCCCCTCCAACATTTGTCATCTTCTCATTCGGTCCTATTAACAAATCCAATGGGTATAAGGTAGTACATAAGAATTATTCCGAATCACATATCTCCTATCAATAATGAGTTAGGACATTTTTTAAGATGATCTAAATAGCTAGCATTGATAACCTCAACTGAAAACTACTCCTACTTTAAGTCATCAACATGGAAATGTTTCTTATTTTTTTATAAATTTGACTCAATTCTCTATGCTTGAGAAATGATGACTGTCAGAGAAACTTGTTTCAATATATTTCCCCACCGTTACTATTGCTAACTGCATTTCTCTCCATTCTATTCCCTCCATCCCCATTTATTATCTCTGTCCTTTCACTCTGTCCCTCCTCAAAAGTGTTTTGCATCTGACTACCCCCCTACAACCTTCCCTTCCTTCCATCACCTCTCCCCCCACCAACTGCAATTCCTTTCCACTCTTATTTTCCTCTAGGTTAAGATAGATTTCTAAACCCAATTGAATGTGTATATATTATTCCCTCTGTCAGCCAATTTCGGTGAGAATGAGGGCTCATTCATTCCCCTCACCTTCCCCACTTCCACTCCATTGCAAATGCTTTTTTTGCCTCTTTTATGTGAAATAACTTACCCCATCCTACCCCTCTCTTTCCCTTTCTCCCATTACATTCCTCTATCACCTCTATCACCCATTTTTTAATCTATTATCCATTCAAATTCGATTCCCACCTGTGCTTTGTCTATATATGTTCTTTCTAACTACCAAACTGAAGGTTCACAGAGCTGTTGTGCTGACTTCATTGCTTTGTGCCTGTGAAACCTGGATAGTTTACCTGTACTATGCCAGTAAACTGAACTGTTTCCATTTAAATTGTCTTAAGAAGATTCTGAAGATCACTTGGCAGGAGAAGATACCAGACACTGAGATCTTTTCTTATGCTAAACTGCCTAGCATTCCAACATTATTACAGAGAGTGCAATTATAATGGGCTGGACAGGTTGTTAGAATACCAGATGTATGCTTGTCAAAAAAGACTATTTTATGGAAAATTTACTTAGGGCAAGTGCTCACAAGGGAGTCAGAAGAAGTGATACCAAGACACCCTGAAGGTCTTATTAAAAAAAAAAACAACTTTAGAATTGATTGTACAGCACTGGAGATCCTGGCACTGGACCACCCAAGCATGGTGTGCCCTCATCACTGAGGATGCTGCACTCTGTGATGAAGGCAGAATTGAAATAGCTCAAAGGAATTGTTTCATCCATAAGTTTAGAATACCACCTCAGGTGTTCACATGGACTATTTGTGCCCAACCTGTGGTTGAGCATTCCAATCTAATATTAGTCTGATCTGCCTCAGTAGGACACATGGTAATTTGTCTCATACACAATGATGTCATTTACAATAATGAAGGACAAGAACCAACCAACCAACCAACTACCATAATAAATGAAAAAGTTCAAATGAGTTATCAATATCATTTTCCCATGTAAGACTATCAGCAGTTCAACATTGTTAACTTCCTTCTGATTTGCCTTTCCTAAATACCTTTTTATACTTCATTTGAGTGTTTGTATTTGAAAATCAAATTTTCTGTTCAACTCTGGTCATTTCATCAGAAAACTTTGAAAGTTCCCTATTCATTGAAAGTCCATCTTTTCCCCTGAAAGAATATATATTCAGCTTTGCTTATCTATCTTAACCTTGAGGAGGGACAGTTTGCTAATTGATTCTTGGTTGTAGTAAAAACTCTGTTTTTCCTTTTGAAAAATCATATTAACACCACTGCCTTTCAAATCTTTAATTTAGCAGCACCTGAAACTGTTGTTATCCTGACTATGGTTCCATTATATTTGAACTGTTTCTTTTAGGCTGCTTGCAATGTTTTTCTCTTTGACCTGGGAGCTCTGAAATTTGCTTGTCAGTTTTCTTTTTAGAATTTCTTTCTGGGGGTGATCAGTAGATTCTTTCAATCTATTTTACCCTCTTTTTCTAAATTACCAGGACAGTTTGCCTTGATAATTTCTTGAAAAATGGTATCTGTTTCTTTTTGATTCTGGCTTTCAGGTTGTCTAATATTTTTTTTATTTTTTGTTTTTTAATTTTTTATGTCTAATAATTTTTAAATTATGTCTCCTGGATACCTTTTCCAGACCAGTTGTTTTCAATGAAAATTTCACATTTTCTCCTTCTTTTTCATTCTTTCGGTTTTATTTTATTGTTTCTTGATTTCTCACTAAGTCATTAGTTTCCCCATTGATCCATTCTATATTTTAAGGAATTATTTTCTTAGTGAGTTTTTGTATCTTCTTTTCCATTTATCCAGTTCTGTTTCTTAAGATATTCTTTTCCTAATTGACTTTTTGAGCATTTTTTCCCATTTGGCCTCATCTGGTTTTTTGCTTGTTTGTTGGTTTGCAAGGCAATGGAGTTAAGTGACTTACCCAGACACACACAGCTAAATAAGTATTGTGTCAAAATTCTAGGTCCTCTTGACTCCATGGCTGGTGCTCTATTCCCTGAAGCATTTAGCTGTATATGCCCCACCCCTTTCTTTTACCATCTGATTTTTTTAAATATTATTTCTTCCGTTATTTTTTTGTGTGTCACTTTCACCAAGTTACTGACTCTGTTTTCATCATTTGCCTGCAACACTCCTTTCTCTTCTCAATTTGTCCTCTACCTTACTTGATTTTTGCAATCCTTTTTGAGCTCTTCCTATCACCTAAGAACAATTCAGGTCTTTGAAGTTTTGGATATAGAAGCCTTGATTTTGTTCTTCTGAATGTGACACTTCTAAATATGTACTTAGATCTTCCTCAAGACCATAGTAACTGTCTAGTCATATTTTTTTTTCTTCTGTTGTTTTTCTCATTTCCCCAGCTTATGATTTGAGTTTAACTCTTTATTAAGGTGGGGGCTCTGCTTCCAGAGAGGAGGACATACTGTGTGAAACTTTTGTGGGAATTTTAGAACTGTTTTCAGAGATAATTCTAGGAAACTGCAATTTTCAATTCTTCCAAGGTTTTATGATCTAAGGAAAGGTTTTTGACTACTGTCCTGGCCTATACTATGGTCTGTGGATGACTACAAGCACTCCTTTTTTTCCTTGGAAATGTGAGAAGAGTCCCTGCTCTTCTATGACCATAGGCTCTGTTGTGTTTTTTGCTCCTCTTCTTGGGACTGGAGTCTCAGACTGTGATCCAGGACTGAATATGAGCAAAGCAACAGAGTTCTTTTTCAGTTATAGCAAAGAGATTTCTGTAATATTCTTCTGACCCCCTTCCCATCCATGCATGGAGAGTTCTGCAAGCAGCTGCTGCTGGTGATTCAGTGAATTCTGAAGCTGGCTGCTGGTCTACTGGATCAAGTCTGCACTGCTGAAGCTTGTGTGGAACAGGGCTCTGCTCTCACCCTAGTATGACAGAGTTTTCCTACTGACCTTCCAAGTCTCTGGAATGACAGGTCTGGAGTCTGCCATAGCTGCCACTGATCCAGTCACTGCATAGTCTATTGCTGGATTTCTGGGACTGGTTCATTCTGTACTACCCAAGTTGCTCATCTCTCCTCTCTCACTATGGTGCAGCAGACCCTTCCCAGAATCTTCCAAATTGTCTTGGGTTCCAAAATTGTTTTACTCACACTTTTTGTGGGTCCTGCCACTGGAATTTGGTTGGAGTCATTATTTAAAAGTATTTGGAGTGGTTAGGGGGAGAACTCAGGGGAATCCCTGCCTTTACTCCACCATCTTGGCTCTACCATCTCCCCCTTTGTATATATATTCTTTTTTTTTAGGTTTTTGCAAGGCAGTGGGGTTAAGTGGCTTACCCAAGTCCACACAGCTAGGTAATTATTAAGTGTCTGAGACTGGATTTGAACCCAGGTACTCCTGACTCCAGGGCCAGTGCTTTATCCACTGTGCCACCTAGCCACCTCTGGATATATTCTTTAAGAAGATGATGCCAAATTTATAACAGAACAATCTATATTAGGTGTGTTCAATCATTTAAGCATGCCACACAGCATTTTTGTTGTATTCATTAGTGGTGTGGATTGCATTTTATTCATGAATGGATATTGAATTCTGTATGAGGCTTTTGAGGGTTTTTTGTTGAACTATGCAATCCAGAAGAGCTAGAAGTTTGAACTCCCTTGGTCTCTATGGAGTACAGAAATAAAATCTTCATTCTTCTTTTACTAGAAGATAAGAATCATATCTCCATATTAGCAGTTTTGTAATGTTATACTTTTTCCTCTAATAATAACTCTCCAATGGTTAATAATAATGAACTTATATATATATATATATATATGTATGTATGTGTGTATAAACATATGTATGTGTATATACACATATATACATATATAATATGCTTTATATAAATAATATCATTTGTTTGCAGACAATTTTGAGATGTAGGTATTGCCTATATTATTTCTATTTCATTGAAAAGGAAAATGAGGCTCAGATAGGTCAGATGATTGTCCAATCATCCCATAGCTTCAAGAGGGCTAAGGTAAGATTCCAACCTAGGCCTTCTGAACCAAAGTCTAGTTGTCTTTATGCTACACCAGTGTCTCTTTTTAATCACATTAATCTTGGAATAAGAAGGAAACAGCATTTATTAAATAACTACTATATGTTAAGCAGTATGTAAATACTTTCCATATATCTCATTTGATTCTCACAAGAACCATGGAAGGTTGATGCTATTATTATTTCCATTTTTACAATGAAAAAACTGAGGCAGAAATCACTTAAATGATTTTTTCAAGGTCACAGTGCTAGTAAATGTCCTAGGCAGAATGAGAACCCAGATCTCCCTTAATCCAGAGAATACAGAGCCAACATTCTATCCATTATCATTCTAACTTTTAGATGTTAAAGGCTCATTTGTTGGGTCTCTTTTTTCATTCTTTCTTTTTTTCTTTCATCCTTTCTTTCTTTTTTGATTAACAAGCTCATTAATGCCTGCCTCATTAAATACATCTTAATTCTTTTCTCAAGCTGTTTTTAGAAGATTTTGGATTTAGGGTTAAGATTAGGGTCTTTATTAAGCCTTACAATTTCTAGTGAGAACTGTCTTGTGTGTACCTTCTAACAGCCAAGAAGTGGAACAAGAAGCATATCATCATGCAGAAATAGACCTGGGAAACCCAGTAGGAAAACCTGACTAAAGAACAACATTTCCATTTGAAAACCATATTGAGAATATGTGTCAACCAGAAGAGTAAATTCTAATTTAGAATCCAATTTAGTATTTTGGGATAATCACCTCTAGGTTTCTTCTTCATTTAACCTTACCCTAAGTGCCCTTGGTTTGTTAAAGACCATAGCTTGTACAGTTGCCAGCTCCTTTAAAAACTGTTCCCCCCACTCTTCTTCTTAATCCTGTGAAACAGGATGCTGTGAGCCACAGAGAACAGTGCCACCTGCTGATACTCTCAATAAAACCAGGTAAGAACATGGTTAATTCTTTATCTAGAGTGCCAGGTGCAAATCAGATGTCCTGGCATTCTTGTCATTGCTAGTATTATGCATTGGCTTATTTTGGACCAAGGAAGGTCTGTCTCTTTGAGGTACTTTTATTTGATGGGTGTGTTTGTTACTTAAGGGTGAACACCTTCCTTTGGGTGCCATGGCTCTTCTCAATTTGTATTTCCATATTTTCCTTTTCACTGGGTGGATACTTCTGCCTCCAGGGACTATGACTTACTTACTCATGATGTGTACAATCTCAGGACTCAAACACAACAAAAATCAAAGACAACCCAAACAACCTAGCACCTCTGCCTTAGTGACTTCATGAAACAAGAGAAGACTGCCCAAGTGGAATTGGGTTAAGAGGGAGAGAAGAAAGTTTATTCTCTCATAGTTTATTCCCTTTGGTGTCCAACTGTGACTCCTATAACACTCTTAAGTCTAATTATGTGCATTTCCAGGTGCAAGGTGCCTCACAGAGGGGACCAAGTCCCAGGGAAGTGAACAAGGTCATTCTTTGGATTGGACTAAGTTTTTAAAAGAAGGAGAGGGAGGAGGGGGGGAAGAGAAAAAAAGCCATGCTATTTTCCTCCATTGCTAGTTTATTTGTTTGTTTTAATGTCAGGTCCTACCCCTTATAATGTTTTCCACAAGACCAGGAAAAGGAAATGTTAAAAGCGTGAAATGCTGTAAGTGGAGAAACACCATGCGTGTGTGCGTTCTAGGCCAGCCCTTGAAAAGGTAAACATTAGAGGTAGGGAAATGTTGAAAGTGAGAAAGTTATAAGCAGGTTTCATTACATTTTCTGAAAATATTTGGCTTTCAAAATCAAACCCTCTTAGAGTTTTCCCACTTGTATTTTTTTTAGCCATCTGTACACGTTGTAGGGGATTTCATTGTATCATAATAATGTTATTTTTATGCAGGCTTTTAACATGAAAATAAAGTCAGTGGATCCCATAGCCCTTGACACTAGCCAAAGGCACATTTTTCATCCCCTTTCTACCCATATTCAGGAAAAAATAAAAACACACCATACCAAATCTAAAAATAAAGTGCTGCTCTTCAGCTCTTTGTGAGGTCCTGCCTGATTTGAGTCCTGTTTTTAAAAATAATATAGTAGCTCAGGAAGATTATGAAAAAAAAAGTGCAGACAGGACTAATTGGACCTTTTAACACAACTTTAGAACATACAAAATTAAAACTAAAAAAAAATCCACCCAACTTCAGCTTTATTTTTCCATATTGGATGAGCATAGAGATTCATTTTAATAGTATTACTAGGATAAAATTAAGGGCTCAGGATCAGCATTTTTGTGGTTCATGTCAACATTTTGTCTGAGCAGTGGTTCCTTTGCCTTCCACAACTATGAAGCCAAATTGATATTCTCAACAAGTAGAAGAGAAATAAAATCAATAAAAATTAAAATGAATACGATATATATTCTCTCAAAGATATTTTGCTAATTTTTCCTTTAATATACTCATCTAGTAGTGACTTTTTTAAGCAAAGGGATATGAAGCCCTCATAATGGAAATTCAAAAATTATGAAGAGATTTTTTTAAAAATATACTTATAAACTAGGACAATTCAAATGCATATATAATTTCTGACATGTACAGAGGCTATGTATAGAACCTGGATGATTTTTATGTGAGTATGACCCAAGAGGAATCCTTATAATATACAGAGCATGATCTCTCCACAGCTTGAAGTGATGTTAGGAATAATGACATCATAAAAGTTCTTTCTACCTCTTATCCCTCTTCAACCTTCCCTTTCTCTTCCTCTCTGCTACAAACTGGCATGGTTTTAGGGTTCAAATCCTGTCTTTAACATTCAAAAGTTGGGAAACTAGAGGCACCTTCTATGATCTTCTATTTCCTCATCTACAAAAATAGAGATGATAATATGTCTAGCACCTAGTATATAGGTTTGTTCTGAGTTCAGAGAAGATGATACATATAAAAAGGTCTGAAAACACTTGAATTCTTTAAGCACTATGAAAATCAAAATTATTACTTTTTTGTTCAGTTTAACATGCAGAGTTAGGAGATAATTGAAGTGTAATTCATTGCTTTCTTTATGTATTATGTTTGTATGGAAATATTTACAGGATTAGAGAGGAAAAAGGTCTATTTCTCATATATAAAAAAGCTATTTTTAGCATGCACGAGTTAAAGTAAAATTCCCTACAAATATTACTTTTCACACTTCAGCCCTGGATAACCTGTAATTAGAACTTTCTTTTAAATAGATTTCTGTATCTGTATGTGGGGGTATATATGACAGAGTTCTTTTAGGTCATAGCATTGCTGAGAAAAAGTAGATCATTCCCAGCTGATCAACTTGCAATATTGTTATTGCTTTGTAAAAGGTACAATTCCCATTGCCTCTACTCTTACAAGTTTTTTTTTAACTGAGAGAACACTGTTCATCAGTATCCATAACAAAGTAAATTTCATATAGTAAGATATACCACAATTTATTCAACCATTCCTCAACCATTGGGCATCCCTTCAATCTCCAACTCCCCAATACTGGAAAAAAGAGCTTCTATAAATATTTCTTTTTCATATAGATTCTTTTCTTCCAGTATTTCAGCTCTTCTGGAATACAGACTTAGCAGTGGCACCACTAGGTCAAAGGCTAGCCATGGGATTTAGAGCCTTTAGAGCATAGTTCCAAATTGCTCTACAAAATTGTTGAATCATCTCACAACTCCAAAAATGCCTCAATGTCTAAATTTCCCTTCATTCCTTTCAAAATTTGTCATTTTCTCCTTCTGTTTGCCTTTTACTCAATTGAATAGGTATAAACTAGTACCTCAGAATTTTTCCAACCCCCATTTCTAATCGTGAGGTAGGACATTTAAAAAAATTTTAGAAAAATTGCCTTATCTGAAAACTTATCTGAAAACTTCATATCTCTTGATCATTTTATCAATTGGGAAATGGCTATTATCTTTTGTAAATTTGACTCAGTTCCCCTTCTTTGAGAAATGGGGTCTTTATCAGAGAAACTTTTTTCCCCTCATAGTTGCTATTGCTAGCTGTATTTCCCTCCATCCCATTCCACCTTACTACCATCTCTCACCTTTGACCCTGTCTCTCCTCAAAAGTATATTGCATCTGACTATACCCTCTGAGGATCTCCCCTCCCTTCTATCACCTATACCCTGGCTCCATATCCTTTCTTCCCTCCATTTCCTCTATTTTTCTCTAAGATAAGCTAGATTTCTATACCCAATTGAGTATGTATGCTATTCCCTCCCTGAGTCAATTCTAATGATAATAACTCTCACACCTTTTTTACCTTCCTTTTTTTCCATTACACAGAAAAAGTTTTTTCTTGTCTCTTTTATGTAAAATACCTTCCCCATTCTACCTCTCCTTTCCCTTTCTCCCAGTACATTCCTTTCTCTCCATTAAATTAATCTTTTAAATATATTATACCTTCAAATTTAATTCTCACCTATACCTTATCTATGCATGCTCCTTCTAACTGCCATAATAAATGAGAAAGTTCAAATGAGTTATCAGCATCATCTTCCCATGCAGAAATATAAGCAGTTCAACATATCAAGTCCACTATATTTTGCCTTTACTATTTACCATTACTGAGACTTGTGTCTCATATTTGAAGACAAAAATTTTCTGTTCAACTCTGGTTGATTCATCAGCAAAACTTGAGAATCTCCTATTTCATTGAATGTTCATCTTTTCCCCTTAAAGAGTATGTTCAGTTTTCCTGGGTTGTTGATTCTTGGCTTTAATCCAAGCTTTTTTTTGCCTTCTAGAATATCATATTCCAAAACGTATGATCCCTTAATGTAGAAGCTGTTAAAACTATTGTTATCCTGTAGCTCCATGGTACTTGAATTGTTTCTTTCTGGCTGCTTGCAATATTTTCTTCTTAACTTGGGAGTTCTGAAATGTGGCTGCAATATTCCTGGAAGTTTTTACTTCGGGATTTCTTTAAGGAGGTGATGAGTGGATACTATTACCCTCTGCTTCTAGGATATCAGGACAGTTTTCCTGGATAATTTCTTGAAAATGACATCTAGGACTGTTTTGGTCATGGTTTCAGGCAGTTCAATAGTTTTTAAATTATCTCTTTCCAGGTCAGTTGTTTGTCCAAGGCAATCTTTCATATTTTCTTCTAGTTTTTCATTGTCTAGTGTTTTTTAGTTTCATTTTTTAGTCTTTTTCTTGATTTCTCACAAAGTCATCAGGTTCCCTTAGATCCATTCTACCTTTTGAGGATTTATTTTCTTCAGAGAACTTTTGTTTCTCCTTTTCCACTTGATGTTCTTTTTTTAAAAGCATTCTTCTCTTCATTGGACTTCTGGACTGCTTTTTTTTTTCCATTTCACCCAGTCTGGATTTTAAGATGTTATTTTCTTCTGTATATTTGTGAACGTCCTTCACCAAGCTGATGACTCAGTTTTCATGTTTTGCCATCATGTCTCTCATTTCTCTTTCCAATTTTTCCTTTACCTTCCTTACTTGATTTTCAAAATCTTTTTTGAGCTCTGCCATAGCCTGAGTCCAATTAATATTTTTCTTGGAGGCCTTGGATTCAAAATTTTTGACTTTGTTATCTTCCTCTGAGTGATTATTTTGATCCTTTAGAAGTCCAAGGTAATTTTCTATGGATGGATTTTTTTTCTTCTGTTGTTTGTTCCTTTCCCCAACCTATGACTTGATTTTAAGACTTTGTTAAGGTGGGACTCTACTTCCAGAGTGGAGGAGTGCTTTTGCATCTTTTTTTTTTTCAGGGATACCTCCCCACAGGGACCTGCAAGTTCTCCATTCTTACAAGGTCTTATGAGAGACTATGACTGTTGTCTTGGACTGTGCTATGATCTGTGGGTAATCACAAGCATTCCCCTCTGCCCTGGATATTGTGAGAAAGTCCCTGTTACAATGTGGCAGGGAGCTCTCTTGTCCTTCTGCTCCTTTTTCTGGCACTGGGGCTCCAGACGGAGACCCAAATTTAAGTATGGGCAAAGCAAAAGAATCTTTTTTTTTCTTTTTTAAATTAATTTATTTTCTTTCATATGTATATACATATTACCAAATTACAAAATTTCCCTACACCCTTCCTTCCCACTGCCCTTGCCATCAGCAGGGAACAGTCAGGTTAACATTTTACTTATATTTTGATAAAAAATATTTATTAATTAATAATTTTCAGGCATGAGAAATTAAAATTAAGGGAAAGATACATGAGAGATAATTTTCATAAAGTGTTGATCAGATTTGGAAGGGTTGGAAGGGTTGTGTTTGTGTGTGTGTGTGTGTGTGTGTGTGTGTGTGTTTTGCTTTTCTTCCTCCAGATGGGGATAATATGGTCCAAAGCCAGTGTAATACAATTGTCCTAGCTCTCTGAATTGTTGAGAGGAGCTGCTTCCATCAAGGTTGATCATCTCCCAATGTTGTTGTTGATATGTACATTGTTCTCATGGTTCAATGTACCTTCGCTCAGCATCAGATCTTGTAAATCATTCCATGCTTCTCTAATTCCAACTATTTATGGTTTCTTAAAGAACAATAGAATTCCATAGTATTCATGTACCAGAAGCAACAGAATCTTGCCTAAAGGAATTAAAAAGAGGCCTCTGCAGTCTCTTCTGACTCTACATACTGTCTATGGACTGATCACTATGGAAGCATCTGGGGTCTGCTCCTGGTCCACTAGGGCTAGGTCTGAGCTGAGGCCTTTGCTGAACTGCTCCACTCTCACTCTGGTGTGGCAGAGTTTACCTGCTGACCTTCCCAATTGCCTTGGCAATTCCTGGGCTGAGAGGTCTGGAAACCACCAGTGCTACCACAGACCCAGGAACCCCAAGATCTGTTCTTGGATGGCTGATTGTTCTGATGTCACTGGGTTGCTCTGTGGTCCCTTTTTAACCCCATATAACAGACCATGGATCTTCAAAGTTGTCTTGCGTTGGAAATTTGTTTTACTCAGTCTTTTTTATATTCTGTCACTCTAGAATTTGGTTAGAATCATTAAAGTTATTTGGGGCCACCTAGGTGGTGCAGAGGATAGACCACCAGCCCTGGAGTCAGGAGGACCTCAGTTCAAATCCAACTTCATACACTTAATAATTACCTAGCTGTGTGACCTTGGCAAGTCACTTAACCCCACTGACTTTCAAAAAAAACAAAAGCAAAAACCAAGAACAAAAAAATAAAGGTATTTGGAGTGGTTTGGGGGAGAGCTCATTGAAGTTCCAGTCTTTCCTCCACCATCTTAGCTTGGCTCTCCTGAATTAATTTTTAAAAGAGAATCTTCAGGGATATTTAAGAACTTGAATTGGAATTGGAATATGTGAGAATGAAATAAAGTGAAAAAAACATTTTAAAGTGATTTGAAATAAAAATTGGGGAGGGGGAAAGAGAAAGGAGCACCAACTCTACCACAATGTTCTTCCAATCAGGTGGCTCTCCCTAAACTCAGTTTCTTTAAAATGTTTTCTAAGTGTCACCAACTTTTCTTTCTATATTTTGGCATCTATGAATTTTCTAAAAACCTTAAGTTTTTTTCCTTCCTATTGCAATGGTGTTAGTACAGTTCCAAAGGCACTATAATCAGACCAAAGGAAAAGGAAGTGGAAGTTGTAGCAGGTGAACCTGATGAGTTTGTTGAACCTCACTCATGCTAGAGGCATCTTCATTTAAGACACTTAGAAGGGAGAGGCAGAACTCCATTTTGCAATTTAGAAACTAGACTGTATAACACTAGACTCATAATGGGTGGGCTTCAGAAAAGCCTGGCAAGATTTGTATGAACTGATACTGAATAAAGTGAGGAGAACAAGGAGAACCTTGTGCACTTTAATAGCAACCTTATGAAATGATCAACTATGATGGATTCAGCTCCTTTTAGCATTTCAGTGATCAAGGACAATTCTAAAAGAATTGTTTTTGAAAATGCATTCACATTCAGAGAAAAGTGATATTTGAATGAAGAGCAAAGCATGTTATTTTCACTTTTTAAAAGCATGCTTTTTCTTTCTTTCCTCATGATTTTTCTCTTTAGTTCTAATTCTTCTTTATTAACAGGACCATTATAAACATCTGTTAAACAAAATTGTACATGTATAATCTATATCAGATTACTCAGTGCCTTGGGGAGTGGGGAGGTAAGGAAGGGGGTATAAAAATGTGAAATTCAACAGCTTATAAAAATGGATGTTGAAAACTATCTTCACATTGAATTGAAAAAATTTAAATAAAACTGGACTCACAAAGGTATGTATTATTTGAAGCATCATATTTGCTCTGCTCTGGTCATATTGTCTGAGGACTAGATCTATTATTTTTTAATTTCTCCCTTTCCTGCAAGTTTTCTAGTAGCCTGAGGAGTTTGAGAAATCTTTGTTCTCTCAGTGGCTAGAGTCCCCATTGGTTGTGCTTCCTTTCTTAAGCTAGCTATTTCTAACTATTCTCATTCTTCTATTTAACGTCAATTTAACTTTTATAAAATTAATCTCAAAGATTTAGTAAGAACAAATATAGATATATTTCCTTAATTGCATCAAAATACTGGGAGTGTAATCCCCTCTTTATGACCTCAATCTCTGAGGAGAAAAAAGAGCTTAAATTCATAGTTTACCTTGGTTCTTACATTGGATGTTCAAATCCAAAAATCCCATTGAACTAGCACCCAGCATCCACACTTCTCAAGGGTTTCCTAATAGGATGACTGAAAAAATCTCTCCTGAATTCATGGTATCCATAATCCCCATTTCTTAACTTTCTCTTTACTTGACCTAGAACTAAAAAGGACAAATGAAATAGACCAATACATTGGACTGTTTGGGGAAGGGGGAGCAACATGGCCTAAAATGGAATAGATGTGGGTCATCAAACTGCTCCACCTTATTGCATCATGTCAATGATTGTAAATTTAAAAAAAAATCTCTCTTAGACATGACTACAGGAAAGAGATAGATTATACTTTCAGTTTGGTCATTTTAAAGATTTAGAGAGTTCTGTATGCACATCCAATAGAAAAAAGTTTCTCCCAACATAGAGATAAAGCAACAGTGTCCACACAAATGCCAGTTATCCTGGGATCTAGTGCCCCCCCCCCCAACCCCCGTCATATGGTGACTCAATCTTAGGTCCAAACTTCAAACACAGAAGAAATAAAAAAAAGAAAGAAATCAGATCTTGCTATAGAGGAACAACACACTATTGATGAAAATAATGTTGAAGAAGATAATGATGATGAATGAGAGATAATATTTATAATAATACTTACTATTTGCCAGTCCCGATGCTGAATGCTTTACAAATGCTCATTTTATCTTCACAATAACTCTGGAAAGTATAGTCACTATTATTTCTATTTTATAGTTGAGGAAACTCAGGCCAATAGAAATTGTGACTGGCCAGGATCATACATATAGTTGGTGTCTGAGATCAGAAATGAACTCAGGTCTTCTTCACTCTATGTCCAGTCTTCCATCTACTACACCACTAGCTGGTGGTTTCTATTAGTCTTTACTTCTATTCTCTTAGGAATTGGGGCATTGAAAAAGTATAGGTTTGGGGGCAGCTAGGTGGCACAGTGGATAGAGCAACAGCCCTGGAGTCAGGAATACCCGAGTTCAAATCTGGCCTCAGACACTTAATAATTACCTAACTGTGTGGCCTTGGGAAAACCACATAACCCCATTGCCTTGCAAAAAAAAGAGTATGGGATTATGCTATGGAGCTGCTGGAATTCTGATACTATAGGTTTAGAATGCATCCCAACTTTATGCCTTTGGAGGATAAACCCCTTACTATTCATCATTTTTCAAAGGTTGTATATGAGATAAATATTAATTACTGTTGTTGTTCATTCTTCATTCAGGAAGAGGATTCAGATAATCAAGTGGTAAGGATTGGGGTTGGGAAAGGTTGTAACTGATATATGGTACAATGGTTCTCTCAATGCCAAAGGTAATCTATATTGCCATGTGGAGTATGACATACAGGGACAGTGAGTGTACTTAATACAAATGGGATAATTTTAAAGTCAGATGTTTGGAAATAAGGGACCATGCATATTTAAAATTTTGGATTCCAGGCATATGCAGACTATTTCTTAGAAAAATCAAGCCAGTAATTCATCCAGTAATAACAACTGTGGACCAATATCCGACATTAGTGGCAGAGCCACTATTTCACATCCTGTCTCAGACATTAAGCAGTTATGTAACCCTGGGCAAGTTATTTAAACTCTCTCAGTCTGTTTCCTCATGTGTAAAATTGAGATATTAACAGTACCTACCTCAAAGAGTTGTTTTGAGGATCAAATGAGGTCCATATAAAGCATTTTATAAATCTTAAAGGACTATATAAATTTTAGTTATTATAAATATATTATCATCCTTACCATATGTGTCAGCAAGATCCATATCCCTTTTCAATAAAAGTTTTATTAATTTTAAAAAGAAAATTTGGTACACTACAGTAGACTGTTGGAAACTTTCACCAAATATGGAAAGCCTCTTACCTAATGAATGTGGGCGAGAAAATGGATAATATTTAAGAAAAAGACAATAACAAAGGATAATAAAAATACCTCACCCATAGCTATAAACCACAGGAAGTTGCATGCCCCACATTGTCCTAGTTTTCTTCAGCTGAAATAAAAATTAAAAGCACACACCCTTACAACGCCCAAGAAATTATCACTTGTCTTTGGCAAGGCTGATGAACAACCAGGAGAAAATCAGTAGCCACTGATATAAAACAGGGCCTTTGTGGAGAATCCTGTCTATGCATTGCACAACTTTTATTCCAGACATTGGATGGATAAAGTCTGTGTGGGTGAAAGGCTCTGTACTCATAGAGGTGTAAGAGAAAGGGTTCTCACTACATCAAGGAATTCCTCACAATTTTATAAATGTCTTAACCTTATTTTGTGTGTGTGTGTGTGTGTGTGTGTGTGTGTGTGTGAGAGATGCCACAAAGCCAAAGGCATTTTATTATATTTCATAAGCTCCTTCAACTGGAAGAGCAAGTCTTCAGAGTATGAGCAACTAAGAGAACAGGGTTGATCTAATAAGTAGAAGTGTTACTTTCTCTAATGCTTTTCAGAAACATAATCCATGTTCTCCCAGGAACCCAAAGTAGTATCATAGAAATAACACTTCTGCCTGCTAGACAGTTATTATCATTTATTGTCAGAACTACAACTGAATCTGATCGTCTTTGAACCTTCAACTTTAGTTCTAGATTAATGAAATCTTGGTAAATGCTTTACTTTTAGTCCATCTTGCACCAGTTCAAGAATTTCATTTCTAGCATCACAATATGAATGCCCCCAGTCATCCAGTTCCAAACCTAACAAAATAGAACCTGGTTCCTATTCCATTATTCCTGGCTGGGATATGCAGGTGACTGATCTTCTTTAAATACTAATGTTGTTTTCAAAGGAAACAAGCTTTAGACACTCCACTAATACCACTGAGGTGTCAAGAGGCAAGGGTTGGCTCACCTAGGGTAGAACCAACTTAATCCCAAGATCCAAGTACAAGATTTTTACCCAGACCCTAAAATGTCAAAAGTCATCCACTGATCATCAATTTTTCTGATCTATGTCAGACCACTACAATCACATGGGATACTGAGAATGGCATCTTGGCACAATGAGACCTCTCTTTAATCAATCTTATGTGCAAGTTATTACATCACTCACTTGATGCTGTGGTCTTCTTCAATACCAAATGACAATTACTTTTTTTATTTATGCTTTGCCTGCTATATAACCACAAGGAAGCTTGATGAATTTGTTTTGTAAAATGGGTGATTGAGGAGTCATTCCTCTCCTCAATTCAGAGGGTTCTCAAGTATCCCATGACTATATCTTATATTTTATTATATGGTGATGAAAAACTTTTAATTGGCTGCTGAGTCAGAATTCAGGGTATACACAAAAGTTTTGAATAGATGGGAAAGTAGCAGTCATGGCAATAACCTACTATAGTCAGCTGCCCAATCAGACATGAATTTAAAATGCTTTTCTATTTTGTTTTATCCTTTACTGATCTTTTTTTTAAATAAATTTATTTTTTATTTATTTTCATCCATATGCACATGCATAATTACAAATTAAAAAATTTCCTTTCACCCTCCCTTCCCACCCCCCTCCCCTCAGTGGCAAACAGTCAGGTTAGCATTGTACACACATATTTTGATAAATGTGCTTATAGATTAGTTAATTTTGGTGTGAGGAATTAAGATTAAGGAAAAGAGATACATAAGAGTTAATTTTTATAAAGTGTTCACCAGATTCTGAAGACTTGTTTTCTGTGTTTATTTTGTTTTGTTTTGTTTTTCTTCCTCTAGATGAGGATAACATTGTCCATAGCTGATCTAATATAGTTGTCCTAGCTCTCTGGATTGCTGAGAGGATCTGCTTCCATCAAGGTCCTTCATCTCACAATGTTGAGATAATGTGTTGTTGATTGTTCTCTTGGTTTCCTTTTCTAATCTTAGGCAAAAATATATTAGGGATGGAATTGACCAGATTAGGACCTGATGATCTTCAAAAGATTGGAGAGGGCATCAGAGGCCTGGATTAAAGGCTACTTCTAAAATCTTTCCCAGATCTGTTCCCTCTTCCAACTTACCTCTCAAAAGAAAAAATAAAAACACATTATTTTTATCTTTTTTTTGCCTCATATTAGTTCAATTGAATTTAAAGCTAAAAAAGACTTCAGAGGTCATTTAAGACAAACCATTAGATCCAAAAAATTTCCAAAGTGACTTCCCAACCTTTACTTAAAAACATCCTGCAAAAGGGAACCCACAACCTACTGACAAAGCCCATTCCACTACCGGATAGCTTTAATGCTCCCTTAAATTAAACCTAAAATTTCCTTGCTGCAACTTTCATCCACTGCTCTTAGCTCTGCCCTCTGAATGCAAGCAGAAAAAGTATATTACTGGGGCACAGTGGATAGACCAATGGCCTTGGAGTCAAGAGGATCTGAGTTCAAATTTGACCCTAGACACTTAATAATTAATTGGCTGTGTGGCCTTGGGCAAGTCACGTAACCCCATTGCCTTGCAAAAACAAAAGCAAAAACAAAAAACAGAACAGAATAAGTCTATAATATTCTCCCTATAGCAGTCTATTTGAAAACTTCTATCTTATCCTTCTAGAGACTTCTTTAAGCCAAATATTCCTGGTTATTCCAAGTGATCTTTATATGACTTGTTCATAATTTCTCTCTCTATCCTTGTTAGTAATTTCTGAATGTGCTTTACTTGATGATTTCTTTCCTAAAATGTGATGCCCAAAATTGAATCTACTACTCCAAATATTGTCTCACCAGAGCATGCCAGAATTCTTACATCCTATGTCTCTCTTAATGCAACCAAGCTTCACATTAAATTTTTTAATGAGACTTTGTTGACTCTTACAGAACTTCCAGATTATTAAAAAAAATCATAGAATTTTTTAACTGATCTTTAGCTATGCCTTCCCTATATTTGTAAAGTTGCCATTGGAACTTGAATATGGGCCTTTATATGTTTCCAATTTAATTTTGTTTAGTTTTCATTCTAATGTTCAAGATCTTTTTTGACTCCTGAAAAATGTCATTCTCCTTTGTGTCATCTGAATATTTGAGAAATAATCTATTTCACTCTCTTTTCAAAAAAAATTTACTTTTAATTTATGGAATAAAACATGTACTTCTATAACATAGTATAATAAAAAAAGATGATTGCACATGACAGTGAAAATCTACTACACATAATTTGTTATTCCCTTCAAATGTATAATAAAATTATCATACAAATTTCTATTATTTTTCCTTTTATCCTTCCCTTCTCCCCATCCTTGAGATGACTACCATTAGACACAAATATATTTATATGCAAATTATTCCATACATAATTTCTATTCATAAGTTCTTTCTCTGAAGGCATATAGCATCTTTCTTCATATAGACTTGTCCCATTCTCAGAGCAAGGACTAAGACAGAGCAAGAATGCCTCCTCAAACACTAATATTTAAAGGGATCAGTTCATTTGTACATCCAATTAGAAATTAAATTTAATTTTACATTAGATATAGCAATATTGCTAGATCATTGAGAACATTGTCCTTATGTTTAATATTATTAGGGTTTCTTCCTCCTTAGCCTTGACTTCTTTTGCTTAAAATTATTTTCTTGAATCCTTACTATTATAACATAACAATTATTAATCCCATTTTTTGTGTACACATTTTGCAGTGAAATTTTTTTAGAGTAGAAACCTTAGCAAAAGTGATCATTGTAATTCAGGGTTTTAACACAGATATGCAATGGAGAATTGGAATGAATTAATTGAAGTGGGAAATCATTGTAACCATAAAACATCAGTTGTTTTAAATCTTGGTAGGCAAGGTTATTAAACAATAATACATTTGCCCTAACTAACCAATATTTAAGATTCAACCTCAAGGAGGTTTTTAGAATATATTCAAAAGTTTAATTACCAATCATTATCTCTGAGAAAAAGATGAAAAGGATTAATTTAAGAAAGGGATGGGGGAAAGTAGACAAAAATAGTTATCCAGATATGCAGTAAATAGAACTCATGAGCTTGGCATTGAGAATACCTGAGGTCAAATCCAACCTCAAGAACATCCTAGACTCTGGAAGATTCTCTAAACCTCTAGGTTGGCTCAGTTTTCTCATTTGTAAATTGGGGATAAAATTAGCACCTACTTCCCAGGATTGTATTGAGGATTAAATAAGATGATAATTATAGAGAGCTACCTAGAACATAGTAAATGCTATATCAATTTTATTAGCTACTGTTAGCTTTTATTAACCCTTCTTCCATTTTCCCTAGCTTCCTTTAAGTCCTTTCTAAAACTTCATTTTCTATAGGAATTCTTTCCAAATCCCCTTGAATCCCAAATGTCTCCTTTATTTATTTAATCATTCATTCTTTCATTTTTCTATTAATTTATTTATGTACAATTTGCTATTCTTTTTTCAATATATAAGTCACCATGAAAATTTCTTTTTTCCCTTTTATTTCTTTCTTCCCCTTACGCTTACCTAAAGATGTCTGTCTTTAGACACAAATATACTTATATGTGTAAAAAAAATACACACACACACACACACACACACACACACACACACACACTTCTTTTTGTCAGTTCTTTGTCTGGATATAGATAAGCATCTTCCTTCATAGGTCTTTTGCAGATAATTTGGGTATTAATAATTTAGTCACTCAGCATTGTCAGTAAAATAATTTTGCCATAACCATATAACAATGTTTTCTTAGGTCTGCTCATTTTGTTCTTTAGTATTTAGTGTAAATCTAGCCATGTTTTTCTAAAATCAACAAACTCATCATTTCTTATAGTACAGTAATATTCCATCATGGTCATAAAACCACAACTTGTTCAGCTGTTCTCCAATGGAAGAATATCCCTGGGGTTTTCGTTTATTTTATTTGTCCAAAACTTTTTAATTCAATGCAATCAAAGTTATCCATTTTCCACCTTACTCCACTGTCTATCTCTTGTTTACTCATAAACTGATTGTTTATCCTTAAGTATGATAAGAAAGATGTTCCATATTCTTCAAATTTTCTTGTCATATCTCTATATCTAGGTCATGTATTGATTTTGATCTTAACTTGGTAAATGGAATAAAATAATGTACCTGCCCAGTTTCTTCCAACTTCTTTTCAGTTTTCCCAAACTTTTCTTGCCAGATAATGAATTATTTTCTCATTTATTTGCATTTATCAAATACAAATTTATACTTTTGTTTGTTGCTGTAAATATCTGATACTGATAGACCTCCTTCTTTTATATTTTTCATTACTTTCTTTGATATTCTTGTTTTTTTGTTCTTCCAAATGAACTATTATTTTTTCTAGTTCATTAAAATACTTATTTTTGTAATTTAATTGGGATAGCAATGACTATATAAATCAATTTAGGTAAAGTAATCACTTTTACTATATTGACTCTGCCTACCCATAAACAATATTTCTCCAATTATTTAAATCTATTTTATTTTTTATAAAAAGGTAATTTTAATAAATTTTCATTTACATAATTTCTAGGTTTGTTTTGGTAGGTATACTTCCAAGTATTTTATACAGTCAAGTTATTTTGAATGAGGCATCTCTTACTATCCCTTCTTTCAGGGTTTTGTTTGTGAGATACAGGAATGTTGGTGATTTACATGAATTTACTTTATGCCCTGTCATTTTGCAAAAATTGTTTCAACTAACTTTTTTAGTTCACTCTTTGGGATTTTTCAAGTATATCATCCTATCAACTGCAAAAGATACAGTTCTATCACCTCATTCTCTATTCTGATTTTTTTCTATTTCTTTTTCTTCTCTTAATACTATTATTAGGATTTCCAATACAATATTGATGTCATAATAATAATTTTGTTATAATTCTTGTTTCACACTTGATTTTACTGAGAAAGTTTCTTTTATCCCCATTACAAATAATATTTGCCTATGGTTTTAGAGAAATGCTTTTTGTCAATCTAAGAAAAAATCCATCTATACCCTATTTTCAAGTGCTTTTAAAAGAAATGAGTATTGAACTTCATAAAAAACTTTGACTATATCCATTATGTGATTTTTAACTTTTATTATAGAAATATTTCATATCAATTCATATGATCATTTCCTTATGTTAAACTATCCTGTTTCTGATATAAATCCTGATTGTTAATGATGTATAATCTTTGTAATATGCTGCTATAAAATTTTAGCTAATATTTTATTTAGAATTTTGCATCTGTATCCATTAATGAAATTTATCTTTTTTTATTTTTTAACTCTTCCTGGTTTAGATATCATTATATTTGTTACACAAAAAAAGGAATTTGGGAGGATCGCTTCTTTGCCTATTATTTCAAATAATTCGTTTAATATCGGAATTATTTTATATTTAAATTTTTGAAAGAATTCACTTGTAAATTCATCAGATCCTAGTCCTTTTTTGCTTAGGAAGATTTATGGTCTATTCAACCATTTTTTTCCTAAAACAAGACTATTTAAATATTCAATTTGCTCTTCTACTAATGTCGACATTTTTTATTTTTATAAATATTATTCATTTCAATTAAATTGTTGTATTTATTAACATATAATTGGCCAAAATAATTCTTTTAATTTCATCTTCATTACTTGTATATCCACATTTTTCATTTTAAATAGTAGAGATTTGCTTTTTATCTTTCTTTTTTTAAATTGACTTATGACTCATCTACTTTATTGAATGCCCCCCCATAAAAACAACCCTTAGTTTATTTTTCAATTTATTTGGTTTTTTTACACTCAATTTAATAATCTTACCTTTATTTTTTAGGATTTTCAATTTAATTGGAATTTGTCATTTGTTCTTTTTTCTAGTTTTTTAATTGTCTAACAAGTTCATTGCTCTGCTCTTTCTACAGTTTATTGGTGTTGGCATTTAGAAATATAAATTTTCCTCTAATCACTGCTTTTGCTATATCCCAAAAGCTTTAATATGTTATCTCACTATTGTTGTTCTCTTTATTGATTTTTCTGATTTTTTCTTTTATTCATTCATTTCTTTAAGATTACATTGTTTAATATAGTTTTTATTAATTTTAGTTTTTAATATGTTTCTGTGGTCCATGATTGAATATTATTTTATTGTATTGTGATCTGAAAAAGATACCATTAATATTTCTGATTTTCTACTTTTAACTATAACATTTTTATGTCCTAATATATGGTCAGTCTTTATAAAGGTTCCATGATATGCTGAGAAAAAGGTATATTCCATTTTATTTCTTTTTAATTCTTTCCAGATATCTATCAAATCTATCTTATTTAAAATTATATTTAATTTCTTGACTTTTTTTTTGGTTTGATTTAGTAAGTTCTGAAAAGGGAAGATTGAAGTCCCCCACTTTTATTTTACTACTATCTTTCTCTACCTATAATTGATTTAACTTCTCTTTTAAAAATTAAGGATCCTAGTGTCCTCTCTGTTGCTTTTTAACAAATCATTCTGATATTATACAATTTCATATAATTATTTGCATGCTATCTGCCCCAATTACATTATGAGCTCCTTGAGAGCAGAGGCTATCATTTGTCTTTCTTTGTATTCTCCAGTATTTAGCATAGTGTCTGGTATATAGCATGCCTTAATAAGTTTGTTGACTGATTGACTATCTGGGATATTGAATAAACTTTGCTAGTTTATACCATTTCAGTTGTGTCCAACTTTGTGTTAACCCCTCTGGGATTTTCTTGACAAAGATTAAGGAATAGTATTGTTTCATCTCATTTTACAGATGAGAAAACTGAGGCAAACAATTAAATGATTTGCCCAGGGTCACACAACTTGTAGGTATCTGACTTCTGGTTTGAACTCAGGAAAATAAGTCTTCCCCACCCTAGAATGGATACTTTATCCACTCTGACTCCTAGCTAGCTCTTAAACAAGCTAGAGTATTCCTTTTGAAGGAATTACATTAGTTGTAAAATGAGTAGCAGCTAGCTGGAATCAGGACAGGTGCTCAAATCTGGCTTCAGACACTTGACACTTACTAGTTGTATGACCTTGGGCAAGTCACTTAACCCTGATTGTCTGACATCTAGGGCCATCTCCAATCATTCTGATTCTTATCTGGCCACTAGTCCCTAATGACTCTGGAGGAGAAAATGAGACTGGTGGCTTAGCTCAGCATCCCCCTCACTCAAATTCAAATCATGTCCTTGTCATGGCTTATCCCCCTGATGCCATGGTCTTCTTTGAGAATGAAATATAGACATCTTCAATTTAAAGTACTATATAGAAACTATATTGTTCTGAATATTTCTTAGGCTGTTTTAAGGATAATTAAACATTGTCACTATATTTAAAATTGACTTATTTTTTCCTAAAAGTAACATTTCTGGTACACAAAAACATAAAATGACATAAGAAAAGGAGGGGAAATTGAGAATGGCAAGCCAACCTGTAGAGTAGAACTTATCTAAGCTGAGCGGGAAATAGCTAACTCAGAAGTAAAATTCTCACACTTTCCCCTGACCTTTCTTATACTCCACTCATAAACCAAATCCCTTGCTCAACTGAAGAGTTTTGACATTTGGAATTTCCTCCCCTTTGCCACTTTCTCTGATTTCCATTTTAATTCCTGTTGCCCAGTCCCATGTCTGAAGACAGAAGGAAAAGCTCCAGTCATCCAGAAGTAAAGATCAGGATTAGAGAATGGTATTTGAGAATAGAATTTAGATGTATAGATTAGGTTTCAAAATATTGGAATAGATACTATGTATATAACAGGTCCAGTAAGAAAATTGACAAAAATTACATACACACATACATACAAACATACACAAATACATACAATCACACATGCACAAATACACATTAATACATATATATATATTTATGCAAATGAAATGTAGTAATTGAGAGGAAGAATAAGACAACATTGTTTATTAAGAGGTGAGAAATCCAGGAATCAGAAGAGGGAGGCATAGTTGAAAGCATTTGAATTAATTTTATAGGAGACAAAAATAGAAGTGATTTTTGTCATTGAAGCTTAATATAGATTACCAAATAGACCAAATATCCATAAAGATTGGGGGAAACAGATTTTAAGTAGAGCACAGAGGTATAGTATTGCGGACTTAATCATATATCTGTTGGTTCAGTACTGAAGGAATCAAAGGATATTATTGCCAAGCCACCATCAAAATGTATGAAAGGCATAAGAAAAGGGATTGGACTTGTCCTGTTTGACTAGAGGGAAGAAGTAGGAACAATAGGTGGAAATTGCAAAGAGCCAAATTATGGTATGATAAGAGAAAATGGCAGAATCAGTGGAGCTTAACTTAAATCCCAGCTCTTTAACTACCTTTTTCACTCTGACAAATCTCATAACCTCTCTGGTCTTAGTTCCCTCATTTATTACATAAAGATGGGCGTCGTAGATTATTCTCAAGTTCCCTTATAGTTTTAAGTTCAATCAACTATAAGGAATCCAATAGTGGAACATACTGCTTTGGGAAATAAAGTTTTCCCCTGAATTGGAGGAAGTCTTCAAGTTAAGGCTGAATAACTAATTTTTGAGTGTGTCCTTTTGAATGTGAAATTCTATGAGATATCTGCCAGTGAGAAATGCAGCCTTAGCAATAAGACAAACTAAGTACTAAGGAGGGGATTTCCTGGAATTCCCTTCTTACCTTCCACCTATGATAGTCATCTCCAACCTTAGGGGTTGGGAGGAAAGAGATGTTTCCTAGACTTCACCATGAAAGCATAAAGTTCAAGGTCAGAAGGGCAGGGATGCAGACAGATCCAGGAGGGATTTTTTTCCTTCACAATACAGAATCAGCAACAGGGACTTTTGGCACAGGTCTTCAGGGAAACTATTGATCCTTCTGGGAAAACAATGAAGCTCAAAGTTCTGTTTATTATAAGGGGAGAAAAATTATAGTCCACTTTTAGGTTTTATGCAAACCACATATGTGGAGGCACAAAAAAAATCCAACTATATTGTAGCAATACAGGTAAATGTGATTTTTTATCACTACAGAGGGAAGAGCAGGTTGGCTAGGTGTATATAACAATGTAAGGCAGCTAGGCATGGTTTTACCCTAAGGCCAAAGTTCAATTTTCAGAAAAGGAAATCAGAAGAGAAAAGGTGACATATATAGCTAGAAAGAATGGAATAAATTCATGTTTTAACCCTCAAGAAAGTTGAAATCTAAGAACAGAAAGAATCCCAGATAAAATAATCATAATACAAGAAAGGATATGCTTAGAGAAAAAATGAATTCACAAACTGAGAGAAAATGGAAAATGGAGAGGGAACTTCCTTAGAAGTACATTATATCTTGCAAGATCAAAAGTTTCACTATTTACACTCCAAGAAGAAAGACTCTACTTCTTTTTTTATAGATTTTGGTTTTTTTTTTTTGTTTTGTTTTTATTTTGTTTTCTGAAGTGAAGTCGCTTATTAATGGTCTCAAATGGCATTATCACTACTAGATTTCAGTTTTATTCCTTAACTTAGAAGCCAGGAAGTCATAGAACCATGTGTTTCAAATGCTACAAAACATGTTATCTAATCCTTTTTTTTAATTGGTGTTTCACAGTATTTGGAGCCAGGTATTTAAAATACATCAGAGCAAATTCATTTCCTTATGTAACCAGTCCGGGAAAACACCAACAGGAACTGAACCATTTTGTTTCACATTTTAATGAGCCACAAGGAATGTGTCCAAATGGCACCATTTCTCTGAAACTCTTCCAGGTGACATTCCCCCAGCTGCTCCCACAAGATCTGCCTCCCTCCACATATTCACCCCAACTCAATTTACTAATCAATTAGCACTGCTAGTTGGCAGAGGGTCCTGGTACCACTATATCTCATGAATGGAGCCCTGACTTCCAGTCTCTCTTTTCCCCAATCCATCATCCATACAACTAGCTATACATCCATATAAAAATGTCATTTCTGAAGAATTCTGTTGCTTCTCTGATAAGAGCCTACAATGACACCCTATTGCCTCTGGAACAAACTGTATCTTACTTAGCTTGGCATTTAAAACCTTTCCTAGCCTGCCTCTAGCTTCCTTTTCAAGCTGATTTTATCTTATCCTCTTTCCTCTATATTCCAGCTAAACTGACCTTCCTGCTTTTCATCCCCCAAATCTTATTTCCATGCCTATCAGTAGTATCTCTTCCATGCTTCAAATATATTCCATCTCCACTAGTGCCTCTTATCTTAAGGTTCAACTTCTGTGCAATACCTAATTAGTACTCTCTCTCTCTTACAATAACTATTTGCTACTGGAGAAGAGAATTTACCTATTTTCAGGATTATTTATTCACAAATTGTTTCCCCAACACAAATTAAATTCATTGAGGGCAGAGTCTACTTTGTTTTGGTATCCTCAGTCATTCATACAGTATTTGGCCCAAAATAGTCACTAAGTTTTGTTTTTGTTTGTTTGTTTATTTTGGAAGGGATAGTAATGAATCAGATTGGATTAATTTCTTATCTTCCCTTCAGATAGCTACTGTTTTCATATTAGGGAACCTAAGGCACAAGGTGAGCAATCAGCTGAGCACAAATGTGAGTATTTTGTGCTCAGACTGAATTCTCTTGTCTTCCCAGGCTTCTTGAATATCTTTAATCTCATATAATGAATGAAGAATAATGGTTCACAAACATTACAATTTTTTGATTTTTTCAACAATCTTGTAAAAAACAATTTTTTGATTTTTTCAACAATCTTGCAAAAATAGGAAATTTTTCATCAGCATCAATTTATGAATAAAACGAAACTATGGTTTAGTGAAATTTGGGGCATTACATACTGTCACCCAACTAAAAAGTGTCAGAGGCAGAATTTAAACTCATATCTCCTGCCAGTCAGTTATATCACACTCTCTCATACTATGGTGTGTCTTCTGTTTTGATATCAACATAACAAATTCATGGCAGATTCAGGGCTTTAATGTATGTGACTCAGCATGGAAGAGAAAAAGGATAGGAAATCCTTCTGATAAATACTGACTATGTGACCCTAGGCAAATCATTTAATGTCTTAGCCACACAAGGTGAAGGGAAGCAAAATTACAAAACTCAAATTATATAATAACATTGGGAGAGCAAGTTTTTATCCTCTAAAACAAAACAATTTATCTGCATAGTATCAATGAGTGATGATTTACAAATATGAACTGTTCCTTCCCCTACCATTGAAATCTCATTCTTTCCCAACCCATCCCAGTCCTCCAATCTTTCAAATGTATCATGATGCTAATCTGATACTAATCTTACTCTCTCAAATTTTACTCTCCATCCAATATCTTCCTGGGTTGTGTAAGGATCAAATGAGATAATATGTGAGATACTTTGTTAACCATAAAGTACTATAAAATACTAACATCATCACTATCATCATTATCTTAGTCATCGAAGGTCAACTATGTTCTGTCATGGACAATTCTACTAATCAAATTATGAGGACAAGCATTATCCTAGTAAAGTCAATTAAGAACAAGTCAAGTGTAACTTTCAGCAGTCTTCCTCAGCTATTTCAATCTATCAGTGGTTTTATTTTCTTTCCTAACTTTCTGTGATATTTACATATTGTTTTCTAATTGCTTCATCTGTTTATGCCATAGCTCCTCATCAAGGCCAGAACTATGCCATATACAGTGGTTGTGTTGTCTCTTGCATGATTCCTAGGAATTTCATAGGTTTTTGATACATATTTTTCATTGATTGATTCAGAAAAATAGCTTTGTCTCCTTGCCAGGGTTGACCACCATAACAAGCACTTGCATCTTCACTACATGGGAGTCAGCATAGTCATGAATATAAAGGGCAGTTTTTCAGAGTTATAAGGCTTTCATTGTAATCTTGTGTCATTTTAAACTACATTTAGAAATATGATCCAGATAAATGTAGCATTAACTATAGTTCTTGACTCAAATATTTTTGGTTCCTATTGCCAAGCAGAAATTGGTTAGCAGGACATGAAGGAAGTCTATAATGTCATTATGAGAAAAGCAACAATTTATAACTGTTCCCTGGATTAAATTCTTTTGTTGTCCTTCACAAATTTTAAAAGGTAGTAAGTTAAAAAGTAGCATAGTATCTTTCTCAGGACTCTTAATTTTCTTGAGTCTTACTTTTTTCCATCTGTAAAATAAAAGAGTTGGACAAGATGACCTCTGAGGTCTCTTCCAGTTCTATGTCCATGATCCTATGATGGTAAGACTTGGAACCATTTTTTCCCAAAGAACAAGATTGTGTCTTCATTATACCAGTCCTGGTAACATCATTTCAACTCAGGAAGCATTCATTAAATTTCCCCCAAATGCACAGTGTTAGGTATTAGAATAAATTGAAAGTTCAGCTCTATCTCTTTTGAAATACTGTAATTTTACTTTGCTCTAGAGCATAACAGTTTCTTTGTTTACATAATTGATTCCAAAGTTTTTCTGAAAGAAAATCCTTGTTTTTCTGTTTCCGACCTCCATGTCAGCAATTGCCTTGTGTGAGCTCCCTGTAAAATGAACCTTTAGGTATGTATACATTTAACATTCAAATAACAAATGGTAAGTGAAATCATCTTTATAAAAGTTTTCTACATTTTTCTGTGTTTTGAGCACAGGTAAAATCCTTTCCTGCCATGGCAATCAGACCAGGTTTTGGGTTAAGCAGTTTTAAAGGTACCTATTCTAACCCCTTCCTCACTCAGGCCAGGAGGTGAGTAAGTACAAACATTCAAAAAGGCTCTCAGACACCAAAGAACTGCTAAATTCCCCAAATGCCTAAATGAGAAGATGACCCTATGTTGTGTATTGAAATACCTTCCAGTGTATCGGCATCTGATGTGTTCTTATTTGTCTGTCACTACAGGTCTTTGAAGTAAATGAAAATAATAGAATGGTATTGATAATATCTTTTGCCTGGATCATAAATTGGATTTAAGTGAGTTGGAATGACAAAAAATAATCAGTCTCACTCTCTTCCAGAATCACTGAATTGCAGTGACAAGGGAAACTTCTGGGCTGGAGCTAAGATGGCAGCATGAAGTTACCATGCTCTCAGAACTTTTCCTTTCACAACACTAAATGAAGCCTCTACACAGACATTAAAGCTACAGATCCCACCAAAAAAAAGACAAGATTGAAACAAGTTTTCAATAGTTGACATCGTGGAGGATCATCAGTGAAGGTCTGTCTCTTTGAGTTTAAAGGGGAAGGAAAGCCCAGTTAGGCAAGAGAGCAGGAAAACCAGTGGGAGGTTTTCAGCCACTGTGCAGTCCAGGTCCCGTCAGCTTGACAACAGCATAGGTTCCAGAAGATAGATAGCAAGCTAGCAGAGAGGTTCCCAATCCCAAAGAAAGTCTGGAACAAAAGACAGAAATAGGGTGGGAACAAACCACTACATAGACAGAACCTGAACATAAAGGAGGAAACAAACCTCTGCAGAGGTAACATCTGAGTTGCATAGGCAAAATCTTGACCAATGATAAGTCAGGAATCAGATCCCAACCCTAACATAAAAGTCTTGAATTCATACTCCCTATATCCCAGGATTAGAGCTAAAGCAATCAAACTGAGCAAAAAAAGCTAAAAGTGTACTAACCATAGAAAGCTATTATGCAGATAAATATAACAAAGCCACCTCAGAAGAAGAAAGCAGTGGAAAATTACCTACAAGGGAAGTCTCAAAAGGGTCTATGAATTGGATTCAACTTCACATCTCATAGTAAAGCTTAAAAAATAACTTAAAAACCAAAGAAGAGAGGAAGAAGAAAAAGGTAAAAAAGAAATGAGAGTCATGCAGGAAAATTATGAAAATTTAACCAAAAGAATTACCTCCTTTAAAAGTAAAAATAAAGTAAAGAAGGGCAACTCATCTAAAACTCAAATCTACTAGAAAAGTAGTATAATTCATCTAAAACCCAAATCAACCAATTGAATAGGGAATGCAACTCAGCAAGAAGTAAAATTAACCAACTGGAAGAGGAATCACAAAAGCTAACTGAAGAAAATAAAACCCTAAAAATCAGAAATGGACAAATAAAACCAATAAGTCTGAGACTACAAGATTCTATCAAAGTGAAAAGGCTGAAAAAATTGAAGAAAACATCAAGTGTCTTTTAGAAAAAAAAAAAAAAAAACAATGGTGTGGAAAATAGATCCAGAAGAGATAATTTATGAACTATTTGGTCTACTAGAAAACCTAGATGAAAAGAAGATCCTGGAAATTATATTTCAGGAAATTATCAGGGGAAAACTGTCCAAAACCGTCCAAAATTGTACAAAATAGCCATTGAAAGAATACACATAACTCCAGAAAGAGACCTCAGGATAAATACTCCAGGGAAAGTAGCCAAATCCCAGAATTCTCAAAGAAAGGAGAAAATACAGCAAGCTGCAAAAAGGAAGCAATTTAAATTCAAATGAAACACAATCAGACTTACACAGAACTTAGAAGCTTCCAACATTGAAGAACCAGAGGATTTGATATACCATATTTGAGATGACAAAGGACCTTGGATTACAACCAAGAATTTACTATCCTGCAAATTTAAAATATTCTGTCAGGGGAAAAGATGGATGTTTAATGAAATAGAGAACATCCAAAATTTCCTGATAAAAAGACTAGAAGTGAAAGGAGAATTCAGTCTCAAAATACAAGACTCAATGGCTGCAAAAAAGGTAAACAGAAAAAGAAAAAAAAAGAAATAAAGTGGCAAAACAAAAATCAAGACTCCTTGTAATGACCCAGAATGCAGTGGATGACCTTGACACCTTCAGGGCTTAACCAAGATCCAAGTGCTCCACAGCTACTTTAGCTATCTTCTTGGCCATTTGAACAAATAATTCTCATCTGCCTGCTGCAATTGAAGTCTTCACATACTTAGGTGTGGACATTCTCCTGACTCACAAATAGATTCCTCTTAGTCTAGTTCATCTTCTGAAACAGTTTAATGAGGTTTGGTCATAGCACATGATACTACTTCTTGGAGCCCTAGGTGAGAGTCGGGTATCAGGTGAACACCAAAGGTGGGAAAGCAAACCTGATGGTTAGGCCTCACTTTAGAGGTACTAATCTTCCCTGAAAGCCCTGCAGAAAAAATGCAAAATAATTTACAGGAGAGAGTTGTAATTAAAGGAATCAGAGCAGTTTTCCTGTAGAACATGGCACTAAGGATTCTATGAAGCAGAAAGGGGTTCAGTATAATGTGAAGCATGTATGACATAGTTTTGAGTGGCAATCTGTGAAAAGTGTGCAGGTGGGAAATGGAATGAGTATGAGGGGAAAAACAGTCTAGTTTGGTTAAACTGTAAAGTTTGTAAAGGAGAGACATATGGGATAAGACTGGAAGTTAGAATGGAACTACAACATGGAGGGTTTTAAAGTCTAAGCTGAAGAATTTGCATTTTGTCCTATAGGCAAAATGGAAACACTGAAGCTTTTTTCAGTAAAGAATTGATTTTTTGATGTTGATGCTTTAGAAATATCATTGTGACAGCTATTTGGAAACTAAATTAGAAAGGGTAAAGACTGGAAGCAAGGGAACAATCAGGACAATATCCTTCAGGTGAGAGATGATGAAGGCTCAAATTCCAGTGATATCTCTGTCTGAATAGAGAGGATACAGATGTGAAGGACAGTATAGTATAGAAGTAGAATTGATAGAACTGGCAACTGGTGGAGTAAGATTAAACAAAAACACAAGATTGATTTTAAGGTTGAGAACATGAGTCACTAGAAGTATCACTAGAGGTGTCCTTCATAGACAGAAGGAAAGTAGGAAGAAGAAAGGACAAGTTATTGTGCTCATTTTCACCTCATGTATACTCATTACTAGCTTAAATTTATAGTATCCTCTAGAGTTCAGAGCATTGTTAATTAAATGAAAACACCTGTGACTTCCAGATAGCTTCTTCTGCAGTGAATAAAAAGTTTAAGTTTGGTAGCAAATAAATAGGGAAAAAAACCCCAGGGGATTGAAGGAGTCAGGGCATTTGCTAAACTACTGAACAGTAATTTATTCTTGGAGTAATTTATTCACTTAGATTGACTGAATAGCTAACGAAAGCTCTGAGACTCTATCTAGAATGAGATGGTCTCTATGATTCCTCCATAATTTCATCAATTTTATCTATGATTTTATCATTGTTCGAATTTCCTTTACCAAACATAGATTGCAATTTCTGTATACTGACTGAGAAGTCAGATTCAGTTGGATTAAGTGGCTTTAGCTCTATTCAAAAAATGATTGTGTCAGAGGCAATGGTTAAACACAATTCTCAGAGACTCTAGAGTACAGCAAAATATCCACTATATCTTCCTTTAATTATTTTATAAATAATACTTAATAATCAAGGCATAAGAAATAAAGTAACATTTAACCCTTTAATACAGTTAGAATAAAATAAATATTTGGGATTTCAATTTGGCAATGTAGTGAGGATGACTAAGGGGGGAGGAGGAAGGGAGGTCAATGAGGAAGCTACTTTAGTAATTAGGAAACTACTATAGTAAGAGAGGTTATGAGAGCCAGAATAATGGAGATGACTGTCCAGATTTCAAGGAGACAACTGCAACTATATTGTAGTGGTTGAATTGATAAGGCTTCACAACTGATTGGATTTGAAAGGTGAAAAGAGAGTCAAGGATGACTCTTAAGATTACAAATCTGGGTAATGGGAAAGATAGCTGTACTCTTTTTGTTTAAATAGTATATACAAATATAAAAATTTAGCTGTATTTATAGTCAGTCTTAAGCCTTATTCATATCCATATAATATTATTGCAAAAATTGTTACTACTAATGAAACTATTCCAGAAACATCCTTATCTTTAATTTTGCTGTTATAACATTGAATACTATAATTAACTAACTATAGTATTATTGGGATTTGTTTTTATTAGTTAGCAGGCTAAGGAATAGGAAAGTGTGTCAGCTATTACATGGGGCATATTTCAGAACACAAGAGTTATAGGGCCTGAGATTCTACTAATTTGCCATTTATTCCTTTGTTTAAGGCATTGCCCTCACCTTTAGTATGTCCTCTTTTAAAGTGTAAATGTTCCTGTTCAGAATCACACTTCACACCCTAATATAGACCATATTCCCCTCCTTCTTAAAAGAACTCATTCATGTCAGATCATGATAGACCATATAATTCATATTATTTATATTTTCAAGTGGTAACCTGAAAGACAAGCAGAGAGATAACACCAAGTATTTAAAATTCAGCACTGAAAACAGAAAGACCTTGGTTTCAATGTTACTCTAATGTCTAACAAGCTCTGTGACCTTGGGCAAGTCAGTTAACCTTAACTTTAGAGTGTTAAACACTTATTTAATACATTCTACATAAATTTTATATCTCCTGTCTGTGTGAGTGGAGGGAGTTCCCATACCAAGGAAATCACAAGTCAGATTATTGACCTACATAATTATTCATAGTATCTATCATATTTAAATGGTAGGAGAAATTGAATGAGAATTAGTTGAGTGCTTCTCTTGGGGATGGTGTGAGATAATAGAGTCAGAATCATAAAATATATAGTTGAAAGGTGCCTTAGATCTCACCTAATACAATCTCCTCATTTTCCAATGAGGAAACCTAGGTGTAGACAGGTTGAGTGACTTGCCCAAGGTCGCATAGGTAAGTCAGATTTTGAATTAAGGTTTTTTTTTCACTTCCATGCTCAATGCTGATTTCACTACCTGGGCAGCATGATGTGATATTTTGTTCCATGCTGTTGAAATCAGGTAGAGTAGCAGATGCAAAATAGAGTGAATCCATTATTCATTAGATGAAATAATATTTGTGAAACATAAGCAATACTTCATATAAATATCAACTAATTGTCTCTATTAACATAAAAATCACACTGTTAATTATCTGAGAAGTGAAGGAAAAGGTAGAAGAACCAAGTTCATTTTCACAATGATTAGATACCTTATGGCAATATTTTTCCACACAAGAAGAAAAATTAGTTTCATGATTGTATCTATCTACATTGATACCAGAAACCTAAAGATAGGAAGGCTTCTAGTACACCAGTGAGGTACATTCATTTTGGAGATTCTGTGAGAAGGATCACATCAGATGAGATCAGATTAGTTATTACCTGTATTTTAGAATAGGTCATATAAATGAATTCACATTTCTAAAGGAAGTATTGTCTTGCATTTGAATAGTCCACTCATACTTGCCTATTCTGTCCAACTCTTATCTATGTTCTTCTAAAAGTTTGCCAGAGGAAGTGGTCTTCCTCACTTTCTACCAACATTCTTTCCAATTGTCCACTCACATCATCCCTATTATGATATTACCTCCCATTTTCCCTTTCTGTTGTTCAATTCCTGGATGGTCTTGAGTTTTGTTCTTTCTGGAAGTTCTTTGTTGACGCTATAGCTGTATTCATACCATCTATTTCTATCTCTGTCATTCATTTGGTCTTTCCTTATGAATATGGAAAAGTCCTTTGAGTGATTACAGATACTTTCCAGGAAACTATAATGTCTTCATGGTTGATATCAGAATAAAAGGATCTACAAAGAGGAGCATCTAGCAGACTTGATCTTGCAGAAGAATTCCTCCTCTACCTGGACTCGGAACTGGCCCCCTCAAATACAATGGGAAATTCTTTAAAGAACATACATTTCCTTGTTTTATGTCTTTTTTTCTTACCTATTTGTAGGTCGATGAATAACACTAATTTTATTCCATTTCCACGGAATGCTTCAAAATATTGATGTGTGAATGGGAGATACCTTGTTGTAAGAGACTGTTTTTTTTTTGTTCTACTGAATCTTTTTTTTCCATAAATAAACAGTAAGTCTAATGGGATTTTCATTCTCTACAGCTTTCTTTCAGTAGTGAGGAGGTAAAGATGTGTTCTGCAGTTGAATATTTCTTGGAAAAATAATTTAGTCTCAGTTTCTTGACTCTAAGTGGGGACCAAATAAAGCTAGTACTTTTAAACATGTGACTGGGATAATGTCCTAGGTTCAAATCTAAACATTAGTGCTATAGCTGCCTATTATATGCTGAAGTATCCTTTGGGATTAATTAAGGTTTAATTTGGGACTGATAAGTTAGTTATTTGAGGCAGATGTGATTTGGAATTCTAACTACATTGTTACAGAATTCTAATCCCCAATTCCCTTTATCCAAGCCTTCCTTCTCCTCAACTTTAAATCTAATGGATAGTTACTTAGGGTGACAGGTACCAATGACACTGATAGTTAATCCCTAAAGAGCACAGAGTCAAATAGAGAGTACAAGACTTTCACTGAATAAGGGCTATAAAGCTCGTGCAACTTAAAATATATGTTCTTTAAGACTGGATTTTTAAAAGCAACCTTGCATTCAATTTTCTTTTTTAACAGGCAAAATTTCTAGAGAAGTATGTAGTCCTTTATCATTTCTGTATTATTTTCTTCCTTTGCATATTTGTGTGTGTGTGTGTGTGTGTGTGTGTGTGTGTGTGTGTGTGTGTGTGTGTGTGTTTGGGGAGTTTGCTTATGCATGTTTTGGCGTTTTCTTCTTGCCCTTCTGTTTTTGGTCTGTATCTGTAGCAAATATATTTTACTCAATGATATCAAGAATTTGTATTATTTGTTTATTTATCTATTTATGTATGTTTTTTGCAAGGCAATGGGATTAAGTGACTTGCCCAAGGTCACACAGCTAGGTAATTATTAAGTATCTGAGGTTGAAGTTGCACTCAAGTCCTCCTAATTCCAGGGCTGGTACTCTCTCCACTGGGCCACCTAGCTGCCCCAAGAATTTGTATTTTAATGCAAAATGTTATCATATCAGTGAAATAGTTCTCTCAGGGATATTTCTCATTTTACAATATCCATACAGATAAGTATTCCCTTTAAACAATAATAGGTATATTAAATTTTAAGTACTATTACTTCATTCATTTCTTTATTCATTCAATCTAAATGTATTCCCTTCAAGAAAGATAAATCATTCTGTTCTTTCTGAATTCATTAATTTAGTAAGAAGGCTAAAATCAGATAAAAACATAACTACAATGCAAAATATACAATGACAGAAAGATACAAAGAAGGTAGAATGAGATCTGATTATGGGGAGGGCGTGAAGACCCTAAGAAAATATTGAAGTGAATTGTTAAAATTTTTATAGAATTATTGTAAAATAGGTTAGAATGCCTGACTAAAAACAAGAGGTGAAGGATTTTTAATTCTAGGTGAAGGAATTTGAGTTTTATTCAATAGGCAGAGGAGATTCATTGAATGTTTTTGAGCACTAGATTCTATTATGTACATACCAGGAGAAGTTTAGAAAAAATTGACATCCATTTGTGAAATTAAGGACTTTGTTCCATGGCAAAGGAGTCTTAGGCATCAGCAAGCAAGAGAGAGAAAGCCAATGGGGAGTGTAGAAGAGCAAGCATATTTTTGAAGAGGGAACCCATCCCAGTTCCTGAAATTATACCACAAGTAGCCACTTACACTGTCTGGCCCGGAAAACAGCCTTCAGCCAGTTCTGAACTGAAAATTCCTTGAAACACCTGGAATGTTTCAGATATACTTCAATGAAGTTAGAAGGAAAGGAAAAAGAAGAAAAGACTTGGCTGACAGAATTAACTTAAAAGTTCTTAGGGTTTTTGGGACCCATTCATACAAAACTTTCCAAGTTACAAATGACTTTGTCAGTCTGTACTATAACATATAGACATAATCTTTCTATTTCTAAGCATAGTCCTCCTGCATTTATAATTAAGACATTACCAAGGGAAAAATCTCTGGGCATTAGGACTAATAATATTAATTTTCATGGTTTATTTAGCCTCTTCTCCTCAATATATGACAATCAGCAAATGATCTTTTCTTAATGTTAGTATCTTTCACGTTCTGCTTCTGTCATTGGATTTTATCCTATATACAGAATAACACTTGAAATCATAAAAATAATTCTTAAATTACAGAAGAAATATAGCTTAACACTTCTCCTCTGGCCCAAAGAAAATAACCTGTATCCCAATAAAATCATTATTAAAAGTAATGGATGGGGCAAAGGCTGGAAAAATAGTTTTTGAAAATTTCAAAACAGGACGAAACAGGAAAATGTCTGGGTTTCGCATCGTTATTTGACAAACACTCACTGTCTAGTCAGCAGCCCTGTGCCTCCCATGAGTATGAATTAAACATTGTCTTGTGGCACCCTGTCTTGCTGATGATTGGTTAGAATCAAGTCTTTCATATGTGGTTTCAGGAAGGTGAAAAAAAGGCTCAAGGAAGATTTCCACAGGTATTAATTGCCCATAACATTCCCAGATGCTTCTTTGAGTGGCAGGTGGAAAAAGAATGGCTAAAACCAGATCAGAGCATCCAGAGACAAACCCCCAATGGTGCCAATATTGATGGAAGCACTCTAAAACTGCTGTTTGAGACTTTAAAAGGAAATCTCTTACATTCAACTTAATTCAGTTATGTGCTAGACACTTAGCGAGGAATCTGGTAACATGAGATAAAAATGGAATTGAAATTGTTCACAAGGGGCTTACATTCAATTTAATTCAATTCTACAGGAATTTATGCCTACTAAATGCTAGACACTGAGGCAGTAGCAATGAAGATAAAAGATAAAAATGGAAAAGTCTCTGTTCACATTGTCAAAGTGCCTATATTTTAGAAGGGGAGAAGTAAAGCAGGACAAAAGTAAAGACAAACTACATATATATATATATATATATATATATATATATATACATATATATATATAATATAATATATGACAATTTTTGAGAGACTGATTAACAGCCAGGTGAAATTAGGAAAGATTCATATAGGAAGCAGCATTTAAATTTAGACTGTAGATCTAGAGTTTGTGAAAGATGGTCAAGCAGAAGAGCATTACAGGTATGGGGAAAAGTTTGTTCAAAGACACAGAGGCAGAAAAATGTTGTGGTGGGGGAAAATTAAACAGCTCAGTTTGGCTGAAAATTAGAATGTCTGATGGCAGAGTAATATATAATCAGACTGGAAAGATAGTTTTGAACATGAAGGGATTTAAAGGTCAAATAAAGGAATTTATGCTTTACTGCAGAAGTCAACCACCACAGCTTCCTTCTTGAGCAGTGGAATGATATAAGAATGCAATGAGTTCTATTTTGGATATATTGTGTTCAATATGTCTTCAAGATATCCAGAAGTTGGTTACTAGGCAATTGATGTAAGATTGGAGCTTGAAAGAGAATAGGAAAGAGATAAAGTTAGAATATATAGTTACTCGTCAAGAGAAAAGAGGGCCCTGGACAATGATCTGGTTTCACTCATGTTCAGAGGATTGAACATGATTGATGATCTAGCTAAGAAGAATGAGTAGCCAGACATAATGGACAAGAAAAATAGAAAAGAGAAATATTGTGAAAACCCAGTGAGTCTTTACTAGGAGAGAATGGTCAATGATTTTAGATACTATAGAAAGATTATTAATGATAAAGACTCAAAAAGGATTAATCACTTAAGATATCATTGGTAACCAAGGAGAGAAAACAGTGTAAATCTAATGGCAGGGATGGAAGCCAGATTGTAAGACAGTGAGAAATGAGTCAGATAAGAAAAAAATGCAGACAACTATTAGACACAGCTTTTTTTCTAGGACTGTGAATGGAAAGAGAAGATATAAGATGATAGTTTTAGAGGATGTCAGGTTCAAGTGAAAGTTATTTAATGATGGGGAGGGGCATATTTGGACATGTTTTCAGGAAGCAGCTAGTGGAAGAAGAAAGATCAAAGATAGGAAGAATGCTTCAAAGGGCATACTTCCAGAGAAGAGATAAAGGGATAAGATCAATTACACAAATAGGGGAGTTGGTGCTTGCACCTAGTCCTCAAAAACATAATAAAAGGAGGAGATACTGTTGGGTGATGGTAAAACCAGGGGAAAAAAGAGGAACTCATGATAAATAGCCTTTCCTCAATAAAGTAAAAGTCCATCTTCTGTGCTGAGAGAAGAGAAAGGTATATGTAGATGCCCGGGGAGAGAAGAGAAGATTTGGAATGTCAAGGGCCATAAGAAATCAATTAGGGAAGAATAAAATTGATTTTTTTTGAGCAGTGAGTGGACAATTGGAAAAAAATAGCATAAATTTGTGAGTAGATCTGGTCATTCTGGTTCTGTGATTTTCTTTACTGATATTAAACAAGATACAAGTTGAAAAAGAGAAGTAGGAGAGTGGGGTCCAGTTTAAAAAGGGGGTGAGCTACAATATGACAAAGGGGTAAGGATTTAGCCAAGAATCCTGCCATATGGCAGAACTGTAGGTCAGGACTGATGGAATTAAAATACTAAGCAAGTTTATAGATGACCTTCTCTGTCTAGTTATCTTCCCTATTACTGTAAAGGGCAATACCATCCTCCCAATCCCTCAGGCTCACAAACTAGGAGTCATTCTGAACTCCTCACTATCTCTCACCCACTGTATACAAGCTGTCAAATTCACCTCTAAAGCATCTCTCAATAATGTCACCTTCTCTTCTCTGACTATACAGCTAACTAGCACAGTGGATAGATTGTCAGATCTAGAGTCAGGAAGACTCAAATTCATGAGTACAAATTTTACCTCCAATACTAATTCTAAGAAAGTCACTTAACCGTGTCTGCCTCAGTTTCTCATCTATAAAAGAACTGAAGAAAGAAATGAAAAACACTCTAGTGTCTTTGCCAGAAAAGTTTCAAATGGGGTCATGGATAGTTTGCAATAACAAATCTCCTCTGATACTTCCACCAGTCTGGTGTGGGCCTTCATCATCTTACTCCTTGATTGATTATTACATTATTCTGCTGGTGGGTCTACATGTCTTGAATCTCTTCCCACTCAATCAGTCACTGAAGTGGTTTTTCTAAAATGCAAATCACTCTTCCTCTCTAAAAATTCCAATGACTTCCCATTGCCTCCAGGATTAAATACCAAATTCTGTTTGGTATTGAAATAATAAATAAATAAATAATGAAATAATGAAATAAGGTATTTTATAACCTAATACCCTCCTACCTGTTTGAGTTTTTATGTACCTTACTTCCTAACATGTTCTCTTTTATCTAATGACACTGACTTCCTGGCTGTTCTATGAAGAAGTGACTTAATCTCTCATCTCTGGACAGGTTTGTCAGTTTTGAAACACTTCCTCTTCTGTTCTAACTACTGGCCTCCATGGCTTCCTTTAAGTCCCTGCTAAAATTCCATCTTCTACAGGATATCTTTCTCAAGCCCTTATGATTCCAGCGCCTTCCTTTGTTTCATGATTTATTCTTTGGTTTTGTAAATAACCATTGGCATGTTATCTCCATTTTCTGTAAGATCCTTGAGTTTAGGGACTGTCTTTTGCTTGATTTTGTATCCTCATTTTGTATCCCCACCACTTGGTGCAATTGGCAAATGGTAACTACTTATTAAATATTTATTAAATTGAGATGTGGAAAAGTGAAGGGACTTGCTCCTAATGAATACTGGTGTAAAGTGGTAAGGCTGGGATTCATGCCTCTGAAATTTGAATTTCTCAATAATTTTCCTGCTTTTGCAAGCTTTCCCATGCCTAGACCCAAAGCTAGTCAGATTGCCGGCCCTCTCTTGTTTGTTTCTCACATTTCTCTTATCAAAAATTTCCTTATCAGATCTTCCATTCAAATGTGAAACTAAGAATTGTGGCATGACATTTTTGTCGATGGGACAAGCACCACAAATCATTCTAGGTTTGGGCATGGGGGGTAGAAGGTGGTCCTCAGCTGAGTGGTGAAACAGAGATACCATGAGGACATTTGTGGGGTATGCTGACCTTGGGAAGAGAAAATTGCCATATATAGAGAGACTTTCTATTATATTGTTGTTGTTCAGTCATGTCTAATTCCGCTACACCATTTGGGATTTTCCTGGAAAAGATATGAGTGATTTGCCATTTCTTTCTTTAACACATTTTACAGATGTAGAGACTGAGGCAAACAGGTTGAATTGATTTACCCCAGGATCACACAACTAGTGACATTATCTGAGGTTAAATTGGAAGTCTTCTAGTCTTCAGATCAAGTACTCTCTCCTCTATGCTATCTAGTTGACCTCCTTTATATGAAATAAGTATTCTGAAAATCAGATGGCTAAAATCTATTGTTTCTTCATATCTGACATAGGAGGAGACTTATTTTTAAAAGAAGAATAAAGATGAGAAGTAACACCCAACCCCACAAATAAATAGTTGGTTTGATGGGAAAGGCCTAAAATCTTTAAGTATAATGATAGAACATAAGAACTATAAGGGTTCTTATGAAACTAGAAATCTAAGGTCTTGGAGGTCCCAATTCTCATTTCACTCTTAATTAAGAATAGGTTGAGTTGAAGAATAAATAAAACAACAAAACTCACACATTGACTGACTATTAGAACAGCAAGAGGATTTAGAAATCTTGTTGCATAATCCCCTCATATTAAAGAAGCAGAGATGGATTTAGTATTAAAGTTATCTTTAACATAGGCAGAGAGGTGGCAAAGCAGATAGAGTTCTGGGCTTGTTAGGAAGCTCTGAGATCAAATCTAGCTTCAAACTGTGTTACAGAGTATATTTTTTTTCTTTCAATCTCAAGTTTCTAATGTATAAAAGAAAGGACTCAATCTCTATGGCCTCTAAGGAATCTTTCAGCTTGGAATTTATCATTCTGTGAATTCAGGTTTCTGATCTCCAGAGTCCTAGACCATAAGTATTTTGACTCTGATATAGAAATTTTTCCTTTCTGAGGTATCTCCAAAGCTCTTACAGAACACAGACCTCTGGTCTTATGATAGATGTGTAGATGAGGTACTTTCATCTGCCTAGTGAGGACAGCTTAACATCATTTTCTTTGGGCATTAATGGCTCTGGGCATGTTCTAGCCTGTGATGGCTTGAGCTGAGATTTTTCAATAGCCCCTTTCTCTCTATTCTTTACCCTCTTTCCCTTTGTTCAAAAGCCCTTTCCATAACTTTCAGCTCTAAAGAGACTAGTATATCAGGAAGAGCCATCCTCACCACTCCAAGTTAAAGCCAGAGAGAACTTCTCCTTACTCCTCATCTCCAACCCCCCCCCTTTTGTTTGGATCCTCTAGAAATGGAACTGTATTCAGTCCTCTGATTTCTCTGACCTATCATCAGACTGCATTCAGTCATAGCTTGATCTCCCTTCTACTTCAGAAGAAGGCCTTTCACAGGTGAAATCAGTGGCCATGAAATGTCCTGCCATGGGTTATACCAGGGGGTAAAGTTCCCTGGTTACCCTGCACAATTATTTCCTGGTTAAATAACTGTAAAGAATTGATGATATCTTAAAATTTCTTTTTTTTTTCCAATGTCCCAAAGAGAAGATAAAAGAAAGTCATGGGGAGAAGGGGGTTTGGGGTATATGGGAGGTCTGGGGAAGAACTTTCCCGTCTTTTTCTACCCTACTGTCTAACAGTCTTTCCTTAAGAGATCATTTTTCCTGCCACAAGTGACACTGAAGTTTTCAAAATGCTTCATACACAGGTACATATTTTAAAATGAATTGAGGTCAGGTGACTTATTCATGATCAATAGATCTTCATTACTTTCCACCTTACTAAACTCAGTGTAATTAAATGGAAAGAATTCTGGTTCTGGAATCAGAGGATCTAGATTCAAGAATCTCTCTTCTGATGCTTATCTCTATGTGACCTTGAATAACTTATAAACTTCCCTGGACCTCAGTTTCTCAATTTGTAAAATGAGAGTATTTGATGATCTTGAAGCCTTTTGCAACTCTTCATCTATACAGTCCTAAGATCATTCATTATCCTTAGATGTAGTCTTGCTTTAGTACAATGATGGTAGTATATCTAAGATTTCTATAGCACTTTAAGGTTGACCAATAGCTTTAATATTATCTCATTTTACCCTCCCAACCACCCTGGGAGGAGGGTGCTATTATTATTCCTATTTTATAGAAGAGGAAATGAGACTTTGGGAAGATAAGTGACTTACCCAAACCCACACAATCATTAAGTGCTGAAGGACAGATTTGAACTCAGGATGTCTGACTTTAAGTTCAATGTTCCATGCATTATGAGGCAAAGCTATCTCCACTCATTTAATTTCTAGAAAAGTAAAGAAAGAAAAAACAACCTTCCTTCAGTTCTAATATGTCTTGAGTTTTCAGTTGTTTTTGACATAGTATACCCTCTTTTCTCAGAGATGCTTTCTTTTTTATTGACAAGTATGACACCGGTATCTCTGAATTCTCTTCCTAAGTATTTGATATTTCCTTCTAAGAATCTTTTGCTGTTTCATCCACTCTATGTAGCATTGATCAGTGATTTAATCAGACCCCATGGATGACTATACAGGAGGCTCTCATGTTCTTTATAGCCAGTCCTTATCCTTCTCCAGGACTTCAATTCTGCATCACTACCTAGACAGTAGGACTTGAGACTCAATATATTCAAAATGGAATTATATCTTTCTCTCCAGTCACTTCTCTTCCCCAAACTTTCCTATTTCAACTTTGGGTGATATCAAGATTGATGATCATTCTTGAAAGTATTAAACTTCACCGTTATAGTGATCTAAAAGTGAAATGGTTTGCCATTTCCTTGTCCAGATGAGGAACAAACAAGTTTAAGTGACTTTCCTGGAATCTCATAGCTAGTAATTGAGGTTTCATTTGAACCAGATCTTTCTAATTTCAGACCTGACTTTCTGTCTACTGTGTCACCATCACTGCCCCTATGAAACAATGTAAGGTACTATAAACTTAAGCATATAAATAGATGTAGAATAGCATCTAGATAGAGATTTAAAAAAGAAGACAAAAAAGATGGGGACATATTAGAAAGTTTTGGAAGGAGTGGAATGATACTTAGAGTTGGCTTATCACTTCTGAGGAGTTGAATAGAAAGAAGAGATATAAGAGGAAATTCCAAATCTGGGGAGCAATATGAAAAAGGTGGTGTGAAGAAAAAGATAATGTCATAGTTTGGGGACATTAACAAAACCAGTCTGGCCAAATCAAAGAGTATATATGAAGGTAGAGTCAAAAAATAAGGTTAAATTAGTAAGATAGGATCAGATGATGGAGCAACTTGGAAGTAAGGCCAGTAAGTTTAAACTTGATGCATCAAGAAAGAGGGGCTATTGAAGATTTTTATCATGAAATGAATATGCTGAAGGTATCACTTTGGCAAGAATGTCCAAGTTTAGTTGAAGGGGAAGACTGGTCTTAGAAGATATTTCATAAAATATTGAAATACAGGAGTGGAGTGATGAATCAATCTGAAGATGTTCTAAGAAAATAAATCTCTGTAATTTATTACTAATTATTTATATCATAGATTTGATATCCAGCCCCAAGGAATTCATAATCTAGCTTCAAATTCAATAGTACTCAAGTTATGTTGCATTGTTCAGAAAGTAGAAAAACACACATATGCACAAATCAATCTTTCAATCTCCTAATTTCCTTTTATTTTTAATCTATATAACACTATACAATGTTTTACCTGTTCCATTTTTTAAAAATTTCATGAAACTGACTATATGAGCTGTCTTGATTTAGAGGTACCATAGATAGATACATAGTTAGTGATATATGTGCATGTGCTCAGAGGAATATTACCTTCTCTAATGATACATAAGGGTAGGATATTGGACTGTGATAGTAAATATTCTTATGGAATTATAAAGTTTAAAAATGTATGAATATAATTCATATTTTTTCTTCCTGAGTTTGTGAAAAGGGATGAAGAAGTCATTGATTACAGAATCATAGCATTTTTTAATCAAAAGTTTCTATATAAATGATCTTGTCTAACCAATGTCCTCATTTCAGAGTAAAGGTTGATGAGACCCCCAGAGAATAAATGGCATTCAAATCTTAAAACTAGATTATAGAACTTCCTAGAGTAGATAGATTTCTTGTCTCTTGACTTCCAGGTTAGGGCTCTTACCACTAAATCTCAAATTTTCCAAGAGACAGAACTCAGATAATACCATCAATTATTTCTAACTCTCTGGAGATTTCAAACTCTTGAGCTTTCTTCAAAAGGAAAATCAAATACAATAGCTTCAAAAGAAGGTTGGATTTTTATGTTGCCTCTAGGAGAACAATGCCATTGACATCTCTTCAGGTATTTGGCATCCTTGACTCATCTTAGTTCCTGAACTAAGAGTGTTGGAATTTTGTTCCGGTTCAGTTCAGGAAGTATAGGCAATTTCATATTTTCTGTTGCAGGCCTCCTCATGCTACCATAAAACCATAGTCTATAATCCCTTATTAACTGTATTTAGCAAACCTCAAGTGTTTCCTTCAACAGCAATCTGGCTGGGCTTCAGCCCCGAGCAAATTTCAGGTGGCTGTGGTCTAAACATTAACTCTGGTCTGCAGCGATTTGAGTTACAAACCAAACAGACTGTAAATGGAATCTTAACAGTGTAGTCAGAACACAGTCTGGGAAACCGGCTTTGTTCTCTTGGGCCTGCAAAAGGACTCTTGAACTGCTCCTGAGGCATTCAAAAAAAAAAAAGAATCGTTATTCACCAAGAGGAAGCGCAGGTGTTACATTAAAGGGTTGCAGTGGGAGCCATTTGGTACCAACAATATGGATTTATTACTTATAAATTTTTTAAAATGTCCTTGTGTTTTGTGATTAAAAACACATCCTACTTTGATTTGCTAACCACCTCCTGTGTTTTGCTTCCAGGATTTTGACAGCTAGTTAATTATGAAGTTTTGAATGCATTTCCCTGCTTCTGTTACATATGCATTTTCTGAGCATCAATTAAACATTCAGCCAAGCATCATGGGTATATTTCTGAAATCTGGGGATCAAGACAAAATGTGCACTTTAATTAATCATGCTGTAGGATCATAGAGGGCCCTCATCTGCTGCAAATGAAGCACCAACACATGTTCCTCCTTTAAACCTTAGGCAAAAACTCCCTGTGGCTGTCCAGTGACTTAATACTCAGGGAGGAAAAGAGGTGGCATTTTATGTGGGTTGATGGGATTAATACAGAATGATTTTTTGAAGGCAATGAGGGATCAGGTCTCTGTTAAAATTATCATCCCAAACAGATGATCTCAAGGGGGAGGGAAGGGAAGAAAACTTCAGAGGCAGGATTTTTTCCCCCTCTTAAAGAATCATTAGCAGATGCCTATAGAAATGTGGATGGTACTTGCAGGAGAGAAGGCAGCACAGCATGATATTTTGCACAAAGACTTATTTCTGATTTATTTAGCAGAAAACATCTAAGCTAACTTTCTTCACTTTGACTTTTGATGTCAGGACAGTATATGTCATTTGCCTATTGGCATGTGTTTCCTCTAAGGCTAATACTCCTTCCACATTTTATATAGTCTGGTTGGGTCAGGGTCTTCACCCAGAGGAGAACGAGATCGACAATTTGAGAGACTGATGAATATCTCTGAGGGTAGACCCTGACTCCAAAGGAATTCTACCCACCCCTGTATTTAGGCTGATTTGATTTACTCATACAAGGAGGATTCAAAAGCAGCTGGATTTTGCTCGCCCTAGAGTGGAGCCTCCAAATCCCTTTATCTACCTCAGCATAAAATCTCATGGCCCCCTAACATCCGCAACCATCCAGAACACGGTCAGATGTGTGGATCCAGCTGGTTTCCCGGGATTCAGCTACCTATGGGTTCAGCTTCCCTTCCTCACACAAGATTCAAGTAGGGAATTGGGATGGGCAATGAGGTGGAAAGAGTACACAGGCTTAACCTTTTCTGTATGAGTGTACCCACTGAATTTTTTTTTTTTTGCATTCTATTCATAAGGTCTGTCCTTGTTAACTGAGGAAGAAGTTTTTGTCTATATTCTGTGGCTCTCTGAATTTGACTAGACTAAAACTTTTGTAAACTGCTACTTGATTCAATTATCTAGATGCCTCATATGAAAGTGGTTTGGGACAGGAATTATCTGGGTAGTTTCTTCACTTGCCCGTTGTGCAGACACAGTTTAAAAAACTAGTTGTTTCTGTTATAGCAGTTTTGCTGGTTGGAGAATTACTTGCATTGTTCCTATTTTCCTAATCAAAAATGAAGAGATATAGTCTCACAAGGACATTTGTCTGATTTTTCTCTCCTGTTGGGAAAATTGTTCAGCCTCTTATATTATTACCCCAAGAAACCAGAAGTTCAAGGACTTTAAAATCCCAAACAACATGATCCACATAAAATTCCACCTTTGACTACAGGCACCACAGGCTATTCTGACATACCTGTAAATACATACCATTGAGATAAAAATGCTCATGTTTTCTTGAGTAATTGTAAGCAAATGGAACATTTCAATAGCTTATGCCTTTTTTTTTGTCTTTTCAGTTCTCAATTTTAGAACAATTTTCTATAATTTCAAAATTCTACAATTTTCTGTAATGTAACTAATTGGTTACAATATGTTGAAACATTACCTTTAAAGGAGTGTTTCAATGTTCTCTACTTATAAGATGATAGCACATTTAAAAATTCTTGCCGAACTTAAAAATTTGAGCCAATATGTTATGTATCATAAGAGAAACATCTTATCACAATTAGCTTTCATAGCCTACATTTCCTCCAGGAAAACTTGGGTGCAGTTAAAAGGAATGAACATTCATTCTAAGTATATACCATTCAAAAAAATTTATGACAAGCACTTTCATAATGATTTCTGCTCACAAACATTGTTTCTTTTGAATATCTATCAATCTATTTATCATTGAACTTTAAGCTCTGCATATATATTTGTATCTTATTTCTTCATGGAATGCGTCCCTATGGAGATCTTCAAGAAGAAAAAAATAATACTGGATATTCTAAAGAGTTTGTTTAGGATGTTCAGGAAAGAAAGTGCAATCTGTGCCCTAGATTCAGTTGGATATTTCAATGTATAATGATAATGATAAAAATAACAATTTCACAATTACAAGTTTTTGCACGTTTGCAGAACACCATCACCTCAGTGATGTAGATGTTTCCCCTACCAATGCAGAATGTAGCCTTTTTGTGACTTATTGTCCTTTGTGTTTTTTTCCATGTAAGTCCTCCACAGATTTAATAAGCAAAACAGGATGGTTTTAGCTGTCTCTTATAATAACTATGGGAAAAGTACAATCTTTGAGGTTTCTGTTACACCTATCACCCCTTCCTCTGTCACCATTTCACTTACTTTTCCAGATTTATCTGACCTTGATGATGTCCTTTAAAATACATTGTGCTTCCTTTGTCTATAGACAGATAGCTGATAGATAGTTAGACAGATAGAGAGATAGATGATAGATAGAAAGATAGACAGATATATAGTTACAAATTATTATATGTCACAATTTCAACAGATGCAAAATACGTCATGTGTAATTTTGATTATACTTGTGTGTGTATGTGTGGTGTGGTGGTGGTGGTGGTGGTGTTGTGTGTGTCTGTGTGTGTGAGTGTGTAGAGAGATAGAAAGGCAGAGACAGAGAAAGGGAGAGACAGAGAGAAATGATGTATAGGTATATAATATCAATGAGGAATTTCTGTTGAAAAAAATGAAGGATTTTTTTGTCAGGTAACATTTTGGGATATTAGAAACTAGTCAATCTCCTACCAAGGATAATCTGATCTCCTCTTTTCCTTCTTTTCAAACCTATCATTTTATCTAATATACAATTTAACAACTCCATTGATATTGCACAGCCTAAATATATGTACTATACATGTACTATTTTTTTAAATAAATTTATTTATTTATTTTCATCGGTATGTACATGCATATTTCCAAGTTACAAAATTTCCCTCCACCCTCCCTTCCCACTCCCCACTCCTCATCAGGGAACAATCAGGTTATCATGTTACCTACATATTTTGTTAAACATTTACAAATTATTAATTTTTGGCATGAGGAATTAGGATTAAGGGAAAGAGATATATAAGAGATAATTTTATAGTGTTTATCAGATTTGGAAGGGTTGGGGTTTTGTGTTGGTTTTTTTGGTTTTGCTTTTCTTCCCTTGGATGGGGTTACATTGACTACAACCAGTTTAACACAGTTGTCCTAGCTCTCTGGACTGCTGAGAGGAGCTGCTTCCAACTGGACTGCTGAGAGGAGCTGCTTCCAATAAGGTTGTTCATCTCACAATGTTGTTGTTAATGTGTACATCATTCTCTTGGGTCTACTCCCTTCACTCAGCCTCAGATCCCATGGATACAATATCTTAACAGTTTTGGACACTCAGATACCTGACTCCCTTGGAAGATATTTCATTCCCTGATCATACTATCCAATACTAGATTGTTTTTCCATGTTACTCTCCTATCTCCTAACTGGCTGGTTCTGGAAAACAAGGTGCAATAATCCTGGCTCCCTCTTGCCACTTGCCAATATATCACTCAAAGCAGATTTTTTTGACAAATGCTTAGTTATCCCCAGGTCATTTTGTCTTATTTCTTGTGTTCTGAACATGTTTCAAATTCTTTCTCTACACCCCAACCTCTGCTCTTAGCTATAGAGATTTCAGCAAATGTGTTGATGTTTCCCTCAAGCAGTTCATCAGGATTCCCTCTACTCTGCTACCTGATCAATTGATCTAAATTGCTTGATTTTTCTTATTTTTTACTATCTAATTTATTATATTGATGTTTATAGTATTATGAAATCTATTGAAATATCACAATGTCATTGTCAAAAGGGATCATCTTGAGTACTTAACCTATATGAGAAAATTTTCTGTTTTTCTATTCAATGCAATTTACACAGCATTGACAAATGTGTCTGGGTATCTTTTGCTCATACCATGGTTTATTATATTAACAAAAAGTATCACTAAACAAAATTATATCAGGAATTAGTGCTATCAGTAATTTTTATAATAACTTAAATGCATGGAGAAATATGGTTTTCAAAACACTTTATAAATAATATTTCATTTGATTTTCAATCACAATAGGAAGTACACAAATTATTATCCTAATTTTTTCAGATGAAGAAAATGAGACAGAGGTGAAGTGACTTGCCTGATATCCCATAGCTTATTTTTGTCTCAGAAGGGATTTTAATTCAGGTCTTTCTGTATTCAGACAAAGTATTCTAACCACTGTTATATCTAACTAGAGCTACCTTTAAGCTTAAGCTTTTCTCTGCTGAGAAATGTTTCACCCCTCTGTAATAAAAAGAAATGGAGACCCAGTAGTTGTCTGTATTAGCTATATCTCTTAGTCATTTTTAGGACTAATAGGGAAAGTTATATGTAAAATTCTCCTATTCCCTTCTTATATTTTCATCAGTGCACAGACCAGTCTCATAAAGATTTCATAGATAAGAGAAAGTAGGCATAGCTATGTAGCTAAGAGATGCTGACATAGTCTCAATTCCTTTTGGGGTTATTAATACCATATACCATATTTTCCTTATTTTAAAACTTTCTTCCCAAGATATCTTGAAAATAAACTCCTTAGTACATTTGTTTTTCTATTTAAGCCAGCAGTATGCAGTGTGTATTCAGTCATTTTCCCAGTTTTATCTCCCTGTGTGTAATTTCAATTTTTTCATCAGCCATTGAGACATTAGATTCCAAATGCACTGGTGACATTTTAATGACTTAAAAAGTGAATAACTAGGAAAACATTGTGAAATCTGGTACATTTTTCAATTATTTGTTGTTTTTCTTACAATTTCATGTCTAAATGCAGAAGATATTTTAATTAGTTGGTGTTTTCACCATCTTTTCTGTAGCCTCATTTTCCCTATGGTCTTACAAGGTGGATCTGGCAATAATTTTCTTATATCCTCTTGCATAATATTTTGAAAATGAGTTTTCAAACTCAAATGACATTGCTTTTGACTCTTCAGACTCTATTTGTTGGCTAAAATAATTTCTGAGTTTTTTTGTCTCTTAATTGTTTTATGGCATTAATATTTCTATAAGGATTTGTAATAAGTACAGTAAATATCTTTGCTTTTTTTCTATTTTTAAAGCAAGTTAGAGAGGAAGCTATTTTATCAGAAAGCATTGTCTTATTTTCACTTATATGTTTTAAGTTTCCTGATTTTTATTATTTTGGAAATAATTTTATTATCCAAAGTCAATGAGATTATTGAAGAAGGGGAGATGTTCTCTAAAAATGGAAATCTTGTAGATTTGATAAAACACTATATAATTATCTCAATAAATGCAGAATAAGTCTTTGAAAAAATACAACAAGCAATTACTATTCAAAACACTAGAGAATATAGGAATAAATGAAACTTTTATTATAATAAGTAATATTCATCTAAAACTATCAGCAAGCATTATTTTTATTGGGAATAAACTAGAAATCTCCCAATGAGATGGTGGTGAAACATGGATATCTGTTATCACTGCTATTATACAATATTGTACCAGAAATGATAGATATAGCAATAAGAGAAGAAAAAGAAACTGAAGGAATTAAAATAGGCACTGAAGAAGCCAAAGTAAGATCCTTCATAGATGATATCATCATATACTCAGAGAATTTTGGAGAATCAACTAAAAAACTAAATGAAATAATTAACAGCTTTAATAATGGTGTTGGATGTAAAATAAATGCACAAAATTCATTGGCATTTTTATATATCACAAAGTCCAGCGAGAGAGAGAGAGAGAGTGAGAGAGAGAGAGAGAGAGAGAGAGAGAGAGAGAAGAAGAAGAAGAAGAAGAAAAATTCCATTCAAAATAACTATAGACTATATAAAATATTTGGGAGTCTACCTTCCAAGACAAATGCAGGAACTGTATGAACTCAATTAGAAAATACTTTTCACACAAATAAAATCAGATGTAAATAATTGGATAACAATATTAATTGCTTATGGATAAGTTGAAGCAATACAATAAAAATTAAAATTCTACCTAAAAATAATCTACTTATTCAGTGCTATATTAACCAAATTACCAAAATATTATTAGAGATAGAAAATAATAAAATTCATCTGGAATAAATGATCAAGAAGATAAAGGGAATAAATTTTAAAGGTATGAAAATAGATAGTCAATAGAATTTGATACTATCTAACAAATAGAGTTGGGATCAGTGAAATAGATATGCTGTAGAAAATGGTCATAATAATTTATAAATGATACAGAACAAAGAGTTTTATATATATATATATGTACATATATATATATATATATATGTATGTATATACATACATACATACAGATGATAATGTTTGGCTATCTAACCCTAATAGCAGAATCCATAACCCTATTTAAACATTCATTTGTTGGGATGTAAAGTACTGTTTAACTGGAAGACTTCCCAGGACAGGTTGTACTTAAACTTGACCTTAAAGGGTGAATGCTGTTTGATGTTGATGTTTGTTGATGTTTGAATAAACAGCATCCACTCTCACAGTGAATACTTTCCTGGAGAGGTACTCTCCTTCTTTCTTCAACTTCTTATAAATATTCTGTACTTTCATTTACCATTGCTGTCATTTAATTTTCAAAGAAGTTTCATTTCAATAAAGCTAAAATGTTGCTAACCAGTAAGGAATTTTTGTACAGCTGCATAAGATAGATGGACTTTAGAAAGATGGTTCCTTTGATAGAGGGCCCAGCCAATGTCAACATGAAGTAGTTTGATTTCTTTCAGGCCTCTCATTGGTTGCCTGAAGTCTGTTTACAGAGGAAATTCATACTGTATGTAGATAAAACTTAATCCAATAATTGTGTTACTCATTTCAGCTATCAGTTAATCCAGACTTTTGTGGGTGTTCTGCCATGAGGATTAAAAAAAAAGACAGAAAAGAAAAACACTCAGCTATGCTTTATATTTTCAAGGGGTAGTTAAATGGTTTTCTTTAGAGGTTTGCTAAAAGAATTCATTAACTTACTGAAAAAAAGGGAAAAAAAAACCTAATGATCTCTATGTTTCCAGATGCTTGTGTGCAAGTTTTAAATTGAAAAGAAAGGGGATTTTAATGAGAAGCTGATATTAAAAACAAGAGACCTCCTCTTAGTTTTATATACTATTTTGACCTTAAAAAAGGGTCACATTATTTTACTTCATTAAGAATATATCAGTAAGTGTCCCCTATTGTTTAAAAAAGGATTGAAGTTTTACATGATATAAACAGAGTTGAATCCAATTTAAAAATACCCTGGGAGAAGCAACAAGACCTGATATAGATACTCAACCTTCTGGTCAGAAAGCTTAGTATCAAGTCCACCTCTGCCACATCTTGGCTATATGACTCTGGGCTAGAGACCTAACGTCTCAGGATTCTTGGGAATTCCCTTCACAATAAGTTGTTTAAAAATTCAAAACAGTGGCGGCTAGGTGGCATAGTGGATAAAGCACTGGCCCTGGAGTCAGGAGTACCTGGGTTCAAATCCGGTCTCAGACACTTAATAATTTCCTAGCTGTGTGGCCTTGGGCAAGCCACTTAACCCCACTTGCCTTGCCAAAAAAAAAAAATTCAAAACAAAACAGGTTCAAAAGTTAGAGAAAGTTTCCTTCTCCAGGAAAATCATAGGTCCAAGTTAAATCAAAACAAAATAAAAATCAGTGGGAAAGAACTTCTTTCAGCAATTTAAGGATCTATATTATAATTGATATGGGTATTTATCCCACCAACACAGATCACAAAACTTCTATTACTTGCTGATTATTCTTTGACTTTCTGTAGATAGAACATTATTCACCCTAGAGGCAACTAGTTATGACTCTTTAAACATCTGGGGGGGGGGGGCAAGATGAGGGCATGAGAACAACCTTTCCTAGGAGCTCTCTTAAAAATATTCCAAAAACTTTAAAATTATGGCTCTAATTAAAATTTTGAGAGACAGAACCCACAGAAAGACCCAGTGAGGTAATTCTCCAGCCCAAGGTAACCTGAAAAATAGTGGGAAAGCTCCATTCCAGGGGGTGGAGGGGTTGGCAGTACAGTCAGGATTACCTCCAGAGCAAAGCAATTCCAGTCTTCTGGGAACTGCCCACTGGGTGCCTGGGTACCTGGGTCCTGGAAAGCACCAGCTCCTGGCAGAATCAGTTTCCTGACCTGGCAACCCAGGGGACACCAAGCACACCTTGGAAGATCAGAGAGGTAACCTATGCCAGAGTGAGTGGGAGTCGGTATGGCCCTCAGCACTGCCCAGATCCCAGAAAACAGAAGCAAGCCAGCAGAGCCACCCAGCAGGGAGCCCCTTGGCAGTTGTTGCCAGAGCACTCAGTCCACAGAAGATAAGGGAGTGGAAGGTGACTGTCGAGGTCTGTTCTCTGGCCCTGGGACAAGATTCTTATGCTTTGTCAGTATTCAGACCCTGGTCTCAGTCTGGGGCCCCATAGAACAGGGACCCTCCTCCAGGGCAGAGGGGTGTGCTTGTGGTCATTCACAGAGTAGAGAACAGATTAGGAGAGCAGTCAAAGCCTCACATACTGAGGTCCTTGTTGGGGGTGGGGTCCCAATAATACTCAAAGGCTCAGGAAGCACCCCAAAACCAGGTGCAAGCTGGGGAAATGAGTAAAAAGAGAAAGTGACCATAGACAATTACTTTGGTCCTCCCATGGAAGACCAAAATACACAATCTGAGGATGAGAAAGTCCAAGCACTTGCATCTAAAGGCTCCAAGAAATATAGAAATTGGAATTGGTCTCAGGCTATTTCAGAGCTCAAAAAAGCTTTTGAAAATCAAGTAAGGGAGGTAGAGGAAAAATTGGGAACAGAAATGAGGGAGATGCAGGAAAAAAAAAGAAAACCAAGTCAACAACTTGGCCAAGGAGATCTAAAAAAATGCTGAAGAAAACAGAAAACACCCTAAAAACCAGTTTAGGTCAAATGGAAAAAACAGTTCAAAAAGTTAATGAGGAGAAAAATACCTTAAAAAAGCAGAATTGGCCAGATGGAAAAGGAGATAAGAAATGTAGAATGGAACTAAAGGAAGCTGGTGATGAGATCCTAGACACAATAAACCAATATCAGAAGAATGAAAACTAGAAGAAAACATGAAATATCTCATTGGAAAAATCAATGGATCTGAAAACATACCAAGAAGAGACAATAATTTAAAAATTATTGGGCTACCTGAAAGTCATTTATCAGGGAAAAAAGCCTTGATTCCATTTTTTAAAGAATTTCTACAGGAAAATTGTTCTGATATCCTAGAAGCAGAGGGAAAAACAGAAATTGAGACAATCCACTGATCTCCTAATGAAAGAGATCCAAAAATAAAGTAATAATAACCCCCAGGAATATTATGGCCAAGTTCCAGAATCACAAGTCAAAGAGAAAATATTACAAGCAGTCAGAACAAAACAATTCAAATATTGTGGTGATGCAGTCAGGATTACATAGGACTTAGCAGCATCCACATGAAGGGCTCATAGGACTTGGAATATGATATTCCAGAAAACAAAAGAGCTTAACGTGCAACTGAGAATAAACTACCCAGCAAAACTGAACATCCTTTTCCAGGTGAAAAGATGGACTTTAAATGAACCAAGGGAATTTCAAATGTTCCTGCTGAAATGACCAAGCTGAACATAAAGTTTGATATTTAAGTATAGGACTCAGGTGAAGCATAGAGGGGGTGAATGAGAAGGGTAAATTATGAGGTTAATGATGATGAACTATGTGTATTCCTGCATGGGAAGCTGATGTGTTTAATACTTATTTGAACCTTCTCATTTATTAGAGCAGCTAGAAGGAGCTTTTATAGTCAAAACACAGGAGAGAGCTGAATTTGAAGGTACAATATATTTTTTAAAGGGAGTCAATGGGTGAAAAGGAAATGTACTGGGAGAAAGGAAAGGAGAGGTACAATAGACTAAGATATTTCTTGTAAAAGAGTCAAGAAATACCTTTTGCATTGGTATGAAAGGGGGGAAGGTGATGGTGAATGAGGGTACCTTCATTCTCATCAGAAATGGCTCAGAAAGGAAGAAACATACATACATACATATATATATATATTTAATAGGACATAGAAATCTAGAAGAAAAAGGAGAGAAAGGAGAAAGGAGATGGGAGAAAGGGGAGAGGGGGAAGTGAGGAGGGAATAAGGGGATAGAGGAAAGGTCAGATCATGTGAGAAGATAGATATAATGCTTTCTCTCTTTTACTTTTTTTTGCAAGGTGGTGGGATTGGATGGCCTGTCCAGGACCACTGGGCTGGGTGGTTGCTGGGTCTCTGGGGTGGGATGTAGGTTTGGGGCCTCTTGGCCCCAGGGTCAGGGCTCTGTTCGCTGCGCCACCTGGCTGTCCCATAGCACACTTTTGAAGAGGGACAGAATGAAAGAAGAGAGAAAATATAATAATTGGTGGTAGGAAGAAATGGATGGAGGGAATTACAAGCAGCAGCATCAAGTGTGGAAAAATATGGAAGTAACTTCTCTGATGAACTTATGATAAAGAATGCAATCCACCCCAGAGACAGAACTGATTGTATCAGAATACAGACTGAAGCACATTTTTTTATCTTTTTATTTCACTTCATTTCTCCTGAGGTTTTTTATTTTTGTTGGTGGAGAGGAGATTATTCTTACTCTTACAAGAAGACTATTTTAGTAATGTGTAAATAAATAAATAAAAGTGTAAATTAGAAGAAATTCCATAGGAAGGATCTAGGTTAGTCTTTATGCAACAAATAACCATAATTGATCCTCTTTAGTACATTAAAATTGACAAACTACTATATGTGTGTGTATGTGTATGTATGTATGTATATATATATATATACATACATTATATATATATATATATATATACACATTATAGTACTACTAAAGTAGCTAGCATTTATATGGTATTTTAGTGTTTGCTAAGCTCTTTACAAATATTCCATTTTATCTTCACAACAACCTTAGAAGATAGATATTTCTACTATCCTGGTTTTGCAAATAAGGAAACTAAGGTACAGAGTGAGTGCTAAGTGACTTGTCCAGGGTCACAATCAATGTTTAAGGGTTTATCTGAATTCACCTTAATGATTACTAGTTGCTGTACCACCTACTATCTCTAATCTCATTGAATTCTTAGATCAGTCCTGTGGAATTGTAGATGTTATAGGTATTGTTATCCTCTCAGAGGGTCAGAGAGGTCCTGTACTTTGTCCATGACCGGATCATTAGTATAAACTTGTGATTTGAATCCAAATCTCTTCTGACTCCTAGTATGGCAGTTCTTTTAACATCACACTGATATGAACTGATATAACAAAGAACAGGAACTGATAAAATCCAGAATTGGGTTTGTACTCAAATTCTCATCAGCTGGCTTAGTTTTTATTTATTGATATAATCCTGGAAAAACCAGAGGCATGTTATTGTTATCAGTTCCTCCTTATATTGAGAGAAATTGTGTTTTCTTATAATTCCAACTTTTTATATCCTAGTTCTATAGAATAAATCTAATGCTTCCTCCAAAGACAAACTTTTCAAAAATTTGGATGTTTTATTGTAACTCCTTTGAACTTATTATCATCTTTCTGTGAAATATTCCTTTCAGGATTTCTCAAATTTTATAGTTTATAAGTCCTTCACCATTCTTGTTCTTTCCTCTATACAAATTATAGCTTGTTAGAGTCCTTCCCAGGATAAAATTCTGTATTCTAGTTAGCTAAAGAAAAGTACAATAGTACTTTTACTTACTTTTTTTAAAACAAGATATCTTTCTTTAGACTTACTTAAGTTTAATTCTTTTTTTTTAGGAAGTTTAATTCTTTTAACAACCATATCACACTGTTGATTTATATACATTTATAACCATTAAAAGTTTCCAGATCATTTTATGTAAATTGCTTCCAAGCAAAATAAAATGTTTAATTAAAATAAATGATTTTTTTAACTTCAGTTCTTGTTAAGTTTTATCATTTTATTTTTCAACCAATAATTTCAGCTTTCACAGGACTTCAATTCATTCCTAAATCAAAATTACTTTCTGACTTTCTGACAGGGAATATCTTCCCCATCCCATCTTTTCTAGCTTTCTTTAGTCCTTTGTCTCTTCTTTTCAAATGTAAATTATTTTAGAGGTTGTCTTCTTGTTTTTGTTAGTGAAATTGTTATTATGTTAGCATTATATTGTATTTTCTTAAGACAGTGCCTAGTAAATAGTAAGAGCTTAATAATTATCTACCTCTCTATCTGTATCTACCTCTGGTGTGACTATCACTCTCTTACCTCTTTCTCTATCATTATCCCTATTCCAATATTGCAATTCCATTCCTTCTTCCTCTATCTCTTTCCCTATCTTTCTCTATCACTATCCTTTTCTCTACCTCTGATTCAATCTCTATTTCTATCACCTTCTTTGTCTTTTCTCTCTCTCCCTCTCTTGCTAGTTGGCTCAGTTTAGAGAAGGCTGAGCCTGAGGTCAAGAAAACCTGAATTGAAATCAAACTTACCAGCAGTGTTACCTTGTTTAGTGAAAATAATAATAAAAATAACCACAATAGTTAACATTTATATAGTACTTTCAAGTCTAGAGCTTCTGTGCTAAGAGCTCTACAATTATTATCTCAATTGATCTTCACAACAACTTTGGAAAGTAAGTACTATTATTAACTTTATTTTACAGAAGAGAAACTTTAAGACAGTGTCTGACACATAACATATCATATAAATACGTTATTTTTTATTATTATTTTATTATATATTTCTATAGCTACAACTATGTCTTTCTATGATTATCTCATATCTACCTCATGTATTCATTCAGTTGATGGCTATCCCTTCTCAGCACTGTGACATCTTCTAATTTAAACATTTCTTCCAATGAGCTAGTAAAAAGAAAAGAGGCCACCTAATAAATACTGGGTTAGTTGATAGTCCAATGTGAAATAATTATCCCAATAATTGAAAAAAACATATTAAAAGAGGAACTGAAGATATCTATATTGATTTTTTTATTAAAAGTTAAACTAAAAGACATATAAGGAAATCAGAGCTAAACATGAACATTGTTGATAGGTTCTTCTAAGGAAACAAATATAGAAGCTGCTATAATAGGTTTTATCATGCATCTAAAATCATGATAAAGGCAAGATTCTGGGCTTTTGTTCATCTTACCTTGCAGACTCTATGTTGAGGTTAAACACAAAGACCACTCAGAAGAAAATTACAGCTTATAGATCATCATCTATTGCAGAGAATGTCATGGATCTACTCCCATTTTCTGACTCCTGTGTGCTCTCTCTCTGTCTCTGTCTCTGTCTCTGTCTCTCTCTGTCTCTCTCTCTCTCTCTGTCTCTCTCTCTCTCTCTCTCTCTCTCTCTCTCTCTCTCTTTCTCTCTCATACCCAGACACACACACACACACACACACACACACACACACACACACAAATATTGTTTTACTAGCTCTAAATTCACTTACATACAAATCCTACTAGGAAATAATTTGCTAACCATGTATCCTTGTCCATTTTCCCTGATTACTAGTCAGGATTCAAAAATAATCGAACATTTATTTACTGATTACTCTATACCAAATAGTGGGAAAGTCATTGGAGATACAAAAAATAAAAGCCACAAGAGTCTTGGCCCTTGGTTATATTCTATTGTAGGAATACAACTAACTATAAATCCACTTACCTTGTTATTTAATCCACATTTACATTTCTTGATACAAAATTTTAATATGTAAGACTTTGAAAATGATATAATACTGAGTCAGAAAAGCAAGTTCAAATCCTGCCTGTCATATCTATGAGGTTATTGACAATAGATAGATCTGTGATCTACGAAATTTCCTCCTCTATAAAATGAAAAAAATAATATCTGTTCCACTTACCTGAAAAGGTGAAGAACCAATGAATTTATCTTAAAAATTATTATAATGTCAGTTCTTATTATTACTTTTATCCAATGCCTTACAAGAGCCAAAATGTATTGAATTCTTGGGGGAAATGACTATTCCATATTAAAATTTGTATTTTTGTATTTTACAAATTGTATTTTATTTTTTCTGTTTCCGTCTGCATTTTGGCTCTCTGTCTTTCTTTGTTTCTCTCTGTCTCTGTCTCTGTCTCTGTCTCTGTCTCTGTCTGTCTGTCTCTCTCTTTCTCTGTTTCTGTCTCTGTCTACCTGTTTGATCCTCTTTGTCTCTTTCTGAGTCTATTCTGCTTCTGTCTCTCCTTTTCCTCTTTTCTTTCTTCTTCCATCCTTCTCCTCCCCTTTCACAGTTTTTTTTAGATTAACAATGACCACACACAAATACACCAGAGGTGGGATTCAAATAAATGAACAACTGGTCCTCTGCCCTAATGACCATCTTAACTATACAAAAAAGATATGCCAAAAAGTAGTTTAATATTTCGTGCATTTAATACTCAAATAAGAACAATAAAAGAGATATACAAAATTAGATTTTTAATACTCACAGTAAGCAAATGTATCCTTATGGAGCTAAAGCAGTCACACTACAGCAGCCAGTGATGGAACTTATGCACAACCAGAACTCATTCTACCTATTTTAACTCTATTTTTTCTTTTTCTCTTTCCAAAACTTCTGAAATGGGTGATAAGATAACCCTTGAACCTATATTTCTATTGGTTCATTGTGGTCGAGCTTCCCATTGATTTCACCATTCAGGGAACACCAGCACACTCATAATATCTTGGGGGAATTTGGGGCATAACACAAAGCAGAAACAAATCACAGCTTGTTACCTCCAGCTGTTTGGCATTTTTTTCTCTTTAAATTATGTTTGATAACTGAAGTATCAAAATTAAAGGAATTAAAATGTAGTTTTTCATCAAAGTACAATGAGTTTTAAGAAATGAATAAATAAATATTACAAGCAGAGTTCTGTCAATTTTTTCACCTATGTTCAGAATAAACATTATTATGGGCACTTAGTGCATATGAACATTAAAAAACAATAAGGAATGAAAATTTGGGGCCTTCCATATTGGGTGGCTGTCCAGGCATCCACCTTAGAGAAAGCCCTGATTATATGACATTTTAATAACCAAACTCTAACTAAAATTAGGTATCACTTCTGTCCAACCTGTGCGAACCGGCTGAATCTCACCACTTAAATATACAACACACACACACACAGTCAATTATAGCCACCATATATTTTCACCAGTTTTGCTACTAGGGTAAATTGTTCTAGTCATGTGCCAGGTGCAAAAAGAATATTCAATTATTCAGTGACAAACATAATTTGAACAAAAAAGTATTATCATATGTGACTATTATATCTTTACTGGGAACTCCAGTCCTGTCACAATTCAATCATGAATGCTTGTATCCCTATTTAGCCCACTGGAAGGATTGAAGAGTGGTAAGAAAGCGTTGAGTCCAAAAACCATACAATGTATAAAAAGGATGTACATAGAACAGCACAATCATTTATTAGGCATGAACCTAAGAATATATTAGGTGGTATACCAGATAAAATATATGTGTGAGTTATGGATGTTCTGGGAATTATAAACTGGAAGTCTAAACTTTTATGCATTTAAATTTAGGTCCTTGGAAAATCACAGTAATACAGCTTTCTCTGTTGAATTGCTACCATATGTTGGACACCAGATAAATTTCTCAATGTATCTTTTTTACTAATACATATAAAGATAATAATTGGGGGAGGTAGACAAAGGAAAGACTATCAAGTAATAAATTCTAGCTGAAATCACATATGATGTTAAGTAGAGATAATAATAACCTCTTCCCCACTCCCATTGTACTTACTTTCCAGAAAATAAGATTTTAGATTTAGAGCAGTGGGAGATTGAACCATATAAACAATGATAGGAACATTACAAAGAAGTGATCAATCATTTCTTATTTTTTGTTTTGGAAGTAAGCTTTTCAACATTATACTAAAAACTTGTTTTATTCCTCTTGACTGAGTTTTTGATAGATGGAGATAGTCTGTTAGGATAAGACATTGCAAAAGTCAGTGAGAGGGTATGCCAGTATAAAATGTTGAACCATTGTGATACCAATGTTCTATTTGAATCTCCCCCTGCTAATTCAGAATTACATGCTGTTGAAGAGAAATATGTAGAAAGTGCAGCTACATATGGAAAAGCCAATATTCTACAGATTACAAGACATGGATGAATGATTCCTAACCTCAACTTTTTGTTTAATCTTGAAATGTTTGCAAAAGATCTCAAAGGACATTAAAAATTTTCTCAAAACAAATTTAAATTGAATTCATTTTATTTAAATACTAAATTTAATAGTTGAAATATTTTGAGGAAACATGTTATGAAGAAATGGTAAATTTCAGGAAAAATTCAAAGCTTGATTGACATCACCACCTTTAGTCTTATCTGCCCTCTGATTGGAGACCTGAAGAGTGAAATACTAAATTTCTCCCAAAGTTGCTCTACCTAAACTCAGCTCCAGGAATAAGAACCTTGTAATCGCTAGTGTATCCCCTTAATACTATCCCTGTTGACTCCATGCTACTCCCCATTTCCCTGTTTCCTTTGGGGTATTGTCTTCCTCATTAGATTGTAAATTGCTTAAGGGCAGAGACTGGCTTTCTTTTTATTAACTGTACTCCCACTGCTTTGCCTGCTGCCTGACATCGAGAAGTGTAACATGCTTGGGACAGGTAGAACACTTAGCTATTGGGATCTTCTCTTTTTTTGTTTTAGGTTTTTTTTTTTTTGCAAGGCAAATGGGGTTAAGTGGCTTGCCCAAGGCCACACAGCTAGGTAATTATTAAGTGTCTGAGACCGGATTTGAACCCAGGTACTCCTGACTCCAAGGCCGGTGCTTTATCCACTATGCCACCTAGCCGCCCCGGGATCTTCTCAAAGGACGATATTTCTGTTATTTGGGTAGAACCGTAATACATAAGTGACTTTATTTTTCAATTTATTTTTGCTGTTCAGTTGTTTTTACTTATATCCAGCTCTTCATGAATATATTTTGGGTTTTCTTGGCAAAAATTCTTTGGAGTGATTTGCCATTTACTTCTCCAGTTCATTTTACAGATGAGGAAATTGAGGCTAAAAAGGTTGTGACTTGACCAGGAAAGTAAATGGCTGAGGCCATATTTGAACTCAATAAAATGAGTCCTCCTGACTCCAGACCCAGCACTCTAAACTCTAACACCCAAACCAGTTGCCCATTCTTCAATAAGTCTTTGCAAATTATTTCCAATTTCATCCACTAACATAACTGGGTAGTGTTTTTCCTTCTTTAGTTAGAGAAATATGATTTTTTTCAGCAAGAATACTATGCCTTTTTTAATTAGGGCAACGACCCTTACCTTAATATTCACAAAAGTCTTGTTTTGACTATATCAGAATCACAATTCTAAGGTTTATCACTTCCCAGAGAGGAAATAGATGAGTTCTCTCTTCTACTTGGTAAACCTTTCCATATCACAGACTTTTCTCTCAATAAAATACTTTACCTTACCTTAGGGTGATAACCCTCAAGCCAATTAATTTTACTTTCCAATCCATGTGGTTCTTATACAGATAAATGACTAAGGACAAAGCTATAAAAAGGAGACTGTGTTGTAGAAATTTTTGTATTCCTTGCCTCCATATATATAAAATTGAACTATGACCTCACCCAAATTCTAAAGTGGAAGGATGCCCTTTTTGCATCTGAAGGTCTCCCACTTTTATCTGTCTTTTAACTCTTAGACATAACTTGACTTTTTCTGAGATCTTTTACTGAGTACTTAACTCCCTCTCACATTTGCAAGTGGGAAACTACAGTTGTGGAACATTACCTGTACTGTCTGGCTCAGTTGATGTGTTGGTTTGATTGAAATGCTGTTTTTTTTTTCTTTCTTCTTTCTTTTTAATATTTGTTGTTTGTGTGGTTTATTAATTAATTATTAATTAAGGGGAAGGAAGAGGTTATATTCAGAAATGAATATAAAAATAAACGATAATATAAATGTTTTAAAAACTGATAATAATCTGATTTTCTCATTCTTGACTTAGACTTAAAAATTGGAATTAATTCTTTTGATACAATGAAAGTTGAAGAATTAAGATTATACTCTTCTTGGAGAAGACAAAAGAAGTGCTTCACTCAGATTATTCTTTCCCTTAAAATGTCTCTATGACTCATTCTCTTCTTTCTTCTGCTGATAATAATTATGTTACTTCATCTGTCAACATTTTCATCTCTTGGGGATCTTATCATGCAAAGGTCACAATGGCCTTTTGAAATTCATTTTCTAACACTCAATCAATGTCCATAAAATCATTTACAAAGAACACATACTATTACAAGACTAATGCTACAGAATTATTTTATAGTTTGACACATTATAATCAGTATTCCAACTCTTCTATATATCTTGACTTCTTTTAATGAACCTTATGGTTAAATACACACACAAACACACAAACACACAAAATTGAAGGGACTAAATGACCATTTTAATTGTACTAGATGCTTCTTTTCAAAATTGTTTCCACATAACAATGGAATAAATTACTACTTATAGGTTCTAGATTTTGCACTTTAACATACCCCAATTTGATATGGTATGAGGTGGAACTTTAGAGTTGCTTTAATTTGTATTTCTCTAATTTTTAATGGATTTGAACATTATTTTCCTTATGGTTTATTTATAGCTCAATTTTCTTCTCTTGAGAAATGACTGTTCATATCTTTGATGACTAATTGGGGAAATAACTTTTAGTCCTAGTTTTGAATCAGTTCCACATTTAAAAATTAACATTCTCCAGCAAATTTTTTTTTATTATACTTAAAAATTTTCTTTCCATTCTTAGCTATTTTGCTTTTGGTTGTACAAAATCTCCATTGTTTAATCAATACAAATTATTTTGATTATAGTTTTGTAATTTTCAAAATGTTGTTAGATTCTCTTCATTAAACACTGTTTTTTTTTGTTGAAGAAATGAATGCAAAATCCCCTTTAAGATTTTAATTTTATCTTGTAGGTGAATTTCCTTATGACTATTTTGTTAGCTCTATAAAGTAATCCTTTGGCAGTTTGACTATTATGGTACTGAATAAGTAAATTAGTATAAGTGATGTTGCCATTTTTATTATATTGACTCATTATATTAATTAAATAATATTTAGCTAATAATTTAATTTGGCTTTTATTACCATAAATAGTTTTTTTGCAATTGTATGTAATATAGGGACAAGATGGAAGGCAAACTCTGAAAACTAACTCTGAAAACTACTGTAGAGCTATGCCCTTGATGACTTTTTAAGGGCCCTTTCATCTCATTGGTTATATTGAATAATTGAAGTTAAATGTCAGCAGACTGATACAATGGGCTGAGAGGCAAGTAGAAGCAATTGTTGAGGTTAGAGACCTGGATCTGGAATCAGGAAGATACCTTGAGCCACAAAGAAGTCAATTCAATTCCCTTAGTACTTATTGTGTTTACTTAACTAGACAATGTGTGATAGGATTACAAGAACAAATACAGGGAGGTTATTGCTGTCAAGTAGCTTAAATTCTAATGGGGAGGAGAACAAGTAAAGAAATTACTCTGAAAAAAGGGACTCTTAAGAGAATTGATTGAGTGCTAGGTAGCACAGTGAATAGGGAGCCAGCCTAAGGTCAGGAACCCTAATCTTTCTGAGTTCAAGTCCCATCTCAGACTCTTAGTTGTGTGACCCTGGACAAATCACTTAACTCTGTTTGCCTCAATTCCTCATTTATAAAATGAGTTGGAGAAGGAAATGGAAAAGCACTCTGCCAAGAAAGTTCTAAATGAGGCATTCTTTCTTCAGAAAAGTTGTACATAACTGAGGAACAAGAACAGCAAAAAAATTAAACAAAAGCAGGGATGAGGTGCTGGGAGGTTGGGAAAGAGGCCATGTTGAGAAAGAAGAATCAGAACAAAAGGGAAAAAATGAAAAAGAAAAAAATAGAACCAATTTTAAAAAGTGAAAATATGTCTCAATCTGCATTTAGACTATATTTTTTCTCTGAATGTGAATGGCATCACAAATCTTTTAGAATGATCTGTTCACTATTGTTGAGAAGAGCTATAACTATCATAGTTAATCATCCATACAATGTTGCTGTTCTCCTGGTTCTGCTCACTTCACTCAGCATAAGTTTATGTAAAAGAAAAAGAAAAAGATAGTCCCTTACTGTAAGGGGCCTACTTTCTTTTTAATGTTTTTATTTTATTTTGCAAAGATGATTTTCAATCTTCAGTTTTCATCTTTTTGTATGTTTGGGGGTTCCACATTTTTCTCCCTCCTTCCTTTCTCTTCCCCTCTCCTTGACAGCAAGCAATCAGATATACATTGCACATTTACAGTCATGTTTAATACATGTCCATATTAGCCATGTTAGGAAAGAAGAATTTAAACTAAAGGGAAAAAATGAGAAAAAAAGAAAAAACATAAAATGAGTTTTATAAAGTGAGCATATTATGCTTTCGTCTGCTTTCATACTCCATAGTTTTGGGTTTTTTCCTCCTAATCTGGAAGCATAATAATTTTAGAATTTTCCTTGATTGGGACAGAGCCAAAATGGTGAATTAAAGAAAAGATCTCACATGAGGTCTCCTCCAAATCCCTCCAAATATCTTTAAATAATGACTCAATAATTTTTAGATCGACAGAATCCAGAAAAGACTGTAAAATAGTTTTCCAACACAAGGCATACCCTCAGTTTCCAATTCTTTGCCACTCCAAAAATGTGAAACATATTGTACTTTGGCCATTTTTAAATAATTTCTTCTGGATATATACCTAGAATTGGAATTGCTGGATCAAAGGGCATGAACATTTTTATTGCTATCCAGAATGGTTGGATCACTTCACAACTCCACCAGCAATGCATCACTGTCCCAATCACCCTACAACCTCTCCAGCATTGATCCTTTTCCCTTTTTCTCATCTTGAGAAATCTTATAGGTATAAGGTAATACCTCAGTGGGGTTTTAATTTGCATTTATCTAATCAATAATGATTTGAAACTTTTTTTCATATGGTTATATAAAGCTTTAATTTCTTCATTTGAAAATGGTCTATTCATATCATTTGAACATTTATCAACTGGGGGATGACTTGTAACTTTATAAATTGGATGCAATTCTCTCTATATTTTAGAAATGAGATCTTTATCAGAACTCTTAGATTTGAAGAGTGATTCCCAGATTTCTGCTTTCCTTCTAATTTTGGCAGCATTGATTTTATTAATGCAAAACTTTTTTTTATTTAATATAATCAAAATCATTCATTTTGCATTTTATGATTTACTCTGATTCTTGTTTAGTCATAAATATATCCCCTTTCCATAAATCTGATAGAGTATTTCCTTGGTCTATTACTTTATCTATGGTGTGTGATATCATTTGTCAAGAAATTATGAAAGAAAACTGTGCTGATATTCTAGGAGCAGAGGGTAAAATAGAAATTGAGGGAATCTACCACTCACCTCCTGAAAGAGATCCAAAATAAGAACTCCCAGGAATGTTATAGCCAAATTATAGAGCTCCCAAGTCAAGGAGAAAATATTGTAAGCAGATGGAGAGAAACAATTCAAGTATCCTGGAGTCAAAGTCAAGATAACACAAAATTTTGCAGCTTCTATGTTAAGAAATTATAGAACTTGAAATATGATATTCTAGAAGGCAAAAGAGTTTGGTTTACAACTAAGAATCAACTACCCAGCAAAGCTGAACATATTCTTTCAGGGGAAAAAAAATGACTATTCATTGAAATATAGGACTTTCAAATTTTTCTGAATTGAAACTGAATAGAAAATTTGATCTTCAAATACAATTCAAGTGATGCAAAGAAAATAATAATGGTCTTAATGATGTTGAAAAGTTTGTATTCTTGCAAGGGAAGATAATACTAATAACTCATATGAACTTTCTCATGTGTCAGGGCAGTTAGAAGAAAAATATATAGTCAGGGCACAGGTGAAAGCTGAATTTAAAGTATTAGTATACTAAAAAGATAGAATTAATGGTGGAGAGAAGATCCTTGGAGATAGGTGAAAGAGAAGAGTAAAATGAGGTATTATTCACATAAAAGTGACAAGATAAAGCTTTTTGCAGAGGAATGGAAGAGGGGGGAGGTGAGGGGGATTGAGAGAGCCTTGTTCTTATTAGAATTGTCTCAGAGAGGGAATAACATACATATTCAATTGGATATAGAAATCTATCTTACCCTAGGTGAAAGTAGAAAGGGAACTAGATGGGAGAAAGGGGGAAAGGAGGAGGTATAGAAAAGGAAGAGAAGATTGGGGGGGGTAGTTAGATACAAAACACTTTTGAGGAGGTACAGAGTGAAAAAAAGAGACATAATAGAAAAAGCAGGATTATAGGATGGAGTTAGCAATGCTAACTGTGGGGAAAAATATTGAAACAAGTTTCTCAAACATAGAGAATTGAGTTAAATTTATAAACAATAAAAACTATCTCAAAATTGATAAATCATCAAAAGATGAGGTGAGTCCATCAGTGCTGTTTAAATTATTTTTATTAAAAATATTCTAACTCACTATTGATTGGAGAAATGAACATTGGAACAATTCTGAGGAGCAACTTTATATTTATTGGGTTGGTTAATAGGACAGAAAGAGAAAATAACAAATATTGGAAGGTATGTAAGGAAAATAAGACATTAATGCATTGCTTTTTTCCCAAATCAGTGGGGTTAAGTGACTTGCCTGAGGTCACACAGCTAGGTAATTATTAAGCATCTGAAATCAGATTTAAACCCAGGTCCCCCTGACTCCAGGGCCAGTGCTCTATCCACTGTACATCCTAGCTGTTTCCATTAATGCATTGTTGACGGAATTATGAAATGATTCAACAATTCCATAGAGCAATTTGCAACTAGCAATGCGACAGTAAATCTATATTTCAGAAGACATTAAAATACAGGAAGGAAAAGAGCCTTTAGGTATATGTATTTATAAGCAGCTCTTTTCTGGTCACAGGGAAGTGGAGTTTGAGGAAATGCCCATCATTTGGAGAATGGCTGAATAAATTGTGGTATGTAATTAAGATAAAATGCTATTCTGTTACTTGAAATAATGAAAAGGATGCTCAGTAAAAAACTTATATGTGCAGATGTAATTGGGAAATATACTATATACAAAGAAAAAGCAGTGTTATAGGATGATCAGCTGTGAATGATTTACCTTTTCTTGTAACCAAAGAGAACTCTGAAGTACTTATGATAAAGAATATGATCCATTCCAAAGACAGAATTGAAGATGTCTCAATATAAATTGAAGAACACTTCTTTCCCCTAATTTTTCTACAATGTTTCTTTTTTTGTGGAGGGGGGTTGTTTTGTTTACTTTTATTTCATGAATATTATGGTAATGTTTTTCTTGAAAATATATATTTTAATCTATATCAAATAACTTGCTTTTTCAAAAGGGGTGTGGTAGAGTGGGGTGGGAGGAAGGGAGAATAATTGGAATTCAAGGTTTTAAAAGTGAATGCTGAAACTTATTTTTTCATGTAATTGGGGGGAAAATAAAATAAAATAAAAATCAGAAAAAAACTGAAAAAAGCATTGTCTTTGATCACCCAACTGCTGAGAGGAGCTGATTTCATCCTAGTTAAACTCACAATGTTGCTGTTAAAGTGTAAAATGCTCTTCTGGTTCTGCATCAATTTATGCAAGTCTTTCCAGACTTTATAGCAATTTGCCTGCTCATTCTTTTTTTTCTCAGTTCCTAATTTTATTTATTTATTTTTTCACATCACTTCAGTAGTCTTGTTGTAAAAATAAACATAATCCCCCTTCTCCCAAAGACATAAGAAAATATCAAGAAAAATAAAGTGAGAGAAAAAGATGCTTAATTCTGTATTCAGATATCAGCAACTCTGTCTTTGGGATGGATCACATTATTTATTATAAATCCATCAGAGAAATTGATCCAATATTATTTCCCAGTTGCTATTGCTAGTTGTTTTTTCCTCCATTCTATTCCTTCAATTCACATGTACTCTATTCTCTTTCTCCTTTCACCCTGTTCCTCCTCAAAAGTTTGTTGTATCTGACTCCCTCTTCCATGATCTTCCCTCTCCCTGGTCCCCTTTTCCCTTCCATTTCCTCTTCTTTTTTTCTTCTAGGGTAAGATAGATTCCTACTAAGTGTGTATGCTATTTCCTTTCTGATCCATTCCTGATGATAATGAAGGCTCACTCATTCCCCCTCAACTTCCTCATTACACTACATTGCAAAAGTTTTTTCTTGCCTTTTTTACATGAAAAATTTTCTGCTCATTATTTCTTATAGAACAATAGTATTCTAACAGATTCATATTCCATAATTTGTTCAGTCATTCCCCAAATGATGTGCATCCTTTTAATTTTCAATTCTTTGCCACTACAAAAAGAGCTACTATAAAATATTTTTGTACATATGGATCGTTTTCCCTTTCTTGTGATCTCTTTGGAATTCAGACTAGTAGTGGTATTGTCAGATCAAAAGATATGCATAATGTTATTGCCCTTTGAACATGGTTCCAAATTAATCTCCAGAATTATTATATCAGCTCACAATTCCACCAACAGTGCATTTAGAGTCTCAGTTTTCCCAAATTCCCTCAAGATTTATCATGTTCTTTTTTTGTCATATTAGCCAATCTGATAGGTGTGTTATAGTACCTCAGAGTTATTTTAGTTTGCATTTCTCTAAACAATAATGATTTAGAGCATTTTATATGACTATAAATAGCTTTTATTTCTTTATCTGAAAATGGCCTGTTCATATCCTTTTGACCATTTATTAATTGAAGAATGATTGTATTCTTATAGAGAATATAAATTTATCTAAAAATTTTAGAAATGTGTCTTTATCAGAAAAAATAGTGGTAAAAATATTTCCCACCTTTTTCATGATATCAAATTTCAGCATAGATAAAAAAAATTCAATGATTGGACTTCATTTCTTTTTTGAAGGTACATAGGTAAGCTCTTTCTATAGTTCAAGAAGGCTGAACCAAGATGGCAGATCAAAGACAGAAAATCCCAGACACTCTCCCCCAGATCACTCCACAAATACCTTTAAACAATGACTCTAACCAAATTCTAAAGTGATGGAATGCACAGAAAGACTAAGCGAAACAATTTTTTGGCCCAAGACAACTTGGAAGATCTGCAGGAAAGGTCTCTAACACGTGGGTTGGAAAGGGCTGTAATATAGTCCTTGGGGCATCTGGGTCCCTGGCACCAGTGATGGTTTCCAGACCTCTCAGCCCAGCAATTGCCAAAGACAACTTGGAAGGTCAGTAGGGAAATGATGCACCAGAGTGAGCAGAGAGCCCAGTCCAGAACAGGCCTCAGTGCAGACCTGGCTCCAGGAACCAGAAGTAGTCCTGTGAAAACATTGAGCTCAGCCTGTCAATAGTAAGGGGATCAGTGAAGACTACAGAGGTCTCTCCACTATCCCTGGGGCAGGACTCTGTTGCTTTGCCCATACTCAGATTCCAGTTTCATAAAGGGGAGCTTTACTACTATAGTAGAGCAGAGCCATTCCTTACAACATCTATGGCAGAGGGCTGTGCTTGTTATCATCCGCAGACTAGAGCACAGGCCAGAAGAGCAAACAGAGTCTCTCACAAGGTCCCAGGGAGGATATCCCTGAAAACAGCTGCAAAATCCATCAAAAACTTGGGACAGTACATCTTCCACCCTGGAAGCAAACCCCACCTTTACAAAGATTTAAAAATCAAGTCATAAACTGGGAAAATGAGCAAGCAACAGAAGAAAAACTATCTGACCATAGACAATTACTTTGATCCTATGAAGGATCAAAATACACATAGAAGATCACAAAGTCAAAGCTTCTGTATCCAAAAATCTCCAAGATAAAAGAATTTGTCTCAGACTGTAGGATTTTTTGAAAATCAAGTAAATGAGGTAGAAGAGAAATTGAGAAAGAAATGAGAACAATGCAGGAAAATCATGAAAAACAAGCCAGCAGCTTGGTGAAGGTGACATACACACACACACACATCCAAAACACTATAGAAAATAACATCTTAAAAATAGCAAAACAGTCCAAAAGGCCTATGAAGAAAGGAATGCCTTAAAAAAGCAGAATTGGCCAGATGAGAAAAGAGATTCAAAAGCTCTCTGAAGAAAATAATTTCTTAAAATGTAGAATAGAACTAAGATAAGGTAATGATTTTGTAAGAAATCAAGAAATCTAGAATGAAAAAATTAGAAGTAAAGGTAAAATATCTCATTGGAAAAAAAGCAACTAACCTGGAAAACACATCCAGGAGTTTGTTAAATTGTTGTGCTACCTGAAAGTCATGACCAGGAAAAGAACCTAGACTTCATGTTCCAAGAAATTTTCCAGGAAAATTGCCCTGATATCCTAGAAACAGAGGGTGAAATAGACAACGAGGGAATCCACTGATCACCTCCTGAAAGAGATCCCAAAATAAAAACTCCCAGAAATGTTGTAAAATCCAGAACTCTCAAGTCAAGGAGAAAATATTACAAGCAAAAGAAAGAAACAATTCAAATATTGTGAAACTTCAGTCAGGATTACACAGGATTTAGTAGCATCTACATTAAGATTTCATAGGACTTGGAATGTGATATTCCAGAAAGCAAAGGAGCTTGGATTACAATCAATTACCCATCAAACCCTAACATCCTCTTCCAGGGGAAAAGATGGACAGTGAAATAGGGTACTTTCAAACTTTCCTGTTGAAATGATCAGAGCTGGGACCCTGGAGAAAACTTAATAGGGATTGAGAAGAATTTGCATTTTTCCCAGCAGTATGGGATATCTAAACCAAAATTTACTGTATACTAGGGCATACAAACCTTATAATCAAATGCAGAAAGGAAAAATTAATATATATGCATACTTCTCAAGCCATGATGCAACAAAAATTATATGTAATAAAGAGTTACAGAAAGATAAATCAAAAATGAATTGGAAACTAAATTATTTAATTTTAAATAATGAGTGAATCAAACAGCAAATCATAGAAATAATCAAAAATTATATCCAAGAAAATGTTAATAATGGGACATCATACCAAAATTCATAGGATATAGCCAAGACCGTTTTGAGGGGAAACTTTATATCTCTAAATGTTTATATGAATAAAATAGAGAAAAAGGAGATCAGTGAATTGGGTATGCAACTAAGGAATCTAGAAAAAGAATAAATTAAAGATCTCCAATTAAATACCAAATTATAAATTTGAATATCAAAGGAGAGATTAATAAAATTGAAAACAAGAAAACTATCAATCTAATAAACTAAGAGATGGTTTTATGAAAAAACCAATAAATAGATAAACTTTTGGCACATCCTATTAAAAAAAAGAAGATAACCAAATTTCCAGTATCAAAAATGAAAAGGATGAACTAACCACCAATGAGGAGGAAATTAAAGAAGTAATTCAGAGGGACTATGATGAATTTTATGCCAATAAATATGATAACCTGAATGAAATGGATGAATATTTTCAAAAACACAAACTGACCAGAAGAGGAAATAACATACTAAAATAATCCTACTTGAAAGCAAGAAATTGAAAAAAAAACATCAATAAGCTCCCTAAGAAAGTCTCCAGGTCCAGGTAGATTTACAAGTCATTTCTACCAAACATTTAAGGAACAATTAATCCCTATTCTACATAAACTGTTTAAAAAACTAGTAGAAGAATGAGTTCTGCCAAATTCCTTTTTTGACGCCAACATGTTGCTGATACTTAAACCAGGAAGAACCAAAACAAAGAAAATTGTAGACCAATCTCCCTATTGAGCAGCAATGCAAAATTCTTAAATATAATTCTAGCATTGAGATTACAGTAAGTTATTATTAGGATAATACACCATGATCAGGTAGGATTTATACCAGGTAAGCAGGGATGGTTCAATATTAGGAAAACACTCAACATAATTAAACATATCAGTAGCAAAAGCAATAGAAATCATATGATTATCTCAATTCATGCTGAAAAAAACCTTTGATAAGATATAATTCATTTCTATTAAAAACACTAGAAAGTTTGGGAATGAATGAATTTTTCCTTAAAAAAAGTAAAATTTATCTAACACTGTCAACAAAAAACATTATATGTAATGGGGATAAACTCAGAGCATTTCCAGTAAGATCAGGGGTGAAAAAAAGATGCCCATTATCACTATTACTATACAATATTATGTTACCTTTAGCAGAAATTGAAGGAATTATAATTGGCAATGAGAAAGCAAAACTTTCACTTTTTACAGATGATACGTTGGTATACTTAGAGAACCTAAGAAGATCACCTTAAAAACTCCTTGAAACAATTAACTAATTCAGCAAAATAGCACTAAATAAAATAAACTCACATAAAGCATCAGATCTATGGAAAGGGGGGCAAATTTATGACAAAACAAGAAACAGAGTCTATTTTAAACTTCAAAATGAATGATTTTGACTATATTAAATAAAAAAGTCTTTGCACTAATAAAATCAATGCTGCCAAAATTAGGAGGAAAGCAGAAAACTAGGAAACAATCTACACAAATAGGAGTTCTAATAAAGGTCTTATTTCTAAAATATATAGAGAACTACATCAACTTTATAAGGTTGCAAGTCATTCCCAAATTGCTAAATAGTCAAAGGATATAGAGAATTTTCAAATGAAGAAATTAAACCTATATATAAAATCATTATTTATTAGAGTAATGCACATTAAAACAACTATGAGGTATCATCTCACACATAGAAGACTGATCAAGATGAGAAAAAAAGGGAAAATGATCAATGTTGGAGAGGTTGTGGGAGGATTGGGACATTTAAGTATTGCTGGTGTTGTTGTGAAGTGATCCAACATTCTGGAGAGCAATATGGAATTATGACATAGAGCAATAAAACTGTTCATACCCTTTTACCTAGCAATTCCAATTCTAAGTCTATATCCAGAAGAAATCATAAAAAATGAGAAAATTCCTACATTTTCCAAAATATTTGTGGCAACTCTTTTAGTAGTGTTAGAGAATTGGAAATTAAGTGATGCCCATCAATTGGGGAATGGTTAAACAAATTATCGTACTTGAATATTATGAAATACTATTGTTCTATAAGAAACTATAAATGGTCAAACTCTGGAGAACCATGGAATGAATTACAGGATTTGATGCTGAGCAAAGGGAGCAGAAACAAGAGAACAATTGTGATATGATCAACCTTGATGGATGCAGCTTCTCTCAGCAGTTCAGAGAGCTTGGACAACTGTATTAGACCAGTTATGGACAAGGCTATAACCATCTAGAGGAAGAAAAACAAAATAAAACAAAACTAAAAAAATCTTTCAGAATCTATGAATACTATATTCACTCTTTACTTTAAAAATATCTCATTTATTTCTTTCCCTTAATCTTAATTCCTCATACCAAAAATGACTAATCTGTAACCATGCTTAACACAAATGGGTATGTACAATATTAACCTGTCTGTTCACCACTGAGGCGGGGGGTGTGAAGGGAGGGTGGAAGAAAATTTGGTAAATTAAAACTATACATAGACATATGGATGAATGTTGAAAAACTTTCATAGGATGTATTTGGAAAAATAAAATATCAATAAAAAAAGAAATGACCAGAGCTGATTAGAAAGTTTGATCGTTAAGTACAGAACTCAGGTGAAGTATAGAGAGGGTGGACAGGAAGGGCAAATTATAAATATTTTACGATTGTTAAACTGCTTGTACTCCTGCAATAGGACAATGATACTGATAACTCATGTGAACCTTCTCATGTATTAGGGCAGTTAGAAGGAGCATATATAGACAAAGCACAGGAAGGAACTGAATATGAAGGTATAAGATTGAGTTAATGGACAAGAATGGAATGTCCAGGAAAATGGGAAAGGAGAAGGAGAATGGGCTAAGTTATTTTAAGTAAAAGAGGCAAGAAAAAGCTTTTACAATGGAGTTGGGGGGGGGAGCTGAGAAGGAATAAATGACACTTCATTCTTATCAAAAGTGGCTCAGAGAGGAAATAACATACACACTCAATAGGGTCTAGAAAACTATCTTACCATAGAGGAAATATAGGACAGGGAAGGGATGGGAGAAAGGAGATAAGGAGAGGGGAGGTGGTGGTGTAAGTAATAGAACATCTTGGTAGAGGGTTGTAAGATACAACATATTTTTAGGAGAGACAGGGTAAAAGGAGACAGACTAGAATAAATGGGAGTGGGGAGGAAAAGGATGGAGGGAAATACAGCTATCAGTAGCAACTATGATAAAAAAGTATTGAAGCAATTTTTTTTAGGTTTTTGCAACCAAATGGGGTTAAGTGGCTTGCCCAAGGCCACACAGATAGGAATTATTAAGTGTCTGAGGCCGGATTTGAACTCAGATACTCCTGACTCCAGGGCCAGTGATCTATCCTCTGTACCACCTAGCTGCCCCCTTGAAGCAATTTCCTAAAGGACTTATGGTGAAGAATGTGATCCATCCCAAAGACAGAATTTATGGTATCTGAATACAAAAGAACACTGGTTTTCCTCACTTATTTTTTCTTGAGGTTTCTCTATCTTTGTGGGGGAAGGGGGCTTATGCTTACCTTTATGAGGCTATTGTAGAAATGTGAAAAAAATAACAAATTGTTCTGTCAGTAAAAATAAAAAAAATTTAAAAGAAGTTAAAAAATAAACTATAGACCAAAATTTGCAATTCTGTAGATATAACACATAGACAAATATGATTACAATTATGCTAAATATCATTTCTAGTATGTCATTTCATTGATTATTACTTATCTGACTACTAATGACAACCTTTTCAAGATGAATTAGCTAAAAATGCATTAATATACTTGACTTAAATAATTATTTAAAGTTTCCAAAGTTTTTTATGCATTCCTGTCACTTTTATATCAGTAAGATATATTATTACTATCTTATGGATAGATAATTGACCCCATCCACCCAATGATTAAGTGATTTGCTCAGGATCTAATGACTCACTCATTCCCCATCACCAATTACTAAAGAATGACTAGCTAAATCCTCTTCAGACTTATGAGAGCAGATTCCTATTCCTCATAGTGAAATTGCTTTGGAGTTTTATTTTATTAATTTCCTACTACTTCTGCTTCTGTTGCTGCTATTATCTTTTTATTTAGTGAGGTTTTTGAATTTGTGTAGCTTGTGGAAAGACAAGAGAAAATAGGACATTTTCCCGCCACTTCAGGTTTCTTTGCTATTTGCTATGTGATTTCATTTTGGAATTGGCATTTGATGGAAAAGTGGAACGTGCTTTATATCTAATTCTTGAATCTTATCCCACCAAATAATAATTCCACAATGAAACCCACAGTATATAATAAATAAATTCAAGTGTAAGCAATGTATTTCAGTTCAACATATATATATATATATATATATATATATATATATATATGTGTGAGAGAGAGAGAGAGAGAGAGAGAGAGAGAGAGAGAGAGAGAGAGAGAGAGAGAGAGAGATTCTCAGATCTTCCCTCAAAGAAGATTCCCAGAAATCTCTAATATAACAAGCTAATCTTAGGGACATGATGGAAACTGCTGGTCCTTTTCATATTGACTACTTCCTAAATTCTTTCTCTTCTTTGAGAAACCTAAAGAGAAGCTATAATTGTACATCTTTTTTCTCAAACCTGGAAACTAAGAGAATCTCAGACCTTTCTCCTCTCTGACTTGCCAATTCTGACCCACCCTCATGCATGAGTTAGATATTGATCTTCACACATGATGAAAGAATATAAAACCAAAGCTTTTGGGACTCAAGTTACTATTTTTTATTGTAGCTATTGTTGCTGTTATAGATTTAGAACAAGAAAGCACAATTCACCTTTGTTTAATCCCAGTGCTATTAATAAATACCTCAAATCAAAGAAATGATTCAAAATTCATTAAACTACAATATAAATATATAGGATTTCTAGGAGAGAAAGAAGAAATATACATCAGAAAAGATAAGTTAGAGTTTAACAAACAGAGGGCTGGTAGTAACTCTTGCAGTCAGAACTAGTCACCCTCTTTGATATTTATCTCCTTTACCAGTCCTATAGTTATTCTGAGTGTCCCACATTTCAAGATCTAGGGTGAGATTGGGGGGGGGGGAATCTATTTAGTACCACTTTAATAGAAAAGTCCCTAGAGACCAATTGGTAACCTCAGAAAGAAGCAGTCCTGACTTCGTATGAGAGTAGCATAGTCTGGACACCACCCTAAAGAAGGACAAAGGGTAGAGGGTATAAAATATGCTCTAAAATTTTTGCATAAGGAACAGGATTCAGATAAGTCAAGGTAATTCTGGCATTACCCAGGAAATTAGGTTTTTGTTTCTCTTAGGCATGATGGCTTATACAACACATTTCTAATATTGCATAAGAATCACTAATTTGTGATCAGTTTCAATTTTCTCTGATGAGAAGGTTCTTTTCTTCTCTGAGCTAATGAAGAATGTTCTTTGTTAGTCATTGCAACATTTAAAGTGGAGAAGAAATGAATGGAAATGAATTTAAATCAATCTGTTTCTTTAAGTATCACAAGATGGATCCAAGGCAGGTGATTACTTGGACCTAATAGGAATTTCCAATTGATAGAATTCATTTACCAGATGGAAAATTCCTTTGGTTGAAGTAATTTTTGAAAGTGGGGAGGATCTATTTGGAAATTCCTTAGAGGTATGACCTACAATTTAGTATAAAAAATATTGAAATCTGAATTGAGAAGTTGAATGGAGAATGAGATAACACTAAAACCATTCAGGTTTAAGTAACCTGAGAAGTCCAGAGGGATTAAATGGGGAAGTAAAAGGCATTTTTAATTGCTTTGCATTAATGAATTTGCTTTTTTCATACATGTAATTCTTTCTGTATTGGCTTTTTCCAAAAAATACTGGATAACATATGTTTTCTTTTTTTATATATCAAAAAAGTATTTTTTTCATTTTAATGACATTAGCATATTAAATCTTACATATTTAATCTAAGAAAATTCCCAAGTCTTCTAGTTTCCCTAAAATGCATTTTCCATTTAATTGTCTTATTATTAGAAGTTGGATTTGCTTTGAAAGAAATTTAGATGGGATTTATTATAAGATAGCAGGCATCCCTCAATAAGGGCAGATTTTAAGGGCAATGTATTAATATCGGGGATTATTGTACTATTATGAAATAATATCTTGCTACATTCACCAATTATAATTAAGTCTCAAATTATGGTAAGATAAAATGTCTAAAAGAACAATTTCACAACAAATATTCCTCAATGAACTTTTGAGCCCTATGACAAGTTTCATTTATTAACCACTTTATTAATGTTAGTGAGTGAACTTTTGATGTGTTTGGGCCTACCTCTCAACAAGTTTTTGAAGTCAGAATCTTATTACATAATGCACCTTAATAAATAAATACAATATGTATAAGAAATAAATCTGTCAAATAATAGGTGTTATTTAAAAATACTAGATTTATGACTATAAAACATTTCAGAATAGAATGATAATTTAAATTTAGAAACAAGGCATATAATATCTCATAGAATTATCTAACAGTTGAAAAAGATTTATAATGTCAGCTAATTTTTTTAAGTAATAGAATATAAGATTTCAGGATAGAAAATCTTAATTTAGTTTTGGAAGCTATTTTGTATCAAACTGAAAATTTAAATATGATAATAATTTAACAATAAAAACTAGTATTTTTATAGTGCTTTAAAATTTGCAAAACATTTTACATATCTTATCTCACTTGATTCTTGCAATCATTTTGTGAAATAGGTACTACTATTATTCCCACTTTATAATTGAAAAAAACTGAGACTAACCAGTTAATGATATTCTCAGGGTCAAAAAGTTAGTAAGGGTTAGGATTCAAACCTAGATCTTTCATTTGAGGAACTTAAAAATCAACCTAAAAAGGGAAAAAAATCAGCATTTTAATATATTCTAAATAACATGTCAATATTTCTCCCTTTATTATTAATATATGTATTAAAATATTATGTAGATTATGTATTTATGCATAGCATGTATATATGTATCTGTGTCTTAATGTAAAAGGCATAAATATAGGGACTGAACTTGTAGTATTATTGCTTTAGGGAACTCCCCATGAAAAATTTCTTTTTACCAATGATGGTCATCACATTTTATAAAATTTATAGTGTTAGATAGTTGCTGAAAGCATTGAGATATTGAATAATTTGGCACCATTAATTTAGATCTTAAAAGGCCAGTTGAAGTCATTGAATTGAACATTTCTCTTTTACAGATAAGGAAACTGAGGCAAAAAGATTATGCAACTTACCATGGGTTACATGGCTGCTAAGTGTTGAAGCAGAATTTGAACTTAGGTTTCTTTGAGTTCAATGTGTCTACACAAATACACACATAGTATGTGCAAAGTACACAACTAAATACTTGTAACATGTATATATTAATAATGCATTGTGTGTATTTCTATGGCTTGGCATAATAGAGATAATTCTAAGCCTCTAGACAGAAAAGTCTTAGTTCAAATTCCACCTCTGACAGTGAGCAGCACTGTGACTCTGGACAAGTTGTTAAACCTCTGTATATCTTAGACAGCTCTCTAATATTTATCTATTGTGCCATAAAGAGAATGTGATTTGCGTCTTTGGAAGGAGTTTCCCAAATGGAGGAAATAACAGATACTTTGTATATTTTCATATTATTATAAACTAAATGACATTTTAAAAACAAGTTTTATGTAGCTATATGAAGCTAGTATGATAACATGGTTGGCAACTCCATTGAAATCCATTATCTGTTTCCAATTTTTGGAACAAAGGAAAGAGTTGCTTGCCAAAAATTTCTCATGTGATGTTACTGGTCTCTTAAACTGAATTTAAAGTTGTGTGTATGTTATTTTAAAACAACTAGCTGAATAATGAAAAAATATTTCAATAAATTATATTACATATAAAAAGAGTGATAATTAAAACATATATGTAAAGCTCTTAATATTTTTTTAATCCACCAGGGGTCTCTTTTACCCAGTTTTCTGATTCTTTTGAGTAATGAGGGCTTCTTATTGGCAGACCCAAGTTCTCCCTTGCAAGTCATGCACTCTATATACCAACTGGGGGATTGGAGGAAGTAATAAGATCTAAATGTTTCTCAAAAAAACAGGTAATCTCTATCCTCCAGATCCACTTTGTGGGTGGCAATATTTTTCTTATTAGTCTAAGGGTGGGTCTGTGTGCATTTATCTAATTAAACATTTGGCCAAGGCCCAAACACATGAAAATTCTGCTCCCTTCCTGCTGCATTTTGTTGGATCCCAATTACATTAATAGGACATAATGGAGTTGACCACACAAGCATGGCTTTGACTAAGGATCTGTAATCTCAATAATGTGCAAGATGCTTTCAACATTGCTGATATCTATAACCTCAAAGACCTTTCAATCCTGAGCCTTTCAGTGCCTTTCACTCACATCCTTTGATGTGATCCCACAAGTTTGCTAAAGTGTTACACCCTACGTGGTGAAGTTTCTTCCTTCATTTCTCCTGACTTTGCAAGGATAGCAGTGGCACATGTGGACTGTCTATTCTAATCAAGTGACTAGCCTACCTTCTTTGGGATCACAATTTCTTGCTAATACCCTTCAGTCAGTTCTTCATAGTTCCTAATTTGTTAGGTATTATAGTCTGCACATTCAACACATACCTTTTCATTACTCTCTGAACTACAATTGTTTTTAATTCTTCTATGGCTAGAGTATTATTTGACACTCCACTGTACAGACACACAGGCAGACTATTGGGCAGAAAAGTAGGTCTTTGTCTAGAGAGGTTTGAGTCATTAAGGGAACTTTTAGATTTCTTAGAGGTAATCCAAATAATTCTCTTGTTCAACCCATTTAGCAGGAGGTCCAAACATTGATCATTTGTATAGTCTCAAAAATATGTGTTAAACGAATAGACATTTTTCATTCTTTTGGAGTCCCTTGTGTAAATGGTTAGGATAAACTTTTTTAAATGGCTACAGTCCCCTTCCTGGACTCTGCAATATTCTAAGACTTGATGAAAATTACAATGATGTCATCTCCAAACGGGACCATCTGGATGATCTAATCATCTATAGGGAATCCTTGACTGACTTGAATTTACTTCAGAGGTGAACACTTTGGGCAAGTTAAGTTTTTTCTTATTTAGCAAGGGATGTCCCCCACATGTAACATGGGGGTGCTATTTTGTGCCTTGAAGGGAGGTGAAATAGGCATCTTTAACCTAATCTCTTTTCCTACCTTTTCTCCAATGGAGATTTTGCTTCCTGCCAGGAAGAGAAAAAGGAAGTTGCTCTGCTGTTCAAGGAGAAAGAGGATACTAGATTAAAATTATTATTATAAAATTATTATAATAATTTTCTATTACCTTAAGAATTTTTAGTCTAAGGGAAGCTAGATGGTATAGTGAATATAGAATCTGTCCTGGAGTCAGGAGGACCTGAGTTCAAATATGGCCTCAGATACTTAATAATTACTTAGTTGTGTGACCTTGGGCAAGTCATTTAACCCCATTTCCTTGCAAAACCAAAAAAAATTAATTATTAGTCTAGAGCAGGGGTAGAGAGCCTTTTTTCTGCCAGGGCCAATTTTGATATTTATAATATTATTCAACTTAAATTTAGCCTGCTAAAGTTGATCAAACAGCTAATTAATTAATTCCTTAAAAGCTCCTAGATTTATTGAATTTCAAATCCTGTCTGCAGTTATGAGAGCATCAGACCAAATGGTTCCCCAAGCTTCATTTCCAAAACTTGACTCTCTTCTCACCACTGTCACTTCCTAGAGTGAACAGATATAGCAGGAAGAATGTAAATCCATTTATCCAAGTCAAATAGCAAAAAGAAAAGAAAAAGAAATTAAATAGTAAATAGGGGAGACTATATTCCAGACAATAATGAATAATGTTTTTGTTTTGTTTTGTTTTTTGTTTTTTGCCTTTTGTTCTCAAAGGGGACCATGGCATCAGGGAGATGATGCCATAACAAATATATGAATTGGATTTGAATGTGAGGTGCTGTGCTAAGTTATCATTTCACTCCCTCCCCCAGAACCATCTGGATCCAGTGACCAGATATGAATCAGAACAAGTGGAGATGGCCCTGGATGTGAGGCAATCAGGGCTAAGTGACTTGCCCAAGATAACACAGGTAGTAAGTGTCAAGTGTCTGAGCTGATTCTTTCCTTCTAACTCCAAGACCAGTATTCTATCCACTGCACCACCTGTCTAACCTCATTTCCATACAATCCAGAGAGTGAGAGTTTCCACAATGGAGGTGAGGTAACTCAACTTAGCTGAAAAAAAGAGTTCTATATCTCACCCAAGGGGAAAGTTCCCAAAGTCTCTACTTAGCAAGTTCATATTATCATTTTTTTCAGAGTCTTCTTCCTTCAACAAACTGAAGTAAAGTTGGCATTTTCCATATTCTCTATCAAAGCAGGAAATCTGAAGTGCCCAAGCAAGAGTCTTCCTTGGTCTAAAAAAATTGAATAGACTTAAAAAGACTTGTTTCAGGTCCAAATAACTGAAGAAACTAATACTCTCCTATCTCAAACTCTCACCATTCCATGCCTCCCTCATACAGGATAGGGAAGAGAGCTTCACCAATGAGGAGAGAGATCTATACTGATGGGTTTGGAGACTTGAGTTACACTTGTTTTGAACTTCACCTGATTTTTAATGAGACAGGACCACCTATTATATCAAAAAAAAAAAATCTTTCTGGGGCAGCTAGTTGGCCTGGGGCAGCTAGGTGGCACAGTAGATAGAGCACCGACCCTGGAGTCAAGAGTACCTGAGTTCAAATCTTGCCTCAGAGACTTAATAATTACCTGTGTGGCATTGGGCAAACCATTCAACCCCATTTGCCTTTCAAAGACCTAAAAACATTTTTTTCAAAGTATGGACAGTATGCAATTGTGGAATGAATCAGAAGATGAGTGTTTAAATCTCACGTCTTGTACTTATTGCCTGTATTACTTTGGGAAGGTACTTTAATCTCTCTGAGGTTTAATTTCTTATTTTAATTGACATTTTATTTTTCTAAATACATATTATGTAAGTTTTTCAACAATCATCCATTGGTATGAACATATTATATATATATATATATTTATTTATTATATTTATATATATTTATTATATATTATATATATTTATATATGTAAATATATGTATATATGTAAATATGTAAATATATGTAAATATATAGATATGATATATGCATATAATTTCTTTCCACCTTCCCCTCAGAGGCAAACATTCAGGTGAATATTGTACATAAACATTTGTGTTAAGCATATTTACAGATTAGTCATTTTCAGTATTGGGAATTAAGAATAAGAGAAAGAAGTACATAAAAGAATTTTTTTTAAAGTGAATGTATATCAGGGGTGGCAAGGTGGCAAGGTGGATAGAGCACTGGCCCTGGAGTCAGGAGTACCTGAGTTCAAATCCAGCCTCAGACACTTAATAACTACCTAACTGTGTGACCTTGGGCAACCCACTGTCTTGCAAAAACCTAAAAAATAAAATAAAATAAAATAAAGTGAATGTATAGTTAAACAAAAATTGACCATGTACTAGGGCATAAAAACCTAATAAAAACCTTGCAGAAAGGCAAAAATAGTGAATACATCTTTTTTCAGATCATCATGCAATAAAATTGACATGCAATATTGGGTCAGGGAGATATAGACCCAAAACTAATTGGAAACTAAATAACCTCATTTTAAAGAATGAGTAACTCAAACAACAAACTACAGAAAATATTAATTATTTCATCCTAGATAAGGACAATAATGAAACAACATACCAAAACTTTATGGGATAAAGTCAAGGCAGCTGTATCTTTAAATGTTTACATGAATAATTTAGAGAAAGAGGAAATCAGTGAACTAAACCTGCAACTAAAAAATTAGAGAAAGAAAAATTTAAAACCCCAAATTAAATACCAAATTAAAAATTCTAAAAATTAAAGGAGAAATTAATAAAATCAAAAAACAAAACTATTGAACTAATAAATAAAACCAAGAATTAGTTTTGTGAAAAAAAAACAATAAAATTGATAAACCTCTGGTTAATTTGTTTAAAAAAAAGAAAGAAGACCAAATTTCTAGTATCATAAATGAAAAAAAAGTGAACTCACCACCAATGAGGAGGAAATTAAAGTAATAATTCAGAATTATTTTGCCCAACTCTATGCCAATAAATTTGACAATCTAAGTGAAATGGACTAATATTTACAACAATATAAGTTGCCCAGGTTAAATGAAGAGGAAATTAAATACCTAAATAACCCATCTCAAAAAAGAAATTCAGCAAGCCATTATTGAACTCCCTAAGGAAAAAAATCTCCAGGGTCAGATGGATTCACAAGTGATTCTATCAAACATTTATGGAACAATTGGTTCCAATTCTATATAAAATCTTTGGGAAAATAGATGAAGATGGAACTCCATCTAACTCTTTCTATAACTCCAATATAGTGCTGATATCTAAACCAGGAAGAGTTAAAACAAAGAAAGAAAATTATAGACCTATCTCCCTGATGAATGTAGATGCAAAAATCTTAAATAAAATCTTAACAAAACAATTACAACAAATTACCACTAGGATAATACATTATGACCAAGTAGGATTTATTCCAAGGGTTGGCTCATTATTAGGAAAACTGTTAGTATAATTAATTATATAAATAACAAGCCTATCAGAAATCATATGATTATATCAATAGATAATGAAAAACCTTTTGACAAAATACAGCACCCATTCCTACTAAAAACACTAGAGAGCATAGGAATAAATGGATTGCTCCTTAGAATAATAAGCAGTATCTATCTGAAACCATCAACAAACATCATATGCAAAGGAGATAGGCTAGAGGCATTCCCAATAAGATCAGGGGTGAAACAAGGATGCCCATTATCACCACTACTATTCAATTTTGTTTTAGAAATGTCAGCTTCAGCAATAAGAGAAGTAAAAGAATCTGAAGGAATTAGAATTGGGAAGGAAGAGAGAAAGCTCTCACTCTATGTAGATGATATGATGATATATCTAAAGAATTCCAAAAAATCATCTAAAAAACTACTAGAAATAATTAGCAACTTCAGCAAAATCACAGGATATAAAATAAGCCCTCATAAATCCTCACTATTTCTATATATGTCTAGCAAGATGCAGGAGAAAGAGCTATAAAGAGAAATCCCATTCAAAGTAACCAGACAATATAAAATATTTGGTAGTCTACCTGCCCAGGCAGATTCAGAAATTTTTGAAAACAATTGTAAAACACATCTCACAAATAAGATCAAATTTAAATAACTGGATGAATGTCAACTGCTCGTGGGTAGGTAATATAATAAAAATGACTATTCTACCAAAATTAAAATATATTTAGTGTCCTACCGATCAAAATTCCAAAAAAATACTTTAATGAGTTAGAAAAACTTGTGAATGAATTCATATGGAGAAATAAAATGTCAAGAATTTCCAGGGATTTAATGAAAAAAGTACAAAAGAAGTTGGCTAAGCTCCACCAGATCTAAAATTATATTATAAAGCATCAGTCATCAAAACTTTATGGTATTGGCTAAGAAACAGACTAGGTGCAATAGCCGGAAATGATTATGGGAATCTGCTGTTTGATAAACCCAAAGAGTCCAGTTACTGAGATAAAAACTCTCTCTTTGATAAAACCTGTTGGGAAAATTGAAAGTTAGTATGGCAGAAACTTGGATTAGATTAAACCTCACACTCTATAGCAAGATAGGATCAAAATGGATACAGAATTTAGACATAAAAAAATATTATAAGCAGAGATCAAGGAATATTTACCTGTCAGATCTATGGAAAGGAAAAGAGTCTATGACCAAGGAAGAGATGGAGAACCTCATTAAAAACAAACTAAATAATTTTAATTACATTAAATTAAAAAGCTTTTGCACAGACAAAACCACTATAACCAAGATCAAAAGAAATGTAGTAAATTGGCAATTTTTACAAGTGTTTCTGACAAAGGAGTCATTTCTAAAATATACAGAGAACTGAGTCAAATTTTTAAAAAAAACAAGCCATTTACCAATTGACAAATGGTCAAAGGATATGCAAATTCAATTTACAGATGAGGAAATCAAAGCAATCCATAGTTTTAAGAAAAATTGCTCTAAGTCACTACTTATTAGAGAAATGCAAATCAAAGCATTTCTGAGGTACCACCTCACATCTCTCAAACTGGCTATTATGACCAGAAAGGACAATAATCAATGTTTGAAGTGAATACGGTGCTTTTCTGAGGAGAGTAGTATTTAATAAGGTTGGACAATGGAGACTGGGCCAGCTATTTTTAAGGCACCATATTCATACCAGTTAGGCTAGTTCTTTTATTCCAAAAGTATTGAAACTGCTCTCATTTCTTTCTTGTCTAAGTGGACTGGCTCAAGTTGGCATGGTTTCCTGGTCTTCTAGTACAAAATACTACATATAATGTCACTTCTTTCTTCAGTGCTTTGGATCATGGATAAACAGTATAAATAACACCAGGAAGCTGTGGTCAGTTGAAGCAGTGTGGTGTCCCCACTGAATATCGCTATTGAATCCTCCTTTTCATAAACCTATTTGTCTCACATGAAGCTTGGTCTCTTATATGTAACCCTTATGGGTAGAGATACCCTAACTTGATTGTCTGAATCTTTAAAAATAATGTGCTAGAACTATTCATACTTTTTCCTTCCATCTTTTCACCTGGTTTAGTTGCTATGGTCAGCTTGGTTGCCTTGAACTGATCTGGTGGAATGTAAGGGTTTGCCCTTTCTCTGCTCTCCCTCTTTTTCACCAGCTCCAAGAAGTGATCCTGTTGGCGTCTGTTTCTGAGTTTCTGTTGACTGTTATTTCACCTCAGCTTCAGGTTCCAGAGATGATTCTCACAGTGGTCATGGAGATCTTGGAGCCAGGATGACCAACAGAGTGATGTAGCAGCCAACCATCTCAAGCATTCAAATCCTGAGAAGCCAGGATGTCTTGCACTTGAGCCCCAAGAAGGTTTTGAACTTGGACCCAGAACTGCAGTCTAGGAAGAAGGAGCTATGAACCTAATCCACTTCCTCTCCCCAGAGACTGAGGTGGTGCAAGGGAGGAGGAAGATTATATGCTGGAGAGAGTTTGCATATTTGTGATTATCTTTTAAAATAAATATTTCTCTTTGGAAAAGCTCTACTATATTGTACTTTATTATTGTAAATTTATTCTAATGTTCTTTTATTAACTTTTAGATGTCCTGTGTCTACATTTGTTTTGATATAGAATCTCATCTAATAGTACTTTATCCTGAGTTAGGCACATCCAAAAAAAAATTCAATTCAACAATTCAATTCAGTAAATATGTATTGAGCATCAATATGTACCAGTCATCAGGGAAACAAATGAAAACAAGAAAGACAGTACTTGGGCTCAAGGAGCTTGCAATATAATGGGGAAAGGACACTCAAAAGGAACAAGAAAAGGAGAGAGGACTCTGGAGAGCAGACTGAGGAGGGAGGATTTTGGTACTCCACTCTCTAGCTCAACAATCAATAGGAAGATGAGACTGAGGAAGTGAGCGTCCAGGTTAGAGTTACCAATATGGTGATGAGATTAGAGGTGATGAGCTAGAAGAACAATAGATACAAAGAGGGGGTTCTGGTGGTCATTCCTTCTCCTTAACCCCTTACCTCAGAGCAGGTTCATTTGCCATTCAAAACAAGTGCATGAAAGATTTCTCCTAAATATTCATGATGAGTGGACCTTTCTCCTTCTTCCCCACCTTCTTTTCAGAGTTTAAAGACTAATCTTTATTCTTCAAGGGACAAAAGAAGGGACAAAAAGGAAGTAGAATGGAAGGGAGCAGAGGGAAAGGAAAGGTATAGGAATTTATATGGTGTCCATTCTATGCCAGGCACTCTCATTTTGCATTTGAAGAATCTGAGGAAAATAGATGCCAAACAACTTCTCTGGGATCACTATTCTAATAAGTATCTAAGGTTGGATTTAATCACAGTTCTTACAGACACCAAGCTTAGCACTTCATCCACTTTCCACCTAGCTGCCAACCTTAACTGAGCACCTGCCAAGATAAAGGAGACATTAAATAGGATTGATAGACATAATTTTGGAATGGTGTCTTAAGAAACAATGTTTCCCTCTCTTGAAATAAATGACATTTTCAATAAAGTCAACAATTCTTAAATATGCATCCAGAATCATCAGTATGCAACATCTCCTGGTACTTGAACTGGCTAAGATGTCATCTGCCTCCTGTATGCAACATCTCCTAGTATCTAAGCTACTCATTTAGTATTTCCTGGCTTGCAAAAATTAACAACCACATCAGGGAAACTTTTCAAAACCTTTTCCCCTTTAGACTCCTTTGAGGAGGAGTTGTCTGCTTTTCCATAGGGGTTAAATGCAAACTCTCTTTCACCCTCACCTAGGAACTCAGATCTACCACCAAGTCAGCTAACAAATCCCTTTTCTTTCAGTAATTCATATATCATAGTTATATAGTAAAATTTGCCTCCCTTACACTATGCAAAAGTAAGCTTTCAACAATTCCACTTTTTGATGACCTAATCCTTTCCTGCAATGGAATTTTCTCAATTATTCAGAAGGCAAAGAAACCTACCAAGTTTGGTGGTCCTAGAGGCTTATAGAGTCCTCTGAGGGGACAAGAACTTTGAAAAAAAAGTATCTGCAACAAAGGAAGGATTAAGGACAGGAGAGACTTAGCCAGATCTATGTCCAAAGGTAGGTCATTTTTATCAGGTAAATGTACTGGAAATGATATGCAACAAACTACTGGACTAAAGAGACATCTCCCTTTCTATGGTGATATTTGTTAATTATAGATTTGGTTTCTGAAATGACACCTAACCTGGTGAATTATGATACAGCTGTTGATTTACAAAGACAAATCATTATTCAGATTGAAAGAAAGTCACTTTTCCAATCGGAAACTGGTTGGAGACTCCTTGGATTAGGTCTGTTAGGTGATCCCCTATCACAAGGGATCAACTGGAAATAGTTTTCTTGTTATTGGTTAGGGGTAACCACATGGTCCACACTCAGTACAATATGACATCACCTCCCAGTGCCAATATTGGCAATAGGCTTATTACCTAGACTCTGTTTTCTTATACTGCCTCTAACCTGATTGTTTAGCATATGATTTCTCTATATGCAATGAGAAGCTCAGCAAAATTCTTCTTTTATTTTACTGATGTCAAAGGGGTGAGACATTGATTTTCTCCCATAGCTACTAGCAAAGCATCGATATAGATGAATATTTTCTCTGGTCCATACATCAAGGTTGTCTCAGCTATTCAGTCTCTAGGTTAGCCCACTGGGAGGACTTGGATTGGGAGAACTGGAATTCCCTAGGGGAATCTCCTTTACATGGATTAGTAGCTACTGAAATCCAATTGTATATGCCTCTCACAAATAGCAGATGGAGCTATCAGTCAACCAGCCAAGAAGAATACAAGTTTTGCCCATGTCTACCTAGTAGGAGAAGCTTGATTCTAGGACCTGTTGGAGGACCTAATCTCTGTCATAGTTGCTTCCTGTTACTAAAGGGAATTAATACCAAAGGGATGCAGGTCAGTATGATTTTAAATGTATCATTTCCATTTAGTAATTGAACTTTAATGTGCTCCACTTATATTGTTAGAGGGACCATCTTGCACCACCCAACCCATAATAAGCAACTGGTCAAGATAAGTTCATTTCTCTATTCAGTAGCTACTAGATCCAGTAACAGGTGAACAACCTTTTTTTTTTTTTTTCAAATGGCATAGTGATTGCTTTGGGGGGGACTTGAAGCTGTAAAAGCCTCACAGTTACTTATTCTTGCTAAATAATTTTTATGGAAGAGGACTCTGAAAACCTGAGTCCTTCAGTAGTCATAGGGAACCAGGGTGAGACAATACTGGCAAGTCTATTTTAGATGTTTCAGGTATATAATTTGTTCTGGATCCCACATTAAAAAAAGGTATATTTGAGAATGTCCTGATAAAATGATTCTATAATGGAACATGAGTTCTCTCAAGTCTGAGGAATCTAAAAAGTTCCTGGGCTTTTTTCTTAATTCTGAACTGTGTCCAGAATTCTCTGAATTTTCCTTAACAACTCTAGGTCCCTAAACTTAACTGAGTGGGCTGCATTCAGTTTCTTAGGGTAGATTTCCAACCTTTTTCTCAGGTGGGTCACACTGTTCCAGATTGCTGCCTTAGTCTCATTTGACCTACTCAGCCTTATGTCACTATAAATCAGTGTTCTTGGGATGGGGTGGTGTGGCATTTTCAGGCCTCTACCACCTTGATGTAGCTCTATGAGTGAGAATTCAGGTAGCCCTAGAGAAGGACAGTGACATCTTCCCAGGTGAAAGTAAACTTTTCCTGATTAGATTCAGTTATATGAAATAAGAAAAAAAAATCATTGGTGAAACCAATAATTCCATCAGACTACAAAATTTCATCCAAGAATTCATTTATTATGATCAAAGTAGATTTATTTTGGGGATAGATAAGGGAAATAATCAACAAAATAAATTACATTGAAAAATCCAAATTAATTAGAATAGCATTTATATAGCCCTTTAAAATTTACAAAAATTTATATGTATACATTTAACTTCATATATTTATATGTATATTATACATATATTTACATACAAACACAAACATAAATACCATTAGATTTTCACAGCAACCCTGGGAGAAAAGTAAGAAAGAGAAAGATGAAATGATTTCTCAGTTACACAAATAGTAAGCAAAAAATTTGAATTCATCTTTCTGATTGCCAGGTCTAACATTCTATTCCCTGTGTCACCTAGTTGCCCCACACATAATTATTTTGATAGGTGGAAAAAAAACTTTGACAAGATCATTCAGTTATACTATAAAGGTATAGGAATAGACGTATTTTTTTTAATAAAAATAAAAATTAAAGTAAAAAGCAAGTATCTTGTGTAATGAGAATTCACTAGAAGTTTCCCAATAAAAACAGGTATTAAGGAGAAAGTTTCCCCACCATTATTTTATATAGTAATAGAAATATTAACAATAGCAATAAGACCAGAATCAATGGCAAAAAGATAGGCAAAAGTAATCTGAAATTATCCCCATTTGCTTACTGATTACTCATACAAACTCAGATAGAAAATCCTAGGGAACCAAAAAAGCTTCTAAGTAAAATAATAATTTCGTCAAATTTACAGGCTATAAACAAAACCTGCAAAAATATCTGTAATAATGTGAAAATATAAGAGACAATCATAGAGAAATCACATTCAAAATAACTACAAAATACACATTTGGGTGTCACTCCCTCTACAAAAGTACAAAAAATAAATCTACATATTATTTTACAACTTGTTCCTAAAGAAAATAAATAAAAACTTAAATACTTGGAAGAATCTCTAATAATCATGGCTGGGTCACATAAAAATAATAAAAATGACAGAACTATCAAACTTAATTTATAATGAAATTAGCTTTCTATATTTAAATGCTGGATCTTGTTAATATCATTAACAATCTGCTATAAATATTTTGGTGTATGAGTAAACTTCCTTTTTATTAATTATCTTCTTGTGGTATAAGCACATGGATATTTTTGTCATTTTATTTTATAATTTCAAATTTCCTTCAAAATGATTTCACTGATTCACAGCTTTATCAACAATGCACTAATATGCCTATCCCTCAACACTGTCAGTTCCCAGCTTTTCTTCAACTTTGTCAATTTGTGGTGTGTGAAGTAAAACTTCAAGGTGTTTTTTTTTAATTTCCATCTCCTTTATTATAGATAATTTGTTATAAAAGAATAATCAATTTGTTATAAAGATTAGCAATCAAGTTTTCCATCACTTTAAGGAATGCTTTTTTTATACCTTTGAAATAGTAATATATTAAGGAATAACTTTTGGTTTTATATCCTAAACCCTTTTAGAGAAATTGAATACAGCTATTTTTGCCTTTCTAACACTTCCGTTTTTATCCTATGGGCATTATTTTTTTATCAATAATGCATTTCCATGTACTAAAAGTTATCTACTTCCTTTTTCATTAAAATATACTCCTACCCATAGCTGTGAAAAGAATATGATTACTACTCTTTTAAGTTTTTTCAGAGTATGAACTTTAAATTTAATATCACATCATCATTCCAAATGTATTCTAGAATGTTGTGTAAGGAACTAGTCTATGACTAATTTCTGTCAGAATGTGTTCTAATTTACCCAGAAATTTTTATATGAAGGAATTTTTTACAATGCAATTAATAATTTCCTAGTTTATGGTAAACTGAGTTATTTGTTCTACCTTTTCTGATTCTCCCTTATCTAGCTTAATACATTGATTTACAACTCTATTTTTTACCAATTACAGATTAGTTTTGATTATTAATAGTATCATTTGAGTTTTTGAAATGATATTTTCCCTTTTCCACCTCTATCTTCATAATTCCCCTTCATATTCTAGATCTTTTTCTTTTTCAAATGAATTTTTTTTTTAGTTTTAAAAAATGTCCCATTGATATTTTATTTGTATAGTATTAAAAGCATAAATAAAGGGGCAGCTAGGTGGCACTGCAGATAGAGCATCAGCCCTAGAGTCAGGAGGACCTGAGTTCAAATTCAGACTCAGACACTTAATAGTTACCTAGCTATGTGACCTTGGACAAGTCACTTAACCCCATTGCCTTATAAAAAACAACAAGAAGAAAAGCATAAATGATATTTTCTACCTACATTACCTTCTGCTACCACATATATAGAGAGATAGATACATATCTATATTTATATATTATATAAAATATATGTGTATATATATTTATATATATACATATAAATATATATGAAATGAATGTTCCATCCATGAGCACTGAATATTTATCTAGAAAATTAATTTGTCCTTTATTTCTTTAATCAAATATTTTTAATCAAATCTATGAACAAACTTGTTTGGCTTTGTTATTTTAATCCCCAGATAAATGCCAAGAGAATTGTTAAATTCCATTATTTGACTTGGAGTTTACATCTGATTAGTTTCCTGAAGGAGATCTGTGGATTCTTTGGAAGCATTTCATTTTCTGTATTCAAAAGTTCTAGTCATTTTTATGCAGAAGTATTTTGTATTATATACTTATTTTTTAAATTTCAATGTTTATATTAGTATTATATGAAACCTTTAATATATATTATCTTTGAAACCCTTTCTTCAAGATCAATATCTTTGGTGTGTATGGATAGCATGCTTTCTATACAGTACTTTCTTCTTACTCCTCTTCTTCCTTATTTTCCTTCACTTCTTTGGCAGAACTTTTTTTTTCCAGGACCCCAAATTTCTAGTTGTGTTTTTGTTCATTTCTTACTTACTTACTCTGAAATATTTCCTTTTATGATTTATTAAAATAAGGCATTTGGGTTAAACTACTTAGTTGTTTCTTTTTCAAATTTTTGTTATTATTCAAACTGGTGATCTTTTTAGCTCATAATTTAAAAAGGGAGATTGTACTTCTGTGTGATATACCATGTGTCTATTTTACCCTGAAGAATACATTTTTGATGTATGAACTTCGTTACATGTGTTTTTCTGACTACACTATACCTCTTTCAATTCTAAATCTTGTGCTTTACCATGTGAATTTTATATATTGCATAAAGTATTCCTTACAGATTATATTACTATAATATCATATGTGGATGTGTACATATAAACTAATTTAGTTATTGTATTTTTTAATATTAGAATGAATTTCTCTAAATGCTCCTTCAGTTCTGTAAGAACAACTTTATATATATATATATATATATATATATATATATATATATATATATATAAAACATAGATTTCCCTTATTTTATAGTTATTTGGAATTCTATTTATTATTTTGTTAATAATTCTAAGTGGTTATATTAGTTTTACAAACAGAAATATTGAATTTTTGAAGATGTATCTACAATTTTATACTAGTTATCAATCCTCTCAGTTTTTTAATCTTTTCATATTTATATTATGAAGTTCACTATCATGTGAGATGCAAATAAAAATGTTTTTGGTTTATACCTTTCTTATATTTTCTTGTTAACTAATATTGGTAGAACAATGATAAATATAAGTAAGGACATGGAATATTACCTTTATTTCTATTAAAACAAAGAAAATAATGAGACTATTACACTATTATTGATCTTGTTAAAGAAGGACTCTATTATGCTAAACTGTTATTTTTGTGTATAATGAAGAATTTATTGTAACTATATTCATTTTCTGCAGGGGATTTTGATGTTATAGATCATCTCTTCTCAGGGGGCAGAAATATTTTATCTTTGATAGGAGAAGTTTTGAGACTTTGCAATCACAGATATTTTTTAGTTAAATCTAGGATTCCTAAAAAATGGCATATTGTGAATTGTATCAAATTGCATTTTCCCCAATATTCCAATATTCTGGAATATTTCCTTATATGATTTCTTAGAATAAAGCATTTGGGTTTATTTTATTTTATTTACTGGGAAGAAAAATTATAATTACTATATTGCTTTTTACATATCCTTTTCCTCCGTCAATTTTTTTGATTACACTATTGAGTTGCTAAAAATTTAAAAGATCAATAAAACTCAAATAATTAATTAGTTACCTAAGTTCTCAAAAGATAAGAAAGATAATCAAGTTAGCAATGTCAAAATTTCATTTAAAGCAGGAACTATTCCTCATCATTCTAGACAACATATTGGATTGAGATTCAGTGGTGATTTTTTTTCTTTTTCTTTTGGACTGTTAAAAATTGAAATAGTATGTGCATACATAGAGTTTTTTCTAACAAATTTTAAAAATCTATAAAGTACAAACTGTATTTAGTAAGAATTTGTCCTTTTTTGAATAGTGAATCTATTCTTATTGAATGTCTGAATAATAGAAGTTATTTATTTAAGTAAAAGTTTGTGTGTGTGTGTGTGTGTGTGTGTGTGTGTGTGTGTAAAGAAAGCCCTTCTTTCTTTTTTTTTCTTTTAATCAAAAAGTTACACAATCAATTAATCAACAAGTATTGCAAGGAATATAATTATATTTAAAAGGAAGAGCTGATAAGCACATATCTAAATATATTGAGTGTAAATACAGTTAATAAGTAAAGTGGTATGCAAATATATATTTGGTAGTAATAGAGAAGCATTTAGATGAAGTTTAAAACCTTGAAAGCTGATTAGAAAACTGACACTGCAGAAGGAAAGAAGATCAATTACACATTTTTAGACAATTTCTACAATAACTGAGTGTGATAAGGATGATGTGTCAGTGAATGAAGCTGATAAGGATTATTCAAGCAGACTGCAAGAAGTGGAGTGAATGAGTGGAAAGACAATGGAAACATAAAAGGTACACTGGAGAAAAAGGAAGAGAGAGTGGAATATAATACCTTCATCAAAGATGAGATAAATGGAAGAGGCAACTCATATTGAATAGAAATATTGTAAGATGATCAGTTGTGAGTAACTTAGTTATTCTAAGCAATACAATAATTCAAGATAGCACTGAAGAATTTATGATGAAAAATGCTATCCATCCCTAGAGAAATTGCTGCTGGTATCTGAATACAGATTGAAATATACTTTTTAAAAATTTTACTTTTGAGTGACTTTTTATCTATATTTTCTTTTTCAATTTGACTACTATGAAAATGTTTTGTAGGACCAAAGATGTGCAATCTATATTAAATTTCTTGCTTTCTCAATGAGGAGTGTGGAGAAGGAGGAAGGGAGAGAGTTTGGAACTCAAAGTTTTAAGATTAAAAAATTAAAAATTGTTTTTACATGGCAAAATAAAATATCAAATAAATTTTTAAAGAGAAAAATAAAAATAAAATATCAATGTGCAAAATACACAAATTTAACTTTTCATATTTATTATGATGAACTTAGACAAGACATTTAACCTTGTTTGCTTTAGTTCCCTCATCTGTAAACTGGGAATAATAGCATCTACTTTTCAGGGATGTCTTAAGAATCAAATGAGATAATAATTGTATGATTATAAAATATATTTTAATACAAAATTAATTGTAATTTTCAATAATTTAAAATTATGACATGAAGAATTTAGATTATCATGCAGAAACAGGAATTAGAACAGAACAAATAAATTAGCAGATTTTTGAGAAAAACAATAGAAAAATTACATCAACACAGAAAATGGAAATAACAAAAAGTGAACTGTGTGACTATATTGATAAAAAGTCTTACCTTTAGAATTGAGGTGAGTTGAGAAAAATGTATCTACTTTTTTCTTCAGAGTAGGGTGACTTTGAGGTGAAGTATTGAATATACAGTCAAACATGTTAAATATGATATGATTTTTTTGTTTGTATTTTTTCTTTATTTCTTCCATTTTTACAAAGAAAGACTTTTTGAGTAAGGGAAAAATATATATAAAAATAAAATACATGCATTTCTGAATAGCCCTAAGAAAGTTTCCAAATTAATTTATTTAAAAATTAGAGGCACAGTAATTGAATGTATTCCAGGGAGCTGGCTTTGATAATAACTGGGTTCAAGTCACACCTCTGACATTAACTAGTAATATAATTTTGGACAAGACATTTAAACTCTCAAATCTCTGAGAAACTTGACAAGACTCTAAATTATAAAGAAGTCTCTGACTTATATTGGAAGAAAGAGTTTTCTTATCTGTGAGTTTTCTAAGCTAATTAAGTCACAGGTCCAGTTCTAATACCTTATTTGAAATTTATTGTATATTGACTTAACACTGTTTTCAATGTATTCAAGAGGTAACATCTGTTTTTTTCAAAATGAAGATTTTTAATTGAAGCGTTTTTTGCATTTTATTTTTTTATTTCTGTTTTTTTAATCTTCATCCTTTTGTACATGCATATTTCCAAGTTACAAAATTTCCCTCAGCCCCTTTTCCCACTCCCCTTCCCTCAGTAGGGAACAGTTAGATTAGTATTTTACATACATATTTTGTTAAACATATTGACAAATTAATGTTTTTGGCATGAGGAATTAAGATTAAGGGAAAAAGATTCATAGGAGATAATTTTTATAAAGTGTTCCTCAGATTTGGTAGGGATGCTTTTTTTTTTCCTGTGTGTTTTGTTTTGTTTTGTATTTTTTCCTCTACTTGGGGATAATATAGACCATTACCAGTCTAAAACAGTTGTCCTACCTTTCTGAACCCCTGAGAGGAGCTACTTCCATCAAGGTTGTTCATCTTATAGTGTTGATGTATACATTGTTGTCTTGGTTTTACTCCCTTCGTTCAGCATCAGTTCCTGTAACTCATTTCATGCTTCTCTGGAGTCCAACCATTTATCGTTTCTTAGAGAACAATTATATTCCATAGTTATTCATGTACCATAACTTGTTTAGCTATTCCCCAATTGATTGGCATCCCCTCAATTTCTACTTCTTTGCTACTATAAAAAGAGCTGCTATGAATATTTTGGAACATGTAGGACTTTCCCATTTTTTTACAATCTCTTCTGGAAATAGTCCTAGAATTGGAAGTGTTGAGTCAAAAGATATGAACAGTTTTATTGCTCTTTGGGCTTAGTTCCATAATGCTCTCCAGAAAGGTTGTATCCATTCACAACTCCACCAGCAATGCATCAATGACTCAAATCTCCTACATCTTCTCCATCATTGATTATTTTCCCTTTTCTTCATCTGGACTCATCTAATAATAGGTATGAGATGATACCGCATTGTTATTTTAATTTGCATTTTTCTAATTAATAGTGATTTGGAGCATTCTTTTCACATAATTATATATAGCTTTAATTTTTTTCATTTGAAAACTGTCTATTGATATCCTTTGAGCATTTATCAATAGGAGAATGTTAGAAGGTGATGATCTCTGTCCTTCATTCTCAAAGAAGATCATGACATCAGGGACCTTCTGCCATGACAAGCACATGAATTGGAATTGAGTGAGGGGGTGCTGTGCTAAGTCATCAGCCCCACTTTCTCCTCCAGAACCATCTGGATCCAGTGGCCAACTATGAATCAGGATGACTGGAGATGGCCCTGGAAGTAAGGCAATCAGAGTTAAATGACTTGTCTAAGGTCACACACCTTCTAAGAGTCAAGTGTCTGAGGCTGGATTCAAACTCCCATCCTCCTAACTCCAAGGTCAGTGGTGTATCCACAATAATCTCTAGCTGGTGGGGCGGCTAGGTGGCGTAGTGGATAAAGCACCGGCCTTGGAGTCAGGAGTACCTGGGTTCAAATCCGGTCTCAGACACTTAATAATTACCTAGCTGTGTGGCCTTGGGCAAGCCACTTAACCCTGTTTGCCTTTCAAAAAAAGCCTTAAAAAAAACAAACAATAATCTCTAGCTGCCCCAATGTCAGAAATTAAATGAAGTTCAGAAGTACACAGGTAGAAAATCATTAGAAGGTAGTTTTATCCTCGTATATATTAATGACAACTGTAACTCTTGAAATAAATAGTTGGGGGTGGCTAGGTGGCATAGTGGATAAAGCAATGGCCTTGGAGTCAGGAGTACCTGGGTTCAAATTTGGTCTCAGACACTTAATAATTACCTAGCTGTGTGGCCTTGGGCAAGCCACTTAACCCCATTTGCCTTGCAAAAACCTAAGAAAAAGAAATAAATAGTTGGAAGTACACATCATTTGAGATTTATTCTAGTTGAAGTTCTCTAAAGTTAGAGACTGTTATTCCCCACACCAATACCTAGTATAGTGGTATGGGAAAAGGACAGACTAGGCATAAAATGTTAGTGATTTCCAGTTGTTAGCACTCCTAAACTTATTTTGTATCTATTTCTTGTATTTTCTTATTTTATATTTATTTAGTTGTATGTCCATTGTGACACTACCCTCACCACTGCCACCAAGTAGAAGACAAACTGCCTGAGGACAAGCAATGTTTTCATTTCTGTTTTAGAATCCTGATGCCTAGCACAAAATAGGTGCTTTATAAATGTTAAATGATTTGAAGTGAAATGATGCCAGGATGAATTGAACACCTAAATAGTACTGTTATTTCAAAAATAACCTTAGGTTATTTTAAAAGAAAAATTAGCATTATAAATGTTTAGGAAGACATTAGGAATGGATTATTAATTATGTCAATTTTGGCTCTTGAAATTAGAATTCAATCACACAGTATACAAATACTGAACTAAAGAGACCATGACAATTACTGTCTTGACTCTGTGACCTTAGGCAAGTATCTTACCCTTCCTGAACCTCATTTTCATGTTTTCATCACCTATAAAATGAGGATGTGGGTCTGAATGACTTCTGAGATTTCTTCCAGATCTCTCTCTCTCTCTCTCTCTCTCCATATATATATATATATATATATATATATATATATATATATATATATATATATATATTTCTGTGTTCCTCTAGATTTATATATATATATATATTGAACAATATACTTTTTGAATCTAAATAATCCAAATAAACCTTCATATTCTATAAACAACAGGGCTTCAGGAAGTTCTGAATTCTACCTCATCAGTTTGAAGAGTTTTAATACTTAATCCAGTGAATGTTCCATTTGGTGCATTCAACTCTAATCTATTTCTTTCAGACACATTCAATTTACAAATAACAACACAATAACAAGAATAACAATATAGAATAAATGATGTGTATATTGTCTATCCTACTAGAACTAGTTTTCCTTTTTCATTATCAGAGATTAATATTTTTAATACATTATATTACATAAAAGAGGTATTTTGCTCTTTTTAAGCATTTGTTTATAATTTATATCTAATACATGATCAATTTTTATAAAGGTTCCAGGTGGTGCTGAGAAATAACTAAACAAATAAATGAACAAATAAATAAATATGGAGATTCTTTTTTATTACCATTTAAAAGATATGACTTTTAACTAATTTTTCCAGCAATTTTTAAAATAATTTTCCATTTCTTTATTTTTCAATTAAATGTATTTAAAATACAGAAAGAAACATTAAAATGTGTTACTATCATTGTATTTCTGTCTATAAAGGGACCACTGGACTCACAGACTCATAAATAGTCAGAGCTAAAAGATATCATGTAAGTTATCTAGTGCAGACTCCTACATTTTTCAGATGAAATAAAGTCCTTATAAGAGAAAGGCACTGTATTTATTTATTGCCTTCTGGTGTTAACTACCAGAAGACAGAAAGATATTCTGAATAAAGCTCAACTATGATGTCCATTTAAGACATAATGTTTGGATGGAGTCTCTATTGTTCTGTGTCTTTCATCATACATATCTAATTTAATTTTTCTTACCTGCAAAATGAAGATTATACTATTTCTTTCCTTGGAACGGACACAAAATTAATAAAATAATTCAGTTCAACATATATTTATTAAAAATTGACTCTGGGCAAGACAAAGATGCTGTGTAAAATTGTGAAGTGATCAAAGGATCAAGGTTGGAGTCAAAAGGACAAGAGTTTTGAGCCCTGTTGCTGACATATAATACCTATGTGACCATGATCAACTCATTTAAACTTTCATTGTCCCAGACAACTCCCTAACACTATAAATTTCAGACAAGTTACTGATCTCTGTCACCAAAGGTACTTTCTACATTTGGGATTCATTGCAGGAATGTAATCATAGGTACAGGACCTTCCTTCCCCTGACTCTTCCATGCAAAGATATGGTGAGAAAAATTCAACCACAAAAATAATTCCTGCCCTCAAAAAGGTAATTCCTATAAGGTGCTTTGAAGTGGGGGGTTTTGAGGTAGAGACTTTATGCAAATATGTAGTGTGGATAGTATTACTGACCATTGGCTGATAGATGACCAAGATCCGACACTACTTCCAAGAAAGAAGTGTGATACAACTTATTAGAAGGCACTTATTAAAACTCTTCTCCGTGACGGGAAATTGAAAGCCCCATGAAGAAAGACACAGCAAAGTTCAACCTATCAAGTTTCCTCCTTTTCTCCTTTGTAGGCTTATTCTGAATCCCATCAAAAACATAGCAACTAATTAGTTATTTGTTGAATCCATCAAATTGATTCAGCTGAGTCTGAAATACATGTCAGTTGGAACTGAAACATGGGTATTGGAGCAAAGGGGAAAGCTTGGGGTCAAAGGGTAAAAAACTCAGCTTGCAGGAACTTGCATTTATGGTCTGAAAGGTTCCCATGGGATCAGTCACATTCCTCAGCAAGAGGAAAGCTGAGGAGAGAGCTTGTAGGGGCATGTATGGGATCCCAGCAACGAGTCTAGTAATACCTTTGTAGATTAGCATTCACGCTCAGTTAATTTTGGACTGATTTATGTGGCTTATGCTCACCTTATTTCAAGTTCTTTCTGTTTTGTCCGCTTCACATTAAAACTACTTCTCAGACCTTGCCCTGATGGTTAGAAGAGGTTATAAGAGTGCCAAGGACATGGTTTGGGCTGGTTGGTTTCATTTCCCTATTAGCTGGATCAGTACTCAAGATAATTACAAAGCAGACAGAGCAGGGGCTAATCCTGTTGAAAGAGGAAAACTATCAATCAAACCCCAAAGCTATATATTTCCTCTTTCCCTTAGAGCTTCAAAGTAGAAATAGTTCAGCCCATACGCTGACCATAACAGAGTAGTTTAAACAATGCCAGGAGGTAGTGCATCTTCATTGTTAGGCTACAGAGTATTTATCAATTTACAGTATTGAGTATCAAAAAAAGGCAACATCTGTAATAAAGAGAGAGGTATATCCAAACCATAATTAGTTTGAATATGCATGAAAATTTCCCAATTACATCACTGCACAAATATATCACTGTACACTTTGATAAATGGAGGAGCTACCAAAAAATAATATGTTTCAGAAACATTTTTGTTACTTGTTAATGCCAATGATCTATTTCTTTTAGGCAGTGGCTACTATTATTTATCATAGATGACTTCCTATCAGTAAGATATATTTTAATAATTTGATGGAGCCAGGTTATCAGTTATGAAATTATCTCCACCAGGGCAGATAACAGCTGATCCACATCTTCTCATCAAATATGCTTCTTGACTTTGCCTCACCATAGCTCCTCCATTATGTAATCAACATATGAATTCCCTTGGGGTCGTTTATATTTTAAGACTATCAGTTCAACATTCAGTCTATATGGCTTTTCTTCTTGCTTTTTTAAGTTAAAGAAGAAATTATTAATTGCCTACTATATGCAAAAGTGTGTAAATTCATGAGTATATAATGACACAAAATTATTCCCAATTTGGAGTATCTTAATTGAGAAGGGTAAGGGAAAGGGGAGTACAATATGTATAGAAATAATATAAAATAAATATAAAATAAGCAGTATCCTGGAACCCCAGATTTGACCTTATAAAGACCAATTTCAATGACCTCAAAACATAATAATTTTTTGACTTATATTTTCTCTACTAAGAGCTGTCTCTAGAAAAACGCCCAAAATAATTTCTCAACTGATGTAGGTAAAAGGAAACCCAGCTCTTGTAAATATTTGGAGTTCAATACATTTACTCTTACTTATAGAAAAATCCAGAAAACATACAAAGGATTCAGAATAATTCATAAGCAATAGCTATGATTGTTCTCCTCTCCAGTAATTTCTCCTGTGATTTGCATTCTCCTTAAGAAAGAAAAACTTTGGAGTTGAAAAAAGGTTATCTTTCAATAATTCACTGAGTTCCCTTTTCAAACAAAAAATTTCTGTAAAAATCCAACCTTATGGAATCATTCTGAAGTTCTGTATTCACCTCAAAAGATAAAACACTTGAAGTTGCTAGATGGTCAACTTTTCCATTATATATTTATTTTCCAAATAACTTATGGCAGTATCAGAGAACTGACCTTTTAATGCATTGAACTCTAAATTCTCAAGGAAATTTCCCCAAAGAAGAACAAAGAGTGTTCTCATAAAATTTATATATGTGATATCATGTGATGCTTTGTGTGCTTACATGATGCTATATATGTATTGAAGTAGGAGAAGGAATAAAACTAAGATTTATGCACATAGTCCCACTTGTGTCAGACTGGGATCCAACACAATATAATAGAAAGAAGATTGGTTTTGAAATCATAGGAGCTGGGTTTGAGACTGTGTACCCTTTCACATATTGCCTACATAGCCTTGAGTAAATTATAAACACTTGATGCCTCAGTTTCAAAGATTCTTCCAGTCCTTTGAAAAGAGACTCCTTCAACTTACTGTTCTCTCTCTCTCTGTCTCTCTCTCTCTCTCTCTCTCTCTCTCTCTCTCTCTCTCTCTCTCTCTCTCTCTCTCCCCTCTCTCTCTCTCTCCTCTCTCTCTCTCCCCTCCCTTTCTCTGTCTCTCTCTGTCTCTGACTATGACTTTGTCTCTGTCTGTCTGTCTGTCTCTCTCAGTCTCTGTCTCTCTTTCTCTGTGTGTGTGTGTGTGCATGTGTCTTTCTGTCTCTGTCTCTCTTTGAGCCACTCTTGTGAGCCTAACCATAGATACCAGTTTCTACTAAAACATGTCTCCTGATCACTGGGATCCTCTATTAGATGGATCTCTAATAAATTATGTTGTTCAAACTTCGCAGGGATGGATAGCTATTTGTTCCCATCACTATACATACACAGCTCTGTTTGGGTGACATTTTCAAATTTTATATAATCCAATTATTTTTGTACCATTCTTCAGTTATTCAGTTTGATTCATAACTCAATTTCCATCTTCAAGATCTGTTAGAGATATATGTACAGATTTACAAATTCATTGGGCTTCTAATGATTTGGGGAGAGAGAGACAGACAGAGAGAGAGAGAGAGAGAGAGAGAGAGAGAGAGAGAGCAGAGAGAAGAGAAAACAAGAGACAGAGACACAGAGAGAGAGAGAGAGACACACACACACAGAGACTGAGACAGAGAGACACGAAGAGATAGAGACAGAGGCACGCGGACAGACAGATTTATAGACACATTTATACATACACATATACAGAAAAATGTATGTATATATTCATTTATAGAGAAATAAAATCCTTCTAGGAACTTAAGCAAAAAGAAGTTCAGAGAAAAAGAATATATGCAATGATAACAACATATGCAAATATGTAAATGTAAACATATGAAAATATAAATAACTATCAAAAAATTATAATTGTACAATTTAAAAGAACTACCTTAACCCCAAAGATAAACATGAGGTGACATGATCCTGGCTTATGTCATTGCTTTAAATATTTTATAGAAAAAAAGAATGTTCATTGAGTGATATTTATTAATGTTTTCTTTGACATTTAAAAATATTATCTTCTCCGTTGTTTTAACCCCTTCCTTTCTTTAGGACATATTGCAAATTAATCCCTCAGAGGCACCTTCAAAATACAAACTATTAGAAACGGACTTATCATACAAACCCACACCCAAAGGTGAAAGAGAAAGCATTTTCTCTATGAATGTTTGGCAATGTTCAGACAATTTGGCTTTATTTATTTGAACATTTTTTTATTCATTAGTATAACACTTCAGGCACAGAATCCAAATAGAAGTATTTTCATTGTCATCAATGATTAAACTATATTGTCATGGACTTTTTTTTTTTGGCAAGGCAAATGGATTTAAGTGACTTGCCCAGGGTCACACAGATAGGTAATTATTAAGTATCTGAGGCAAATTTGAACTCAGGTCCTCCTGAATGCAGGGCCAGGGCTCTATCCACTGCACCACTTAGCCATCCTGTTATTGACTTCTAAAACTTCTCTTCCATTTCATATCCCTTGCTGTCATTTCCAATTTGGTCTGTAAATTCAGTTTGGGTACTATGACCTGATGAATTATATTAAAAAGGAAGCTTCTTATAGTCTTGTGCTGCTCCCATTCATTATTTTGAGAGGAAGTACTACTAAAAATATTCTACCATTTTATCCATAATGTTTTACAACTGAGCTTGTATTCTCAACCAGTTTTGTCCTTGGCTGTTTCATCTTTCTTGCTGGAAAGGGAATTAAATATTTTTTGGATGAGGCAATCTCTAGACTCTTGTCTTTTTTCTTGCAACAATTTTATTACATCTGGTAAATATCTCCATGAAATTACTGTAAAAGAATTGCTGTCTTTACTTTTATCCATTTCCAATTTTTTCAGATTCAACAGTTTATTTAAATATGTTTGTTTTGGAGTTCTAGTCCAATCAATTTCTTCTTATTCATCATTATTCTTTCCTTTAATTTGATGTGAAATTTGTCCTTTGTTCTAACTAGTAAATGCTAGTAAATGATTTGACTATATACAAATAGCTGTTTATGAAATGTAGCTATTATCAGTATTGATAATAATGTAGTTAATGATATAATAATGCTATATTAATTCAAATTAATTACCCTATTAGTGCTCATTGAAGTGTGCATAATACATTGAAACAACCTATAATTTTGGATTAAACCTGTGATTTGATTGATATTTGGAGTTTTCAATAAGGAATTTCTTTTATCAAAGAAATTATGTGAAGTTTTAGAAAGTTATGCAATACATTTAGAGGGTAACAACTTGCTCAGGGAGAAACAACCTATATGAACCAGAAGCAAAATTTGAATCTAGGTGTTCCTAACTATGAAGTCAACTCATCATCATTTCCTGCTCTTTTAGACTGAAGATAGATGCATAATACACATAATGTAAAAAATATGTATAATAAAAACTAGCAACAATGGAAATCTAGAAAGTTTACTTCTAGAAGTTGACTTAACTAAGTTACCAAGTCTATAAGGAATTCAAAGAACAGAAGATGAGGAAAGAGTCTATTCTGGATATGGAAGACACCTTGTGGAAATGCATGGAGATAGGAAAAGGGATTTCCATAGAAATGTACAACAAAAGGGAGGAAACCAACAGGATAGTATTATGGACTATGAGTAGAGTATTATATATTAGGCCCAGAAAAATAGAAAGGTACTGTGCTATCAAGGACCATTAATAACAATAGAAAGATAATATTTAGTTGAATGGTGAGATTCAAAACCACATTGCAAGGGTTGAGAAATGAATAAGAAGAGAGTGGAAGAAATGTATGTACTAGTAATTTTACTGTAAAAGGAAAGCGAGATATAGGACATCTCCATGAAATAATAATAGCATTATCATATTTTTAAGGATGGGGATATATGAACCTTTTTTATCATCAGCAGGTAAGGTAATGGTTGATAGGGAGAAGTTCAACTTATGAAGTAGAAGACTGTGGGGAAATTAAAGGAATTCTTCAATAACAAGAACAGGAGCAGATGGAATAAAGGTTACAAGGAAAATGATTTGTCAAGAAGAAAGATCACTTCTTTTAATTTATTTTTTTATTCTCATTTTGTACAAATGTTTTTTTGCATTAATAAAATATTCTTGTTTACAAGTAAACAAAATACCCCTCCCCCTATGAATATAGATAGACTTGCTTGGGCGAAAAAAGTAAAGGGGAGAGAAAAAAATTAAAATTAAAAAAATAATAGTAATAATTGTAGGTATGGCCAGGTGGCACAATGGACAAAGCACCAGTCCTGGAGCCATGAGCACCTGTGTCCATATCCAGCCTCATAAACCCAATAATCACCCAGCCATGTGACATGCAAGTCACCCGATCCCCACTGCCCTGCAAAAACCAAAAAGAATTAAAAAAAGACCCAAAATAAAAAAAAAATAGTAATAATAATAGAGGTGGCTGGGTGGCAGACAGAGCATTGGCCCTTGAGCCAGGAGCACCTGGGTCCAAATCCGGCCCCAGACACCCAAAGATCACCCTGCTATGTGGCCTCAGGCAGGCCACCCAGCCCCAATTGCCCTGCACCCTCCCCTAAATAATAATAACAAAAAATGTGCTTCACTCTTTTTTCCAACACCAACCACTCTGTCATGGGTGGATCGCATTCTTCATGATAAGTCCATCACAAAAGTTACTTCCATATTTTTCCAATGTTGCCATTGCTGATTGCAACTCCCTCCTTTCTTATTTCTCCACTATCATGTACTATATTTTCTCTCTCATTTCACTCTGACTCTGCTGTAGGGTCACTGAGTGGCGCAGCAGACAGATCCCTGGTCCTGAGGCCAAGAAGCCCTGAGCCCCATACCACCCCTTAGGCCCAGAATCCACCTGGCCCTGTGGTCCTGGGCAGGCCATCCAATCCCAGCCCCTTGCAAGAAGTAAAAAAGAAAATGTGTTATATCTGACCACTCTCCCACCATGGTCCATCCTCTCCTCCTTTATTCACATCCCCACCCCTTCCCCTTGTTCCCCCCTCCTTCTTACTCCAGATGTCTATACCCCATTGAGTATATTTGCTGTTTCCTCTCCTAGCCATCTCTGAAGAGAGCAAATGTTCCCTCATTCCCCCTTGCCTACCCCCTTCCATATCATTGCAATAGCTCATTGTAATAAAAAAAATCTTATGTGAAATATCTTGGACTATTCCCCCTCTCCTTTTTCTTTCTCCCATTCCATTTCTCTTTTTTTCCCTATTGACTCCATTTCTACACCATATTTTATCTTCGAATTCAGCTTTTTCCTGTGCTTCAACTATAAAAGCACTCTCTACCTGCTCTATTAACTGAGAAGGTTCATATGAGTATTATCAGTGTCATTTTTCTATGCAGGAATACATGAAGTTCATCATCATTAAGTCCCTCTCCTCCAATCTCCATGCTTCACCTGAGTCCTGAATCTGAAGATCAAACCTTCTGTTCAGCTCTGTCCATTCCAAAAGGAACATTTGAAATTCCCCTGGTTCATTGAAAGTCCATCTTTTTCCCTGGAAGAGGACATTCAGCCTTGCTGGGTAGTTCATTCTTGGGTGCATTCTAAGCTCTTTTGCCTTCCGGTATATTGTATTCCAAGCCCTACGAGCTTCCAATGTAGCTGCTGCTAAGTCCTTTGTGATCCTGACTGCAGCTCCACGATATTTGAACTGTGTCCTTCTGGCTGCTTGTAATATTTTCTCTTTGACTTGGGAGTTCTGGAACTTGGCTGTAATATTCCTGGGGGTTGGTTTTTTTTGGGATCTCTTTCCCGGGGGGGGGTGATCGGTGGATTCTCTCGATTTCTATTTTGCCCTCTGCTTCTAGAATATCAGGGTAATTTTCCTGTAGTAATTCTTTGAAAATGATGTCAAGGCTCTTTTCCTGATCATGACTTTCAGGTATTCCAATAATTTTTAAATTATCTTTTCTAAGTCTGTTTTCCATATCAGTTGTTTTTTCAATGAGATATTTCACATTTTCTTCTAATTTTTCATTTTTTTGGTTTTGAAGTATTGATTCCTGATTTCTGTTAAATTCATCAATCTCCCTGAATTCTATTCTTTGTCTGAAGGATTTGTTCTCCTCAGAGAGTTTTCTTATCTCTTTTTCCATCTGACCAATTTTGCTTTTTAAAGCAGTCTTCTCCTCAATAACTTTTTGAACTGTTTTATCCATTTGACCTAAGCTGGTTTTTAGCATGCTATTTCCTTCAGCATTTTTTTGGATTTCATTGACTAAGCTGCTGACTTCATTTTCATGTTTTTCCTGCATCTCTCTCCTTTCTTTTCCCAGTTTTTCTTCCAACTCCCTCATTTGATTTTCAAAGTCTCTTTTGAGCTCTGTCATAGCCTGAGCCCAATTTCTGTTTTTCTTGGAGTCTTTAGATGCAGGAGCTTGTGTTTCCTCATCTTCAGACTGAGTATTTTGATCCTTCTTGGGGTCATTTGCAAAATATTTCTCAATAGTCTTTTTTTTTGTTTCTCTGCTTGCTCATTTTCCCAGCCTGGGCCTGGTTTGGGGTGTTTCTTGAGCTTTTGGGACACTCCCACAAGGGTCTCAGTGTGTGAGTCTCTGTCCTCCCTCCTGGTCTGTGAATGACCATTAGCGCCCCCCTCTGCCAAGGGGCTGATGTGGGGGGGCTGCTTTTCTATGGGGGGGCCTAGACTATGGTCAGGATATGAATGTGGTCAGACCCCCAGAGTCCTGTTCCAGGGGCAGAGGACAGAGCTCAGCAGTCTCTCTCTCTTCACTCCCCTCCCTCAGCTCAATGGGCTTTTGGCCTGGGGGCTCCTGCTTATGGGCTCTGCCTGCTTCTGTTTCCAGCTCTGGGTTGCAGAAAGACCAAGCTGCTCCCTGTGTGCCCTGAGGGCTGGGCTCCATGTGCTTGCTCTGGCAGAGGTCCCCCGCTGTTCCCCCACTTTGTGCCAGTGCTCCCTGGGGTGCAGCTCAGGAGACTCCCCCGTTGCTGTGAGCCACATCTCGCAGCGCCCTGGGGCTGCCTCTGGGAGGCTGAAGTTCTTTTGCTCTGGCGGGCCACCCCTCTGGCGGGCTGCCCCTCCGACAAGGGGAGCAGAGCCTTTCTGCTCTTTTCCAGGTTACCTTGCGTAGGAGAACTGCCTCTCTGGGTCCCTTTGTGGGTTCTGTCTCTCGAAAGTTTAGTTAGAGTCCTTAGCTTATGAGTTTTTATCAGAGAGCTCCTAAGACTGGATCCCTTCATGTTGCCATCTTGGCTCCGCCCCCCCTTGAAAGATCACTTCTTAATCAGATTTGAGGAAAGAAGGAAACAAGGAAAATGATGTCAGAGTTTTGAGATATAATGCATAAAAGAAGTACATAGAGAAGGGTGATTATGTTCTCAATAAAATATGAAATTAGATCCTCCACATACATCATTTTTGAAGTTACCATATTTATTCTTTTATCATTTATTTATATACCATACTATAAATAGTCTTTCTAACTTGGTAAATTCTCCTAACAATTTTGTTCTTCTGGCATAACTTTTGAATACCTTTGACCTCCATGACATGAATAGGACTTATACAGAATAAATCAAATATTAAATGTCTAAATTTCATATTTTAATTTAAAAATTATCATTTCAGCAAGTATTTATTAGGTGTCTAAATATGGGTTTTTAACCCAACAAGGAGATTACAATACCATATAGGATATAAGTTAGCTAAATGTAAAAATTAATGCAAAATAAAGTATACATTTTTTCCTTCTTTGAATAAAATAAATGACTTTGAGAATTGAAAGAAAATTGAAAGAAAATAATTCATATACTTAATGATTAAAGGGTTATATTTTAGATGGACCATGAAGGATAAGTAGAAAAAATTGGAATCTTTGCTTTTTAATTAACTTACAGATCCACTACTCCTATTATTCATTGAGAGACTCTTTGCAACAGATTAGACAAAAAGAGAGAAAAAGAAATTCAGTAAAACAACCAACACATCAATTAAGCCTAACTGTATATGCAATGTTCCATGCCCAACATTTTGTACCTCTGACTGCTCCTGAAATATGGTTTCCAGTCTCTTTATTCATATGCAATTTCTCTCTCCAAAGTTACCAAAAATTTAATTTGCCAAATCTACTGGGTTTTTTTTTTTATCAATCCTCATGTTTCTTGACCACTTTATAGCACTTGGCATTGTTTATTATCTTCTTCTGGAATGCTTTCCGCTCTAGATTTTGGTGTCAATGTTCTTTCTTGGTTCTCCTACCTATTTGACTTCCCTTAGTCTTCTTCAGTTTCTTATCCCTATGCATTATATGGTGGTTCTGCAAGCCCTGTTCTAGGCTCTCTTTCCTTTCTTCTTTACACTCTGTCTCTTGGTGATCTCATCAGCTCCTATGCATTCAGTGATCATCTTGATTCAGATGATTCTCAGATTAATATGTAGTCTTTCTCCTGAACTCCCTTGATTTTGCACAAGGATTTCAAACTCAACATATCAATAACAATAATCTCATTATCCATTCCTACATTCCCTAAATCTTCCCTTTTTCCAATGTCTTTATTATGTCAGACTTTTACAGGGGCAACTGGTGACACTGTGAATAGAGCACTGAACCTAGAGTCAGGAAAACCTGAGTTCAAATTCGGCATCAGATAATAATTGCCTAACTGTGTGACCTCAGACAAGTCACTTAATTCCATTGCCCTGAAAAAAACCAAAAGAAAAAAATTAAAAAATATATTTATATTCTCCCACCCCAGTCTTTCAACCTCTCAATATCGTCATCCTTAATTCCATACTCCAATTCACTTCCTATATACAATTTGTTGCCAAATCTTGTCTTTTTTCTATTTATAATATATTTTGTACATGTTTTATTTTCTTCATTCCTATATCAATCATATAAATATAAGGCTCTCCTCAATTCTCATCTAGACTATTGCAAAATTGTTTTTTAATTGGTCCCTAAATCTTATACCTTTCTTTACTAATATCCACCTAAATTTAGTTGCCAAAGTAATGTTCCTAAAGCATAGGTCTGACCACTCTATTGAATAAACTTCAGTGGTCCCATATCATTTTCAGGGTAAATTATAAAATATTATGACATTTAAAACTCTATCTAACCTAGTCATAGCTTTCCTGTTTTCTTTTTTTTTAACTAGTTTATTTTTTTGCAAGGCAAATGTGGCTTGCCCAAGGCCATACAGCTAGGTAATTATTAAGTGGCTGAGGTCAGATTTGAACTCAGGTACTCCTGTTCCAGGACTAGTGCTCTATCCACTGAGCCACCTAGCTGCCCTCTCCAGTTTTCTTCAATCATACTAATTTTTATTCACTCTAATCCAGTTGCACTGGAATATTTATCATTCTTAACTCATGACATTTCCTCTGTGCCTTTTCACTACTATTCTCTATGTCTGGGGTGTATCAGTATCACCTCTCCCCCAGTTCTTAACCTAATGTCCCTAACTTTCTTCAAGACTCAGCTCAAATCTCATCTTCTCAATGGGGGCTTTCCTGGTCTTTCCAAATCCTAACTAGCTAGTATATTCCCAACTAATTTTGTCTTTCATTTACTATGTATGTAACTTCTGTATACCTGTTTATTTACTTTAAAATACATAATCCTTGAGAATATGGGCAGTCTTTGCCTTTCTTTAGCTCTAGAGCTTAGAGCAATATCCAGAATATAATTTATTTTGTAGAGAATTTCTTTTCTAAATTTTTTATTTATTTGTTTTTTCCAACCATATCCAAAGGTATTTTTTTCCAATCTTTTTTGTTGTTGTTGTTGTTGCTTTTTTGCAAGGCAATGGGGTTAAAGTGACTTGCCCAAGGTCACACAGGTAGGTGATTATTAAATTTCTGAGGCCAGATTTGAACTGAATCCAAGGCCAGTGCTCTATCTATTGTGCCACCTAGCTACCCCCTCCATCTTTTTTGGTGAGATTGTGAGTTTTATAATTTTCTCCCTCCCTCCCCTATTCAATCCTCCTGATAGAAAAAATATGATATAGGCTCTGTATTTATAGGCATGCTAAACAATAGGTCCATATTAATCATGTTGTGAGAGAAGAAACTAATGCAAATGGAAGAAAGAAAACACAAGAGAGAAAAAAAAAGACAATACATCAGACAGCTTTTAAAAAATTGAAGATAATAAACTTTTGGTCTTCATTTAAAATCTACAGTTTCTTCTCTGGATATGAATGGTATTTCCATTGTATGTCTTTTAAAATTTTCTTTGATTTATTATACTGCTGAAATGAACAAGTTCATCATGATTGATCATGAAACCATTTTGTTGTTATCATGTATAATGTTCTCATTTCATCTCACATTGATTCGTGCAAGTCTTTCTAAGCTGCTCTGAAAAGTTGTCCTCCAAGATTTCTGATGGAACAATAGTATTCCATCACAATCCATATACCACAATTTGATTAGCCATTCCCAATTCATAGGCAAACCCTCAATTTCCATTATTTGCCAATATAAAAAGAGCTGCTAAGAATATTTTTGTACATGTGGAATTTTTACTCTTTTTCATGATCTCTTCAAGGATACAGACCCAGTAGTGATATCTGGATCAAATGATATACACAGTTTTATTGCCCTTTGGGCTTAATTCCAAATTGCTCTCTAGAAACTCCACCAACAATGCATTAGTGTCCCAGTTTTCCCACAGCCCCTCCAACATTGATCATTTACCTTTCTAGTCATATTGACCAATCTGATAGATGTGAGATGGTACCTCAGAGATCTTTTAATTACATTTCTCTAATCAATGATGATTTAGAACTATTTCATATAACTATAGATAGCTTGTATTTATTCATCTAAGAATTGACTTTCCATATCCTTTGATTAGGTATAAATATTTCTTGAATGATTGACAGACACACTGTTTATTTTCTCTCTCTTACGTTTCTTACTTACATTGTTCTAGTTGGGTTTATATTATCTTTCCTGGTTCTGTGTCCATCACTTTTTATTAGTTCACATGTCTTCCCACATCTTTTTGAATTCTTCAAGTTTCAATTATATCGCTATCCAGGTGCCATAACTTGTTTAGTTAGGCATTGTTCTATTCATCTATGTTGTTTTACTATTATGAAATAGACTACCATTAATATTTTTAGTAAGTATGAGCTTTTCTTTCTGAATCTGTCCTCCTTGGATATGCCCAAGAATGGGAACTTTGTGTCAAAGAAGGTGGGCATGTCATTCTCTTCCTCACATAATTTCTAATTGTTTTCCAGGATGGTGTACCAGTTTACTTTTCTACCAGCAATATATTATTGTACCCATCTTTCCATACTCCTGCAGCATATATACTCAATTTTTGTCATCATTGTTATTACTGATTTGCTCCATATGTGGTTAAAATGTCAATGGTTTTGATTTGAACTTATTTGATTATTAGTGTGTTGAGGTAAGTTTGGATGGTTGTGAATATTTTTCAATTATATTGGGAATTATTAATATCTTTTAACCACTTATTTGGGAAAAGGCTTTTGAACATATACATATATACATACATACACACACATATAAATCTCCCATGATTCTTAGAAATCTGACCTTTATCAGAAATATTTGATATACCAATTTCCCCTATAATGGTTTCCCTTTTATAATATTTTAATTGATTTGTTCATGTAAACACTTTTCATTTTCATGCAATAAAAAGTGATCTATTTTTTAAGGTTTTTTGGAGGGGGGTTTTGCAAGGCAATGGGGTTAAGTGGCTTGCCAAAGGCCACACAGTTAGGAAATTATTAAGTGTCTGAGGCCAGATTTGAATTCAGGTACTCCTGACTCCAGGGCCAGTGCACTATGCACTGAACCACTATCCACATCCACCTAGCCACCCCAAAAGTTATCTATTTTTATCAAGATTCATCATATTCTAAATTCAATATGTGAAAAATATGAACTCTATAATTCACTTTCAAACCCTCCCCTCTTGTTAACTTTTCCATTACTTTTTGGGGCAATACCATTCTTCTAATCATGAACGCTCATAACCAAGGTGTCATTCTTATCTCCTCATTCTCTGTCACCACTCTTAACCAATTCATTGCTAAATTCCATTTATGATACCTTCAAAACATTTCTTGAATATGACCCCATCTTCTCCTCTGCCATTGCAATGACCCTGATTCAATCCCCTATTATATCACACTTGGATTATTGCAACAGCCTATAGTTGTTATGCTTCAAGGCTCTCCCCACTCCAAACCATCTTCACTCAGTTATCAAAATGACCTTTTTAAAATTATCTTTACCTCTATTAAATAAACTGGTGATTCTCCATTAACTCTATTATAAAATATAAAGCTCTCTCTTTGACATTTAAATCCCTATATAACATTGCTCCTTTTAACTCTCCAGTATTCTTATACCTGGCTCTGCTCCACATATTCTGCAATCTTGAAGCAAAGAATTCTTTGCTGATCCTCAAACAAAGCATTTATCTCCTGATTCCATGCCTTGTCACTAGCTCTCCTCCATACTTAAAGTTTTCTCCCACCTCACCTTTATTTCTAAGGTTCTTATGCTTTTCTTCAAATTGTAGCTAAAATCCTAGATTTTTACAAGACTTTTCCTGTAGCTAATGGTATAGTGACTACAGCACTGATACTGAAATCAAGAAGATTGTAGTTCAAATTCAGCTCTGGGCTTACTGGCTTATGTGATCCTGGATAAGTTACTCTGTTTGCCTCAGTTTCCTTCACTCTAAAATGGCTTTAATAACAACACCTCCCTCACACAATTTTTATGAGGATTAAATGAAATTTTGTATGTATGTATGTGTGTGTGTATATATATATATACACACACACATACATACATACATATATGGTTATATTCAAAGAAACCTATTTATTCAAATACATAGCAAAACAGAAACAAGAAGAAAAATATAGATAAGAATAAATACCAGATAATACAGATTAAAGGAGCTCTCCTATTAAAGGAAAGATAATTGTTTTTTAAGGGAAAGATAATTGAGCTCAACCAAAAGGGAATTCAAGATTTCACAGGGAAATTTCTCCAAAGTCCGTAGAGTAGCAATCTGAGAATGATTCAATTTTATATACAGCTTCTTCTGAATCTTCCTCATTTAATGACCTGATTAGAGGTTGGCATACCATGTGCTTTCTCTCTTATTACTAGATGGAAAAGAAAAAGAAAACCCAAAAAACAGAGAGAGAGAGAGAGAGAGAGAGAGAGAGACCTTCTTTTCTGCTTGCTTCACACAAAAGCAGGACATTGATTGTCAGAGAAGAGAGAGAGAGTGCCATAACAGTCTAATAACAATGGGATTCAATAATCAGGTTACAGTCCTTTTCATTACTTGCTAAAACTCTTTGCTGTATTTTACAAATATCAGCTATATATTATATATATATATATAATTATATATATATGTATGTATATATAATGTAAACATGAATGTAAGCACTTTAATATAACAAGGGTGATTTCCCCAGAGTCCTGGGTAAACTTTGGTAATATTGAAACTGAAAGAAAAGTACATTAATAGTACGTGCAGTAGACATGGTATTATACAGAGCATCTGGGAGGGTACTATAGTGACAACATGATTAAATACATACAGGACATAACACATGCACATTTCAAAAGTACATGCATAGCAATTATTCAAAAGCAGCAATCATGACTAACAAAGCAAAGCTAACTAGCTGCAATGATAACACTATCAACAAGCCAATGTATAAAATATAACAACTATTATTTTTCAAATACTTAACATAATTTCTAACACTTTGTAGATGATTTATAAACATTTATTCCAATCCCTGTCTCATTCCATCCTAGTCCCCCTTAAGTTTAATGTCTTCCCTCTGTTTATTACCCTGACATGTGTGCCTAGATAGATAGATAAATAGATAGATAGATAAGATATAGATATGTGTGTAGGTAATATTTGCATGTATGTGTATTACATGTATACATCAATTCATATGTGTGCACATACAACTGTATATGTGTTTAACCATATATATTCACATATATAAATAAATCGCTATCCATATCTATTTATCATTTTTCTGTAATTATTTGGATGTTGTATATGTACATATATATATATATATATATATATATATATATATATATATATATCCCTTATTAGATTGTGAATGCTTTGAGCTATGTATTTTTTTACTTTATATCCCCATTGCTTATTACAATGTCTTGCATAAAATGTGCTCAACAGATGACCTTTTTGACTTGACCTTTCTATTCCCTATTTGCTTAAGAATTTTTGCCTGACCATGACTATGAAAGGTACTTGATTTCATTCTTTTTGGAATATTTTTAAACCTATATTCATCACTATCTTAAATAAATTAGCTTAGAAATCCAGTTTGATAGAAATATATGTATACATATATGTATATGTGTATTTGTGTTTATACTTTCATATATATATATATATATATATATGTACATGCATATACATATAAAGGAGGAAGGGGGGAGAGAAAGAGAGAGAGAGAGAGAGAGAGAGAGAGAGAGAGAGAGAGAGAGAGATCAAGCACTGTGGCATGTTCTGTAAGATGATGTATTAAATCTTTTTTTTTTGTTAGGTTTTTGCAAGGCAATGGGGTTAAGTGGCTTGCCCAAGGCCACACAGCTAGGTAATTATTAAGTGTCTGAAGCCGAATTTGAACTCAGGTACTCTTGACTCCAGGGTTGGTGCTCTATCCATTGAACCACCTAGCAACCCCAGATGGTTTAAATCTTAATATCTGTCAAACTCCTTTCTGGATTTTTTCCAGAATTTTCAAGTTCAGAATTGCATATGATTTTTGTCCTTGAGTTTATGAAATACTAGGTTAATGAGTTCTATTATTTATGATTATTCATTATTTGCTCTCATCACTGATTGGTTATTATTGATTGGTATAACCAATACCAATAGTTTTTTAGTAGTCACTGGTGTTTAATATTAGTTTTGCTATCCAGAAGTGTTTCTAAATCTTTTTTCTATGAAAGGAACTTTATTATTTTTTCTAGGACCTTAATATTTTAAGTTGGTAATTTCTTTTGTAAATTGATATGGTAATTTAGTTAGTAGTACCATTTTTATCATTTCATATGATCCATGCATAAATAATGAATATCTATTCAATTAGTGGTTATTCCTTAGTTCTTTTTTTTAAAAAAGCAGTTTGAACTTGTACTTTTATATCTTTAGAGTACCTTAGATTATGTTTCAATTATTCTACTCATTTGTACGTATCTCCTCTTATATTCTGTTTTATATGTTTGTGCATGTGTGTGTGTGTGTGTGTGTGTGTGTGTGTGTGTGTGTGAATGGGTGTATATGTATGGATGTATATGTGTGTGTGTATAATTGTTGATACTTTGGGGGGATTTATTTTATATCCTGCCACTATGCAAAGCTTAATTGTCTCAATTGTTCTTTGCAATTTTTCTGGGGGGTGTGGGCTAAGTAAATAATCGTGTCCTTAGCAAATAGAAATAAATCTGTTTCCTCTATATTCATGTTTCTAAGTTTGTTACCTTACCTCTCTATTATTCTCTCTAGTATACCTAGAACAATGTTATATAAAAGAGGAGGAAAGGAGTATTACTGGTTTAGTTTTGTATTTGTTGGAAAAACTTTTACAATTGCAAAAAGTTCAGTGATTTCATTGATGCAGAAAATTTACAATAGTAAATATATTGTATCAATACAAATAAATAGTTTTAAAACTGACAGTTGTAGAAAGTTTCTCAGGTTACTTTCTCAGTTAAATTATTGCCTAGGATCATATAGGATATATGTATCTTAGATGATCTTGTCTTATCTCCAAATATGACTTTTAATTCACCATCCCATGTTGTGCACATTAATACTGATTAGTGACCAATATAAATTTACATAGAATTTTCAGTGGAATGATATAGATCTTTGTTTTCTACTCTTTCCTCAACTTTTTTTTGTCAATGACTCAAATGAAGATAGAGAATTTATTATATATGCAAATGAAAAGGGTCAGTTATATAAAAATTTTTAGATGCCAAAACTAAGTAGGCTTAAAAAAAAGTTGATAGGCTAAATGAACTGAAATAAACAAATTGCAACTTCATCAAGACAGATAATTGCAAAATCTTTCTATTAGATTAAAAATACATGACTATATGAATATATTATATAGGAAGATAGTTTTACTGCAATATATGTGTAAAATGTTTAGGGATTTTCATTTATTATGAGCCTAGTGGTCATTTGACTATTAGTATACACCTTCAATTTTATCAATATGAACATAATATTAATGTTTTTGTTGTTGAATTATTTCAGTTGTGTCTAATTTTTATGACTCCATTTGAGGTTATCCTTGCAAAAGTACTGGAGAAGTTTGTCTTTTTTCTTCTCTAGTTCATTTTTAGGCAAGGAAACTAACACACAAGTTTAAGTGATTTACTCAGTGTTACACGGCTAGTAAATGTCTGAGGCCAGTTTTGAACCCATGTAGATGGGTCTTCCTGACCCTAAAACCTGTGCCCTATCCAACTTAGCTGCCCAAGAGTATAATATTTAAAATAAGGGAAAATCATTGCATTGTACTCCATTCTGTATCATTATTTCACCCAGAGTACTATACTTCATTTTAAAAGGATATTGGTAATCTTAAAGGATAGAATTCAAAGGTTTACAGCTGCAAACATTTTTGAAGAGCTAACATCTGAAAGAGAGATTAGACTTATTTGATTCCACAAAGATTAATAGGTAGAAGCTACAGGAAACAGATTTTGGCTATTACAAAAAAAAAAATCTCCAAAAATAAGATTGATCCCAAAATGCAATGGGTAGTCTTTTGAGTGAATTCTCTGCAATTGAAAGTATTCAAGCAGAGACTGAATCACCTGCTAGAGGATTTTAGAGAGAACCCTTAAATGAGGAAGGAGGTTGATTCAAATGTCCTCTAATATTATTTCCAATTTCTCGGTCTATGATTCCCATATGTTATAACTAAAAACCAGATGCCTGATGATGTCCAAAATTCAGATAAATGTCTTTTCCCCTGACTTGGACTACTTAGTGGCAATTTAGAAAACTCCAGACCTAAAAGACATCTTTGAGGTCATATAGTCCAACCTTTTCATTTTATAAATGAAGACACTGAGGCACAAAACAGTGAAATTTTTGTATTTAACTATTTACCTAAATAACTAATTTTGTATTTAACTAATAACTAACATAACTAACTATTGGCAGAATTGGGAGAAGAATCTCATTTTATACTGACTCTGAATTCAGTTCCCTAGTAAGATAAAATGACAATTTGTTGCTTACTAAATGTGACTTAAACCTTGGAAGGTGAGAGAGGGAGCTATTGATGATAAGGATGGAAACAGAGATAAAGGTAAGAGGTAGGAAAAGGTTAATAATATGTGCTGATAGCTTCACCTTCAATTAATTTAGCCCAATTCTTCTCTAATAGAAAAATCTACCCTAGAAATAACAAAACTAATTCAATTTGATTGAATTGAGTTCAATTAACATTTAGGAACTGGGAATACAAAGACAAAAAGACAAAATGATCTCTGGTTTCAGAAAGATTATATTCTACAGAATGGAATGCAACATGTAAGTAGCAAAGTAGATGTAATAGGAGACTAGCCAAAAGGGGCCCAGTCTTCAGAGTATGCATAGACTTCCCTGCCTAGAGCCAGACAATGTGGACGTATTGCAAGCTTCCTTCTAAATGTATTTAATGGAGCCCCTACATTGTACTTCAGAGAATATGCCAATAGTCTGTTACTGTTTCTTGTCTGCTTACTATACATTAAAGAAAAGTGACTGGTTACTAGAACTAGTACATACTGAATGGTTTAACAGGTGAAATAGCATTGACTTCCATACTGAAGGCATGCTACAGGTATCTATGTAGATGAGGGGGGATTCATTCAACTTCTTCCTCTGTTATCTTACATCCTAGATGCATGTGAATGCTATTTGTGGTTGTTGTTGTGTTTCATTCTTCTTTGCTCTAAGGTGAAAGACTTTTGGTGGTAAAACACATTAGGCTATGACTTTATGAGCTTCAAAAAGTTAGAAGAAAGACCAGAAGTCCAGGAGTTGTACTCCAGGTCAGAGTGTGCCAACAGCTGGATTTGATAAGGAACACAAACGTGATGAGTTATTTGAGGGATCTATCCCAGGAGTAGAACAACCCATTGGCTAGAAAACAAAGCAAATTATCTAATTTCTACAACACACCTTATGGGGTGAATGTTCCTTTAGCTCCATGACATTTGAGTCCACTATCCCCAGGATCTGCTTTAAGGAAATATTTTTACTCAGTTAAGAACCAAGAGCTTTTCAGTACATGATCCTTTGTTAAAGTTATTTGATGTGAACTGGTTAGATAGTGAAGATATATTAACTGGTCTAGTAATATGGGAGGGATACACTGGATGGAACTCTAAGTTCCAGATAAACAGTTAATGAGATTTTTCTTCAGCACACAATAAGAGAACAAGAAACAGTCAAAAGATACATAGCTCCCAAGCATCTGTATGGATTAGAACCATAAATGATAACTCTGTGTATGAATATTCTCTTTCTCCCCAATATTATAATACACACACACACACACACACACACACACACACACACATATATATATATATATATATATATATATATATAGAGAGAGAGAGAGAGAGAGAGAATGCATGTCTGTATGAAATAAATATTTAATTTTGGATTATATCATTATATTTTACATGTATGTATAAAATAAAAATTTAAATTTGGATAGCAAAAATCTTCTTTAAGACTTTTGGGACATCTTTATTCAAATATACACAAATAATTATGCAAAGTAATTCCAAGAGGGAGAGAGTATGTCAAGTAGCTGAACTCTTAAATTCCTTAAAGATACAACTGATTACAACCACAAAAACAAAGACTATTGAGATCTTGGGCTAAATTATAAAAGTTGTATCTTTCAAAAGTATGAAAATGAAGACCCCTATAAATTCTGTTTTCATCATAGCACATTTGTAACATTTTGTTCAGTTTTATGTAATATAGTTAGAAAATACATTGGTAAGCTATAAGGAGTTCAGAGGAAGGCTATCAAAATGGCCCAGGGTGAGTGTAATGGAGCTAAATCCTACTGTTTCAAGAGAACTTATTTTATACCTTGGAAATTGAAGAACAATAAAAATTAAGGTTTCATTTATTGATTGTCTAGACTGAAGAAAGGGATGGAGAAAATGTTAATAATGCAGATTAAACTAAAGAGTTTGTTGGAAAGATAATTGCTATATATTTTCCAACCCATCACTGACTTAGAATCTTTTTGTTTGTGTCATACAAGGATAATTTGAAGGAGCGCTTTGGCCCAAAAGAAAGAAGACATAGAGAGACATGCTCACTATGTTCAAATATTTGAAAAACCGTCACATGAAAGGAAGATTAGATTATTTGGTCTCCAAGGGAAATTATTCAAAAATAGAGACTTCTTTACTTATAGGGCTTGCCTTTAACTGAGCTATAGTCTTAAAGAAATGTTTATACTAGATCCTTTCTTCATTCACCTTGTCTTCTATACTGTTGTCCCTGAACATCTTTAAGTCCCAAGGCTATACTCTGTCTATAGATAGACTTCTGAGTCTTCCTGGTCTCACTGTACCCTAGAGAAACACTGTGGAGAAACTTGCTGGTGTTAGTAATTAAATCTGTGGCAGGCAGGCCATAATGGCTCAGTGCAAACACTGGTCAGCACTTCCTCTTCCAGCCACAGAGGAAACCTACACTGATTGGTATTCAGGAAAAGGACCTCCTGTTTGGAAGGATCAATTCAGGCCACTCATTAATATTGTTTAGTGCTGATCTTCCCATTAAAATGACAGAAATAAAAGACCAACAATAGGTCCCAGTACTTCCAAGAAGCGGAGCAGTATTAAGAAGAAAAAAACTTTATTTTTCCATGAGTTTTGAAAATTGGAAAACTATCTGTGTACAACCTATTGGACTTTAGAAAAATTCCAAAGTAAAGTTATTTTTTTTTAAAAAAAAGAAGAAATCGGATTTCCTTTCTAAATGTGAGTTGGTTAAAGAATATGCAATTTTGTTTCTGCCTATCCATCTATCATAAGGGTCCCCACATGTCCATCTGGCATTCTCTGCATAAAAACCATTAACACATGAAACCCTTTAGAAACGGTGGGTGGTTTCTCAACTAAAAGAACCATACAACAAGTGTTACCCAGGCTGTTCCATGGAATACTTGCTTGGTTACACACACATATTCTTACTTTGAAAAGGAAATATTTTTCTAGTTTCAGCAACCCACCATCATCTGAATCTTTGTTTTTTTCCTCTCTATTAATACTTTATCTTTAGTGGTATGGTGTACAGGATCCAGGAAAGAAATCAAAAAGGTTTTGGAAGAATTACTCTCAGGATACCACTGTTGGCCTGATCAAGGGGTTTCATTGTTGGTCAATAAAGGTTGTACTAACTATTCAAAATTTTCAATAGCATTTAACTATCATCTTTATGATAGTTAATTAAACAAGCTCAGACTTCACTTACTCAATCTGTAAAATGGTGCTTGCAAAATTTATCATCTAAAGACCAATTAAAAATCATACTGAATTTAGAGTCAGAGGACCTGGTTTTGAATTCCAACTTTGTGCAAATCACATTATCTGTTTTCCAATCTGTTCAATTTTGGAGCAATAAAAGGTAGGTTAAATGATCCTTGAGATCTTTTCCAGTTTTGGATCTTATAAATTTTAACTAATTAAGCCAAAATCAACTGAATCACCTTGAATGATATGTAAATTATTATTATTCACAAATTTGTGAATTATTTAGGTGTGATGGTGTACTATATATTAAGCCTCAGGAAACAACTTTAGCTATTTCCATGGTTTAAGAAATCTAGAATCCAAAAGAACATAAAAATTTCCATCTTAAATATAAGACACAATATTAAAAAACTTGTTCAAGATCACCCAGGCAGAAAATGTTTTGATCTGGATTCAGACTCAAATCTTCATAAAGGCAGCATTCACTTCAAGTGAGCAAGAATTCTGCCCTAGGATGTATGACTTTGTATGAATTATTCAATTTTCCCCAATCATAGGTTCCTTATCTGAAAAATAAGTTAATAGAAGTCACCTCAAAGAGTTGTAAATGAGAGTATGAGTAAATGAGAGAATATCTAAAGAATTTTATAAAATTTAAAGTGGTGGATCACTGTTAGTAATTAATATTACTTACTCTAATCCAGATAGATTGTGTCAGGCATCAATCAATCATTCAGAAATCATTTGTCAAGCAGTTTCTATGTGAATTAAGTGTTGGCAATACAAAAAGAAGTAAAAGGGTATCCCTGTCATCCTATAGTTTACAATTTAATGAGACAACATATAAAACAAATATATAACATACAAACTATATATAGGATAAATGGAAAATAATTAAGAAATGTAAGGGCCCTGGAATTAAGAGGTATTAGGCAGGGCTTCTTAGAGAAAGAAGGCAGGACTTTAGTTCAAACTTAAAGGAAGTCAGATAGGTCAGTAGTAAGAGAAGAAGAGGAACTGCATTGCTGAAATAGGGGATAACCAGAGAAAAATCCCAAAATGAAGTGTAGTGACAGATAGTAGTGTCATGTCAACAAAGTTAAATAAGTAAGAACATTTAAGTCTACTTTCAGATGTATACCAAGATGAGAAGGATCAGCATAGAGTTTGTGTTTTCTCTGTATATCTGACTTTTGAAGAAATATTCATTATATTGTTCATTTGTTTCTTCTTACCCCGTAGTATCTAGAATTGAACAAAATCACAATAATTTTTCTGTTGCCCCTTTACTATTTTTTGAGACCATAAGTGGAATTTATCTTTTATTGATTTATTTTTATGCATATGTACATGTAAATTTTTAAGTTACAAAATTTCCTTCAACCCTCCCTTCCCACCCGCTCCCCTCAGCTGTGACAGTCAGGTTAGCAATGTACATACATATTTTTGATAAACATATTTACAGATTTTTCATATGAGAAATTAAGAGATACATAAGATATTTTTTAATAAAGTGTTTATCAGATTCTGAAGGGTTAGAGTTTGTGTGTGTGTGTGTGTGTGTGTGTGTGTGTGTGTGTGTGCTGTTTTGTTTTTTTTCCTCTGGATGGAGGTAAGGTTGTCCATAGTCGGTGTAATGCAATTGTCCTAGCTCTCTGAACTCCTGAGATGAGCTGTTTCCTTTAAGGTTGTTCATCTCACAATGTTGTTGTTAATGTGTACAATGTTCTCTTGGTTCTATTCTCTTCACTTAGCATCAGATCATGTAAATCATTCCATGTTTCTCTAGTGTCTGATCATTTATGGTGTTTTATAGAAAAGTAATATTCCATAGTATTCATATAACAGGGAGCAGCTAGGCAGCTCAATGGATAGAGCATTGGCCCTGGAATCAGGAGGACTTGAGTTAAAATTTAGCCTCAGATACTTAATAATTACCTAGCTATGTGACCTTGGGCAAGTCACTTAACCCCATTGCCTTGTAAAACCTAAAAAAAGTATTCACATAACATAACTTGTTTAGCCATTCCCAATTGATGGGCATCCCCTCAATTTCTATTCCTTTGCTACTACAAAAAGAGCTGCTATTTTCCAGCCAAGATGGCAGAGAGAAGACAGGCACAGTTCTAAAGTCTCCTGACCTTTCCCCATGTATCACATGAAACAAAACTCTTAAAAGAAACCCAACCCACAAAACCCAGAAAGAAAAGCCAGGAGAAAGAACATCTATCTCAGGATTTGTGTCCAGCAGCAGCTTTGGCCAAATTCAAATTCAGGCAAGTGAGTCTGGGGCAGAGGGAGGATCAGCCCCAATCAGCTAGATTAGCAGCTGAAGTGGAAGCAGGAGTCTGAGGGCTCAGACCTGCTGGGTCAGCAGTGGGGCTAGTGGGCAGAGGCTTGAGACTGCTAGGGAGCAGAGGCACTGGTGTTGGTGCTTTCCCCCAGAGCTTGTGGAGAGGGCTGGGGGAAGAGTTCTGGATCCAGAGAGCTGGGGACACCTGGGCTCCTCTAAACTGAGGAATTCAATCCAATCACAACTCAGACATCCTCCCAAACAAACAAATGCAAACTAATTCTGCCTCAGGCCCAGGTGTGTGAGCAGAAGAACTAGCCCAGCTGATGAATGACCTCAGGCCAAGGTGAAGAGCACCATTGATTGAAGGCAAAAGGATTCAATAGCTCCAACCCCTCCCTTCAAGCAAAGAGAGAAGGCCTCAGCCAAGGTCACAGACACTCCAGAGAAAGCAACCAACACCTCCTACTGGCCATCCAGAGAAACTGCACTCAGTGAGTAAAGCCTTTAGCCATCCAAAGACCCTGTGAAACAGCCCCTCCAAAACCCAGCTCTTAGCAAAATGAAGAAGGGCCAGTGGAAAGGTGGATTCATAGAAAAATTCTTGGAAGGGAAAGACCCTAACTCAGAGAGACATGGAACCTCTGAGTAGAATATGATCTGGTCTTCAGCACAGAAAGACTTCCATGAAGAAACAAGGAAGGAGCTTAAAAATTTGGCAGAGACAATTAATAACTTGCAACAAGAAAACAAAACCTTAGAAAGTACAATTGGACAAATACAAAATGAGAATAATTCTCTCAGATCCTCAATTGGGCAAATGCAAAAAGAAAATAATTCTCTCAAAACCTCAGTTGGTCAAATGGAAAGCTCTTTCAAAAGTAGAATTGGCCAACTGGAAAAGGAGTTGCAAAAAGGTTAATGAAGAAAACTCTTCCCCCCAAAAAAGAATGGAGTCTACAGAAACTAATGACTCCATGAGACAACAAGAGTCAGTTAAACAAAATCAAAAAATAGAAAAAAATAAAAGAAAATGTAAAATACCTCATCAACAAAACCACTAACCTCAAGAATAGATCGAGGAGGGGTAACTTGAAAATTATAGGACTTCCTGAAAACACTGAAAAGAAAAAAAGCCTGGACTTAATATTACAGGATCTAGTGATGGAAAACTGCCCTGATATCATGGAATCAGAGGGCAAAGTAGTTATTGAAGGAGTACATCGATCCCCACAAGAAAAAAATCCTAAATTGAAAACACCAAGGAATGTTGTGGCCAAACTCCAGAACTATCAGATAAAAGATAAAATCCTGCAAGCAGCCAGAAAGAAACAGTTTAAATATCAAGGGGCCACAATAAGGATCAGCAGGACCTGGCTGCATCAACATTAAGGGATCAAAGGGCATGGAATGAGATATTTCGAAGAGCAAGGGAGCTTGGAATGCAGGCAAGAATCCACTGTTCTGCAAAGCTGAGCCTTCTCTTCCAGGGAAAAAGATGGACATTTAATGAAATGGAAGAATTCCAAAAATTTCTGATGAAAAGACCAGAGCTAAACAGAAAATTTGGGCATCAAACAGGAGGTTCAAGGGACACATGAAAAGGTAAAAAAAAAAAGGGGGGGGCGATAAAAGAAAAAAATGCAATCCAGTAAGTTGAAACTGGCTATATCCCAGCATGGGGGGAAAAGAGATTCTCATAAATCTTGAGAACTGTAACTCTAACAGAGAGAATATACCTAGCTAGAAATGATGGACATTCATGACCTATCCATGAGACTGCTATCTAATAGGATGTAACTGGCCTTAAACCCACTTGGGAGAAAGACCCTATTAACTCTCAGAAATTTTGACTCTATTCGATAGAATATACTGAACTAGAAGGGATGGACACTCAGAATTTTCTATGACGTAGATGGAATGATCTAAAAAACACTACCTCCTTAAAAAGGAGAACAGGAAAGAGACTGGAGGAGGGAGGGAATTGAATGGGGTAAATCTCATTACACTAAAAGGTACAAAAAAACCTATGGTAATAGAGGGGAAGAAGGGTCAGATGAGAAATAACTAAATCTTCTTCTCATCAGACTTGGCTTAAAGTCAACTTACACATACTCAGTTAATGAATAAAAGATGCAACCTTTCAATTATTAAAAGGGGGAAAAGGGGAGGTGGGAATGGAGAAAGGGAAGGGGGAAGGGAAAATAACAAAAGGAAGGGAAGGGAAAAGGGAAAAAGGGAAAGGGGAAAGAAAGGGGAGGGGATAAAAAAGAGGGCAAAAACACTGAAGGGGGTGATATTCAGAAATAAAATACTGGGGAATATGGATAAAGGGGGGGGAAGGGGAAAAATACAAACACAGGGAAGATAGCATGGAGGGCAATAAAGAATTAGTAATCCTAACCTTGAATGTCAATGGGATGAACTCTCCTTTAAAACATAAGCAAATAGCACAGAGGATTTAAAACTAGAATCCTACTATATGCTGCTTACAAGAAACTCATTTGAAGTAGAGAGATATATATAAAGAGTAAAGGTAAAAGGTTGGAACAAAATATATTTTGCTTCAGCTGAAGTAAAAAATGCAGGGGTAGCAATCCTTATTTCAGACAAAGCAGCAGCAAAAATAGATAGCATTTAAAGAGATAAGGAAGGAAACTTTATCCTCCATAGACAATAAAGGCATTTCAATACTGAATATATATCCACCCCATGGGACAGCATCCAAAATATTAGAGGAGAAGATGAAAGAACTACAGGAAGACATAGACAGCAAAACTCTACTAGTAGGAGACCTCAACCTCCCACTCTCAAATCTAGATAAATAGAATCATAAAATAAACAAGAAAGAAGTTAAGGAGGTAAATAGATTGTTAGAAAAATTAGATATGGTAGACTTATGGAGGAAACTGAATGGGGATAGAAAGAAATATACCTTTTTCTCTGCAGTACATGGAACTTATACAAAAATTGACCATGTACTAGGACATAAAAACCTAATGATCAACTGTAGAAAGTCAGAAATAGTGAATATATCTTTCTCAGATCATAATGCAATAAAAGTCATATGCAATACTGGGCCAAGGAGATATAGACCCAGAACAAATTGGAAACTGAATAATGTCATTTGAAAAAATGAGTGGACAAAAAAAACGAATTGTAGAAAGAATTAACCATTTTATCCTAGATAATGATAATAATGAAAGAACATACCAAAACCTATGGGATTCATTCAAAGAGATTCAGGGCATATATTATAGCTCTAAATGCTTACATGAATAAGTTGGAGAAAGAGGAAATCAATGAATTAAACATGCAACTAAAAAATTAGAGAAAGAACAAATCAAAAATCCCCAATTAAATATCAAATTAGAAATTCTAAAAATTAAAGGAGAAATTAATAAAAATCAAAAACAAAAAAAACTATTGAGTTAATAAATAAAATCAAAAGTTGGTATTAAGAAAAACCAATAAAATTGATAAACCTCTGGTCAAATTGATTAAAAAAAAGAAAGAAGAAAACCAAATTGTTAGTATCATAAATGAAAAAGGTGAACTCACCACTAATGAGGAGGAAATTAAAGTAATAATTTGAAATTATTTTGCCCAACTCTATTCAACAAGCCATCATTGAAGTCCCTAAAAAAAATCTCCAAGGCCTGATGGATTCACAAGTGAATTCTAACAAACATTTAAGGAACAATTGGTTCCAATTCTATATAAAAACTTGGGAAAAATAGGGAAAGATGGAACTCTGCCTAACTCTCCTTCTATGAAACCAATATGGTGCTGTTACCTACACCAGGAAGAGTTAAAACAGAGAAAGAAAATTATAGACCTATTTCCCTGATGAATATAGATGCAAAACTCTTAAATAAAATATTAGCAAAATGATTACAACAAGTTATCACTAGGATAATACGTTATGATCAATTAGGATTTATTCCAGGAATGCAGGGTTGGTTCAATATTAGGAAAACTGTTAGTATACACAATTATATCAACAACAAATTTATCAGAAATCATATGATCATATCAATAAATGCTGAAATAGCTTTTGAAAAAAATACAGCATCCATTCCTATTAAAAAATACTAGAGAGTGTAGGAATAAATGGACTGTTCCTTAAAATAATTAGCAGTATCTATCTGAAACCATCTGCAAGCATTATTTTCAATGGGGACAGGCTAGAGGCATTCCCAATAAGATCGGGGTGAAACAAGGGTGCCCATTATCACCACTACTATTCAATATTGCATTAGAAATGTTAGCATCAGCAATTAGGGAAGAAAAAGAAATTGAAGGAATTAGAATTGGGAAGGAAGAGACAAAACTCTCACTCTTTGCAGATGACATGATGGTCTACCTAGAGAATCCCAAGAAATCATCCAAAAAACTACTGGAAACAATTAGCAATTTTAGCAAAGTTGCAGGTTATAAAATAAATCCTCATAAATCCTCAACTTTTCTATATATGTCTAGCAAGATACAACAGGAAGAGCTAGAAAGAGAAATCCCATTCAAAATAACCTCAGACAATATAAAATACTTGGGAGTCTATTTGCCAAGACAGACTCAGAATCTTTTTGAAAACAATTATAAAACACTTCTCACACAAATTAAATCAGATTTAAATGACTGGGCAAATATTAACTGCTCATGGATAGGTAGAGCTAATATAATAAAAATGACAATTCTACCAAAACTAAACTACCTGTTTAGTGCCCTACCAATCAAAATTCCAAAAAATTACTTTAACAAGTTAGAAAAAAATTGTAAGTAAATTCATATGGAGAAATAAAAAAAGTCAAGAATTGCCAGGAGCTTAATGAAAAAAAGTGCAAAAGAAGGTGGCTTAGCCCTACCTGAACTAAATTTATATTATAAAGCATCAGTCATCAAAACTGTTTGGTACTGCCTAAGAAATAGAGTGGTGGACCAGTGGAATAGACTAGGTGTAAAAGCAGGAGATGATTATAGTAATCTGCTGTTTGATAAACCCAAAGTGTCTGGCCATTGGGATAAAAACTCCCTCTTTGATAAAAACTGCTGGGATAATTGGAAGTTAGTATGGAAGAAACTTAGATTAGACCAACACCTCACACCCTTACCAAGATAAGATCCAAATGGTTACAGGACTTAGACATAAAAAACAATACTATAAGCAAATTAGAAGATCAAGGACTAGTATACCTGTTAGATGTATGGGAAGGGGAGCAGTTTATGACTAAGGAAGAGTTGGAGAGCATCACCAAAATCCAATTAGATGTTTTTGATTACATTAAATTAAAAAGCTTTTGCACAGATAAAACCACATGTAACCAAGATCAAAAGAAATGTAGCAAATTGGGAAACAATCTTTACAACTAATGGTTCTGTCAAAGGACTCATTTCTCAAATATACAGAGAACTGAGTCATATTTTTAAAAGAAAAAGCCATTCCCCAATGGACAAATGGTCAAAGGATATGTAAAAGGCAATTTACAGAGGAGGAAATCAAAGCAATTCATAGCTATATGAAAAAATGCTCTAAATCATTAATTATTAGAGAAATGCAAATTAAAGCTTCTCTGAGGTACCACCTCACACCTCTCAGATTGGCCAATATGACCAAAATGGATAATGATCATTGTTGGAAGGGATGTGGGAAATCTGGGACACTATTACACTGTTGGTGGAGCTGGGGACTCATCCAACCCTTTGGAGAGCTATTTGGAACTATGCCCAATGGGCAACAAAAATGAGCATACCCTTTGACCTAGCAATACCATTCCTGGGTCTATATCCTGAAGAGATGATGAAAAGGGGTAAAAACATTACTTGTACAAAAATATTTATAGCAGCCCTTTTTGTGGTGGCAAAGAATTGGAAATCAAGTAAATGTCCTTCAATTGGGGAATGGCTTAGCAAACTGTGGTTATATGTAGGTCATGGAACACTATTGTTCTATTAGAAACCAGGAGGGATGGGAATTCAGGGAAACCTGGAGGGATTTGCATGAACTGATGCTGAGTGAGATGAGCAGAACCAGACAAACACTGTACACCCTAACAGCAACATGGGGGTGACTTCAACCCTGAAGGACTCGCTCATTCCATCAGTGCAACAATCGGGAACAATTTTGGGCTGTCTGCAAAGGAGAGTGCCATCTGTATCCAGTTAAGGAGCTGTGGTGTTTGAACAAAGTTCAAGGACTATTCCTTTTAATTTATAAAAACACAGATATCTTATTGTCTGATCTTGATACCTCTTAGAATTCTTGTCTCTTCTCTAAGGATATAATTTCTTTCTCATCACACCCAATTTGGATCCAGGTACAATATAAAAACAAAGTAAAGACTGACAGATTGCATTCCGTGGGGGGGGGGTGGGGGGTGGGAAGTAAGATTGGGGGGGAAAATTGTGAAACTCAAATAATATCTTTAATAAAAATTAATTTAAAATAAAGAACATTTAAAAAAGAATGAAGGACAATCAACATCATCATCATCATCACATGGTGCTACTTGGGTAATGGAAGAAAAAAAAAGAAATCTACATGATAATTGGGTTATATATTTGAAAGAAATAGTAAGCTATACATTGTAGATTTACAATTTCATGGATAATCATCTATTTATTCTACTATGTTATAGAAATGTCCGTTTTATTCCATAAATTAAAAATAAAATAAAACCTTATGAGAAATATCAACTGAGGGGAAAAAAAGAGCTGCTATGAATATTTTGGAACATGTAGAACTTCTCTTTTTTAGAATTTCTTCTGGATATAGACTTAAAATTGGAATTGTTGGATCAAAGGTCATAAGCAGTTTTATTGCTCTTTGGGCATAGTTCCATACTGCTCTCCAAAAGGGTTGGATCAATTCACAACTCCACAAGCAATGCATCAATGTCCAAATACTCCCACAATCTTTCCAACATTGATCATTTTCCCTTTTTCTCATCTTGGCCAATCTGGTAGATGTTTTAATTTGAATTTCTAATCAATCGGAGCATTCTTTCATATGATTATATATTGTTTTAATTTGTTCATTTAAAAACTGTCTGCCATATACTTTAACAATGGGAATGACTTGTGACCTTATAAATTTGATCCAATTCTCTCTATATATTTTAGAAATGAGACCTTTATCAAAACTCCTAGTTCTGAAGACTGTTTCCCAGATTTCTGCTTTCCTTTTAATTTTGGCAGCATTGATTTTATTAGTACAAAAAGCCTTTTAATTTAATATAGTCATAGAATTCATTCTGAGACTTATTATGTGCTCTAATTCTTGTTTGATTATAAATTCATCCTCTTTCCATAGATCTGATAGATGAGTATTTCTTGGTCAATTAATTTATCTATAGTGCTACTCTTTATGTCTAAATCCTGTACCATTTTGACTTTATTTTGGTATAGGATGTAAGATGTGAATCTATGCCCAGTTTTTGCCATACTATTTTCTAGTTTTCCCAATAATTTTTGTCAAATAGTTAGTTCTTATCCCACAAGCTGATATCTTTGATTTTGTCAAATAGCTGATTGCTGTAATCATTTACTGCGGTTTCCTTTGAACCTATCCTAATCTCCTGATTTCTTAATGAGCACCCGGCAATTTTGATAACTGCTGATTTATAGTATAGTTTTTCATCTGGTAGAGCTAGACCACCTTCCTTTACATTTTTTCATCAGCTCTCTTGCTGTTCTTGACCTTTTCTTGCTCCAGTGAATTTTGTTCCTATTTTTTCTAGCTCTGTAAAATATTCATTTGGAAGTCTGATTGGAATGGCACTGAATAATTTAATTTGAGCAGAATTGCATTTTTATTATATTAGCTCGACCTATGAATATTTGATATTTTTCCAATCATTTAGATCTGACTTTATTTGGGTGAGAAAGACTTAATAATTGTGTTCATACAGTTTCTGGGTTTGTCTTGGGATCTCTTTATTATTATCACAAGTATTAATTTAATTCCTCAGTTCCTTGCATTATTTTTTTAATTAGAACCTGGAAAACACCTAAGAGATTATAAAATTAAGCTACTTTATTTTATACAATGAATCCAAAGATATCCTGAGAATTACCCTAGACGTGACTGGTTGTCTAATGCTACCTATCCCCCCAAATAACTTTCTCCCCCATTGTTTACTTTTAGTCATTTTACCTTGGACCGAAATTGGAAATTTTATGGCATACAGCATAAATAAATCAGGGCAAGATGATTTTAGAATTTAGGATCCCATCAGGTTTATCAGGCTCAAATGACACCGTTCCCTCCAATCTCATAAAGACTCAAAATTTTTATTGCCCACCTTCAGTAAAAGAAATACATGATGACATAGCAATCATAGTGATGAACTGCAGTTATGCATTTTGGACTGATTAGACAATGAATATAATAGCTACAGTCTTTAGTAAAGACTTACACAAGTTGATATGAAGTGAAATAAGATTTTTTTGATGCATAATATTTTGTAAATATTTTTTCGATTTTCTTTAAAAAAAACTTTTTGTCTCATAGGAGAGCTGAATGGGGGAGGGTAGAATATAAAGAACAAATCTGGGTACTTTAAAAACTTGATAAATAAAAACATATATATTTATAATTATCTATACGTATACAATTCATACATAGGTTTGCAAAGAGAGAAGGGCCTTATTCTATCGTTAAACTTGATCAACTTTCCATTGGAAGGTAGATAAATATCCTTTTAAACTTGTTTCCTGAGGTAGAGTAGTTATAGAGATATCACCATAGTCAAGAAGATCTGAGTTCAAATTCTGTCTTTAAATAACTGGGTAAGTTATTTAATCTCTCACCACTTTTTTCTTTTATTAAATTTATTTTTATTAAAGATATAATTTGAGTTTCACAATTTTCCCCCTATCTTGCTTCCCTACCCCCATCCCCCCATGGAAAGGACTCTGCCAGTCTTTATTTTGTTTCCATGTTGTACCTTGATCCAAATTGGGTGTGATGAGAGAGAAATCATATCCTTAAAGAAGAGGAGAAAAGTCTAAGAGGAAACAAGATGAGACAATAAGATATCTGTTTTTTTCTAAATTAAAGGGAATAGTCCTTGAACTTTGTTCAAACTCCACATCTCCTTATCTGGATACAGATGGCACTCTCCTTTGAAGACAGCCCAATATTGTTCCCAGTTGTTGCACTAGTGGAATGAGCAAGTCCTTCAAGATTGAACATCACTCCCATGTTGTGGTTAGGGTGTACAATGTTTTTCTGGTTCTGCTCATCTCACTCAGCATCAGTTCATGCAAATCCCTCCAGGCTTCCCTGAAATCCTGTCCCTCCTGTTTTCTAATAGAACAATAGTATTCCATGACATAGATATACCACAGTTTGCTAAGCCATTTCCCAATTGAAGGACATTTACTTGATTTCCAATTCTTTGCTACCACAAACAGGGCTGCTATAAATATTTTTGTACAAGTAATGTTTTTACCCTTTTTCATCATCTCTTCAGGGTATAGACCCAGTAGTGGTATTGCTGGGTCAGAGGGTATGCACATTTTTTGTTGCCCTTTGGGCATAGTTCCAAATAGCTCTCCAGAATGGTTGGATGAGTTCACAGCTCCACCAACAGTGTAGTAGTGTCCCAGATTTCCCACAACCATTCCAACAATGATCATTATCCTTCATCATCATATTGGTCAATAAGAGAGGTGTGAGGTGGTACCTCAGAGAAGCTTTAATTTGCATTTCTCTTATAATTAATGATTTAGAGCATTTTTTCATATAGCTATGGATTGCTTTGATCTCCTCCTCTGTAAATTGCCTTTTACATATCCTTTGACCATTTGTCAATTGGGGAATGGCTTTTTCTTTTAAAAATAAGACTCAGTTCTCTGTATATTTGAGAAATGAGTCCTTTGTCAGAATCATTAGTTGTAAAGATTGTTTCCCAAATTATTACATTTCTTTTGATCTTGTCTAAAAGCTTTTTAATTTAATGTAATCAAAGTCATCTAATTGGTTTTTGCTGATGTTCTCCAACTCTTCCTTAGTCATAAACTGCTCCCCTTTACATAGATCTGACAGGGAGACTAGTTCTTGATCTTCTAATTTGCTTATAGTACTGTTTTTTATATCTATGTCCTGTAACGATTTGGATCTTATCTTGGTAAAGGGTGTGAGGTGTTGGTCTAATCTAAGTTTCTTCCATACTAACTTCCAATTATCCCAGCAGTTTTTATCAAAGAGGGAGTTTTTATCCCAATGGCCAGACACTTTGGGTTTATCAAACAGCAGATTACTATAATCATCTCCTGCTTTTACACCTAGTCTATTCCACTGGTCCACCACTCTATTTCTTAGGCAGTACCAAACATTTTTGATGACTGATGCTTTATAATATAATTTTAGATCAGGTAGGGCTAAGCCACCTCCTTTTGCACTTTTTTTTCATTAAGCTCCTGGCAATTCTTGACTTTTTATTTCTCCATATGAATTTACTTACAATTTTTTCTTACTCGTTAAAGTAATTTTTTGGAATTTTGATTGGTAGGGCACTAAAAAGGTAGTTTAGTTTTGGTAGAATTGTCATATTTATTATATTAGTTCTACCTATCCATGAGCAGTTGATATTTGCCCAGTCATTTAAATCTGATTTGATTTGTGTGAGAAGTGTTTTGTAATTGTTATCAAAAAGATTCTGAGTCTGTCTCGCTGAATAGACTCACAAATATTTTATTTTGTCTGAGGTTACATTGACTGTGATTTCTCTTTCTGGCTCTTCCTGCTATTTATTGCTAGACATATAGAAAAGTTGAGGATTTATGAGGGTTTATTTTATAACCTGCAACTTTGCTAAAATTGCTAATTGTTTCCAGTAGTTTTTTGGATGATTTCTTGGGATTCTCTAGGTAGACCATCATGTCATCTGCAAAGAGTGAGAGTTTTGTCTCTTCCTTCCCAGTTCTAATTCCTTCAATTTTTTTTCTTCTCTAATTGTTGATGCTAACATTTCTAATGCAATATTGAATAGTAGTGGTGAGAATGGGCACCCTTGTCTCACCCCTGATCTTATTGGGAATGCCTCTAGCCTCTCTCCATTGAATATAATGCTTGTTGATTGTTTCAAATAGATACTGCTAATTATTTTAAGGAATTTATTCCTACACTCTCTAGTATTTTTAATAGGAATGGATGCTGTATTTTGTCAAAAAGCTTTTCTTCATCTATTTATATGATCATATGATTTCTGATAGATTTGTTGTTGATATAATTGAGTATACTAACAGTTTTCCTAATATTGAACAAATCCTGCATTCCTGGAATAAATCCTACTTGATCATAATGTATTATCCTAGTGATGACTTGTTGTAATCGTTTTGCTAAGACTTTATTTAGGATTTTTGCATCTATATTCATCAGGGAAATAGATCTATAATTTTCTTTGTCTGTTTTAACTCTTCCTGGTTTAGGTAACAGTACCATATTGGTTTCATAGAAAGAGTTAGGCAGAGTTCCATTTTTCCCTAGTTTTCCAAAGAGTTTATATTGGATTGGAGCCAATTGTTCCTTAAATGTTTGGTAGGATTCACTTGTGAATCCATTAGGCCCTGGAGATTTTGTTTAGGTAGTTCTATAATGGCTTTTTGAATTTCTTTTTTGTGAGATAGGGTTGTTTAGGTATTTAATCTCTTCTTCATTTAACCTGGGCAACTTATATTTTTGTAAATGTTCATCCATTTCACTTAGATTATCAAATTTATTGGCATAGAGTTGGGCAAAATAATTTCAAATTATTACTTTAATTTCCTCCTCATTGGTGGTGAGTTCATCTTTTTCATTTATGATTCTAGCAATTTGGTTTTCTTTATTTTATTTAATCAAATTGACAATAGGTTTATCAATTTTATTGTTTTTTTCATAATACCAACTTTTGTTTTTATTTGTTAATTCAACAGGTTTTTTTGCTTTCAGTTATTAATTTCTCCTTTAATTTTTAGAATTTCTAATTTAGTATTTAATTGGGGATTTTTGATTTGTTCTTTAATTTTTTTAGTTGCATGTTTAGTTCATTGATTTCCTCTTTCTCCAATTTATTCATGTAAGCATTTAGAGCTATAATATATCCCCTGAGAGTCACTTTGAATGAATCCCATAGGTTTTGGTATGTTGTTTCATTATTATCATTATCTAGGATAAAATTGTTAATTCCTTCTATAATTTGTTTTTTGGTCCACTCATTTTTTTTAAAAGGAGGTTATTCAGTTTCCAATTTGTTCTGGGTCTATATCTCCTTGGCCCAGTATTGCATATGACTTTTATTGCATTATGATCTGAGTAAGATATATTCACTATTTCTGCCTTTCTGCAGTTGATCATTAGGTTTTTATATCCTAGTACATGGTCAATTTTTGTATAAGTTCCATGTACTGCAGAGCAAAAGGTGTATTACTTTCTATCCCCATTCAGTTTCCTCCATAAGTCTACTATATCTAATTTGTCTAACAATCTATTTACCTCCTTAACTTCTTTCTTGTTTATTTTATGATTTGATTTATCTAGATATGAGAGTGGGAGGTTGTGGTCTCCCACTAGTAGTGCTTTGCTGTCTATGTCATCCTGTAGTTCTTTCAGCTTCTCCTCTAAGAATTTGGGTGCTGTCCCACTGGGTGCAAATATATTCAATATTGAAATGACTTTATTGGCTATGGTACCTTTTAGGAGGATAAAATTTCCTTCCTTATCTCTTTTAACACTATCTATTTTTGCTGCTGCTTTGTCTGAGATAAGGATTGCTACCCCTGCTTTTTACATTAGCTGAAGTAAATTATATTTTGCTCCATCCTTTTACCTTTACTCTATATTTATCTCTCTGCTTCAACTGAGTTTCTTGTAAGCAGCATATTGTAGGATTCTGGTTTTTAATCCACTCTGCTATTTGCTTATGTTTTAAGTGAGAGTTCATCCCATTCACATTCAAGGTTATGATTACTAATTCTTCCTTTCCCTCTGTGCTATCTTCCCTCCATTTCTATTTTCCCCCCTTTTCTCCATATTCCCCAGCATTTTGTTTCTGAATACCACCCCCTTCAGTGTGTTTGCTCTACTACATCATCCCCTCCCCATTCTTTCCCCTTTCCCTTTTCCTTCCCTTCCTTTTGTTATTTCCCCTTTTCCCCCCACTCCCCTTCCCTTTCCCCATCCCCCCTTCCCCTATTCCCCTTTTAATACTTATAAGGTTTGATGTTTTATAAGTTAACTGAGTATATGTAAGTTGACTTTAAGCCAAGTCTGATGAGAAGGAGATTCAGATGTTTCTCATCTGCTCCCTTCTTCCCCTCTATTACCATAGGGTTTTTGGTACCTCTTAGTGTAATATGATTTGCCCCATTCAATCCCCTCCCTCCTCCAGTCTCTTTCCTGTCCCCCTTTTTAAGGAGGGAATATTTTTTAGATCATTCTATCTAAGTCTTAGACATTTCTGAGTGTCTGTCCCTTCTAATTCACTATAGTCTATTGAATAGAGTCAAAATTCCTGGGAGTTAATAGGGTCTTTCTCCCAATTCGGGTTAAAGTCAGTTACATCTCTTTAGATAGCAGTCTCATGGATAGGTCATGAATGTCCATCATTTCTGGCTCGGTATAATCTCTTTGTTAGAGTTACAATTTTTAAGATTTATGAGAATCTTCCCCCCTGCCCCATGCTGGGATGTAGCCAGTTTCAACCTACTGGATTGCATTTTTTTCCTTTTACTGCCACCCCTTTTTTTTTTTAACCTTTTCATGTGTTTCTTGAACCTCCTGTTTGATGTCCAAATTTTCTGTTTAGCTCTGGTGTTTTCATCAGAAATTTTTGGAATTCTTCCATTTCGTTAAATGTCCATCTTTTTCCCTGGAAGAGAAGGCTCAGCTTTGCGGGAAAGTAGATTCTTGGCTGCATTCCAAGCTCCCTTACTCTTCGAAATCTCTCATTCCAGGCCCTTCGATCCCTTAATGTTGATGCAGCCAGGTCCTGCGTGATTCTTACTGTGGCTCCTTGATATTTAAATTGTTTCTTTCTGGCTGCTTGCAGGATTTTCTCTTTTATCTGATAGTTCTGGAGTTTGGCCACAACATTCCTTGGTGTTTTCATTTTAGGATCTTTTTGTGGTGGGGATCGATGTACTCTTTCAACAACTACTTTGCCCTCCGATTCCATGATATCAGGGCAGTTTTCCATCACAAAATCCTGTAATATTAAGTCCAGGCTTTTTTTCTCTTCAATGTTTTCAGGAAGTCCTATAATTTTCAGGTTGCCCCTCCTTGATCTATTCTCGAGGTCAGTGGTTTTGTTGATGAGGTATTTTACATTTGCTTCTATTTTTTCTATTTTTTGATATTGTTTAACTGCCTCTTGCTGTCTCATGGAGTCATTAGTTTCTGTAGACTCCATTCTTTTAATGGGGGAGGAGATTTCTTCATTAACCTTTTGCAACTCCTTTTCCAATTGGCCAGTTCTACTTTTGAAAGTACTTTCCATTTGACCAATTGAGGTTTTGAAAGAATTAATTTCTTTTTGCATTTGCCCATATGAAGATCTGAGAGATTTATTCTCATTTTGTATTTGTCCAATTGTACTTTCTAAGGTTTTGTTTTCTTCTTGCAAGGTATTAATTGTCTCTCCCAAATTTTTAAGCTCCTTCCTTATTTCTTCAAGGAATTCTTTCTGTGCTGACCAGATCATATTGTCCTCAGATTTTCCAGGTCTCTCTGAGTTAGTGGCTTTCCCTTCCAAGAATTTTTCTATGGATCCACCTTTCCACTGACCCTTCTTCATTTTGCTAAGACCTGAGTTGGGGAGGGCCTGGTTCACAGGAGCTTTGGATGGCTAAAGGCTTACTCACTGAGTGCAGTTTCTCTGGATGGCCAGTAGGAGTTGTTGGTTGCTTTCTCTGGAGTGTCTGTGACCTTGGCTGAGGCCTTCTCTCTTTCCTTGAAGGGAGGGGTTGGAGCTATTGAATCCTTTTGCCTTCAATCAATGGTGGGCTTTCCCCTGGCCTGAGGTCATTCCTCAGCTGGGCTGGTTCTTCTGCTCACACACCTGGGCCTGAGGCAGAAATAGTTTGCATTTGTTTGTTAGGGAAGAAGTCTGAGTTGTAATGGTACTCAGACTAGAGGAGCCCAGGGATGGTATCTGAAGCCTTTCTGCTCCAGAGCTCTCCCCCCAGCCCTGTCTGGGGTCTCCTGGGGGACAGCTCGAACACCAGCACCTCTGCCCCCCTGTGAACTCATGCCCCAGTGGTTCAGCCCCACCCTGATCCAGCAGGTCCAGCTCTCGGGCCCTCAGACTCCTGCTTCAAGTTCAGCTGTTCATCTGGCTGATCTGGGGCTGACTCTCCTTCTGAGCCCAGACTTACCCACCCAAATTGGGCCAAGGCTGCTACCAGATATGAATCCTGAGGTAGATGTTCTTTCTCTTGTCTTTTCTTTCTGGGTTTTGTGGGTCAGATTTCTTTTAAGAGGTTTGTTTCATGTGATAGATGGGGAAGAGATCAGAAGACTTTAGAACCATGCCTGTCTTCTCTCCGCCATCTTGGCCAGAAGCCCAATCTCTCACCACGTTTAAGCAATTCTTTTAAGAGTAATTGGTCATAGAGAAGTTTATGTCTTCCATTTGTAGAGAATGTTTCCTTAACTGAGAGTTCCCTATATCAATATAATCACAGGTGTGAAGTCTCTTCCTTTCCCTTACATTATTTCATTAGTTGGCCAAATCATTTTCTTTCTTATGTTCAATTTATCAATCACATAAGTTTTTCCAAATTTCTCTGAAAACTTCATGTTTACCATTCAGTGAGGTACACTAATATTCTTTTATATATGCACCCTACAATTTATTCAGTTATTCCCATTTGATGGACATTCACTTGTTTTTTATTAATCATACTTCTAATTTTTTTGACTATCTCAAAAAAGTGATGCTATAGCTTTTTAAAATCTATTGAATTTTCTCTTTCATCATTAACTACCCTAAAATACATACTTAATAAAAGCAAATGTAAGTCAAAGTTTCTTTAAGGCTTAGTGATTCTGTTTGACCATAATACTAAATTGTGTTCCAGAACAGAAATTACAGATTCAGTACTTCACTAATCTTGCATGCGTATTTGTATTTATGGAGTTCCTCATTAATTTAATTTTCATTTCTTTTATTAGTTATGGTTATCCTTGGATATTTTTGTCAATTATTTTGAATATTAATACTTTATCAGATAATATTTTATTATGTGAATTTTTCTCAACAATTCTCATTTTGTTCTAATTGCTTATGCAAAATATTTAAAAATTTTAGATATTTAAAATAGTTTTTTTAACTTTTATAATAACTTCTTTGCTTAGGAATACTTTAGTCACAACTGTTTCTCATATGATTTATATTTATAATTTTATAATATTTAAGTTTTATATTAAACATAGATGTAATGAATAATTTAAGCAAATTTTTGTGATTTCTTTTTTATTCAGTTTTTTCACTTGATGTGCATTTAATTAATGCATTGTTAGCTATTTTTCATTGATGTACATTAGTGATATTGGTCTATAATTTTATCACTCTACGTTGTCTCTTCTAAATTTTGTTTTGAAGACCATATTTGCTTCATAGGAGCTTGGCAAGATTTATTTTCTTTTAAATTTATTTTTTATTCTCATTTTGTACAAATGTTTTTTTTACATTAATAAAATATTCTTGTTCACAAGTAAACAAAATACCCCTCCTCCCCCATGAATATAGATAGACTTGTTTGGGAAAAAAAAAAGTAAAGGGGAGAGAAAAAAATTAAAATAAAAAAATATTAATAGTAATAATTGTAGGTATGGCCAGGTGGCAAAATGGACAAAGCACCAGCCCTGGAGCCACGAGTCCATATCCAGCCTCGTAAACCCAACAATCACCCAGCTGTGTGACATGCAAGCCACCCGATCCCCACTGCCCTGCAAAAACCAAAAGAAAAAAAAAAGAAAGAAAAAAAAGACCCAAAATAAAATAAAATAGTATTAATAGCAGGGGTGGCTGGGTGGCAGACAGAGCATTGGACCTTGAGCCAGGAGCACCTGGGTCCAAATCCGGCCCCAGACACCCAAAGATCACCCCACTATGTGGCCCAAGGCAGGCAATCCAGCCCTACTTGCTCTGCACCCTCCCCCAAATAATCATAACAAAAAATGTGCTTGAGTCTTTGTTCCAACACCAACAATTCTGTCACGGGTGGATAACATTCTTTATGGTAAGTCCATTGCAAAAGTTACTTCCATATTTTTCCACCTTTGCCATTGCTGATTGCAATTACCTCCTTTCTTATTTCTCCACTACCATGTACTTTATTTTCTCTCTCCTTTCACTATGACTCTGCTGTAGGGTCTCTGAGTGGCACAGCAGACAGATCTCTGGTCCTGGGGCTAAGAAGCCCTGAGCCCCCATACCACGCCTTAGACCCAGCATCCACCTGGCCCTGTGGACCTGGCCAGGCCTTCCAATCCCAGCCCCTTGCAAGAAGTAAGAAAGAAAATGTGTTATATCTGGCCACTCTCCCCCCATGGTCCATCCCCTCCTCCTTTATTCACATCCCCACCCCTTCCCTCTGCTCCCCTCTCCTTCTTACTCCAGATGTCTATACCCCATTGAGTATATTTGCTGTTTCCTCTCCTAGCCATCTCTGATGAGAGCAAAGTTTCCCTCATCCCCCCTTGCCTCCCCCCTTCCATATCATTGCAATAGCTCATTGTAATAAAAAAAAATTTTATGTGAAATATCTTGGACTATACCCCCTCTCCTTTTTCTTTCTCCCATTCCATTTCCGTTTTTTTCTATTGACTCCATTTTTACACCATATTTTATTTTCGAATTCAGCTTTCTCCTGTGCTTCAACTATAAAAGCTTTCTCTACCTGCTCTATTAACTGAGAAGGTCCATATGAGTGTTATCAGTGTCATTTTTCTATGCAGGAATACATGCAGTTCATCCTCATTAAGTCCCTCATATTTCCCCCCCTCTCCTCCAATCTCCATGCTTCACCTTAATCCTGTATCTGAAGATCAAACCTTCTGTTCAGCTCTGGCCATTCCAAAAGGAACATTTGAAATTCCCCTGGTTCATTGAAAAACCATCTTTTTCCCTGGAAGAGGACATTCAGCCTTGCTGGGTAGTTCATTCTTGGGTGCATTCTAAGCTCTCTTGCCTTCCGGTATATTGTATTCCAAGGCCTAAGAGCTTCCAATGTAGCTGCTGCTAAGTCCTGTGTGATCCTGACTGCAGCTCCACGATATTTGAACTGTGCCCTTCTGGCTGCTTGTAATATTTTCTCTTTGACTTGGGAGTTCTGGAACTTGGCTATAATATTCCTAGGGGTTGGTTTTTTGGGATCTCTTTCTCTGGGGGATTGGTGGATTCTCTCCATTTCTATTTTGCCCTCTGCTTCTAGAATATCAGGGCAATTTTCCTGTAGTAATTCTTTGAAAATGATGTCAAGGCTCTTTTCCTGATCATGACTTTCAGGTATTCCAATAATTTTTAAATTATCTTTCCTAAGTCTGTTTTCCATATCAGTTGTTTTTTCAATGAGATATTTCACATTTTCCTCTAATTTTTCATTTTTTTGGTTTTGAAGTATTGATTCCTGATTTCTGTTAAATTCATCAATCTCCCTGAATTCTATTCTTTGTCTAAAGGATTTGTTCTCCTCAGAGATTTTTCTTATCTCTTTTTCCGTCTGGCCAATTTTGCTCTTTAAAGCATTGTTCTCCTCAATAACTTTTTGAACTGTTTTATCTATTTGACCGAAGCTGGTTTTTAGCATGCTATTTTCTTCAGCAATTTTTTGGATTTCCTTGACTAAGCTGCTGACTTCATTTTCATGTTTTTCCTGCATCTCTCTCCTTTCTTTTCCCAGTTTTTCTTCCAACTCCCTCATTTGATTTTCAAAGTCTTTTTTGAGTTCTGTCATAGCCTGAGCCCAATTTCTGTTTTTTCTTGGAGTCTTTAGATGCAGGAGCTTGTGCTTCCTCATCTTCAGACTGAGTATTTTGGTCCTTCTTGGGCTCATTTGCAAAATATTTCTCAATAATCTTCTTTTTGTTTCTCTGCTTGCTCATTTACCAAGACTGGGCCTGGTTTGGGGTATTTCTTGAGCTTTTGGGACACTCCCACAAGGGTCTCAGTGTGCGGCTCTGTCCTCCCTCCTGGTCTGTGAATGACCATAAACGCCCCCCTCTGCCACAGGGCTGAGATGAGGGGGGCTGCTGTTCTATGGGGGGGCCTAGACTATGGTCAGGATATGAATGTGGTCAGACCCCCAGAGTCCTGTTCCAGGGGCAGAGGACAGAGCTAGGCAGTCTCTCTTCACTCCCCTCCCTCAGCTCAATGGGCTCATGCCCTGGGGGCTCCTGCTTACCAGCTCAGACTGCTTCTGTTTCCTGGATCAGGGCTGGGGAAAGATGATGCTACTTGATGTGTGCTGTGAGGGCTGGGCTCCATGTGCTCGCTCTGGCAGAGGTCCCCCGCTGTTCCCCCACTTTGTGCCAGTGCTCCCCAGAGTGCAGCTCAGGAGACTCCCCCGCTGCTGTGAGCTGAGACTCCCAGCACCCTGGGGCTGCCTCTGGGAGGCTGAAGCTCTTTCGCTCTGGCAGGCCACTCCTCTGGCAGGCTGCCTCTCCCATCCGGGGAGCAGAGCCTTTCTGCTCTTTTCCAGGTTACCTTGAATAGGAGAACTGCCTCACTGGGTCCCTTTGTGGGTTCTGTCTCTCAAAACTTAGAGTCCTTAGCTGATGAATTTTATCAGCGAGCTCCTAAGACTGGATCCCTTCTTGTCACCATCTTGGCTCCGCCCCAAGATATTTTTTTCAACATTTATTTTTATAAACTGTAATATTGAGTTTAAGCATTTGCTAATATTCAAAAGTATTTTTGCATACAAATATACCTAGACAAATATACCATACCCACACACTTTTGGAACAAGATATACTGGGAAATGTTTAACACACACACACACACACACACACACACACACACACACACACAACATATGCACACAGATACAATATGTTCATATTTATTTGAATATATCCATGTATACACATGTTCATTATATATGAATATTCTTACACATACATAAGCACACATGAATGCACACGTGCAATATATTCAACTGCTGTTTTATCTAGTTTTCCATCCCTTCTTGAGTCTAGATAATCAAATAGAAACAATAAATCAGTCCTTTATTTGCAGTGTGTGTCAATTTCTGAAGAATAAATTAGTATAGTGAAAATTTAGCTATCAGTTTCCTTAAACTGGTTTGAGTTAAAAGCACAATATCTCTTTGGGGATTGATCTATACTATATTAAATGCATTTTTCCTGAGACTGAATTATTTATATTTTTAATTTTTTTATTCTAATAATTTTGATATTTTAATGTTTTACAAATATTCTCTTCTCAAAAAGTTTTTAGTTTTGGAAGCATATAATTGAGTATAATTGATTATTTCTTTCATTTTTCTGGAATTTTTGTCAATTTTCCATTTACCTTTTTTTTGTTTGGTGACTTGATTTTTCTTTTTTATATTTAACCCTCTCTTCTCTCTATCAAAGTAGACAATGTTGTGTAAATTTCATTGAGTATAAAATAAAGACATTTGGTTTTCTTTGTATTACTCTCATTTCCAATGCCTCTAAATAGCCATGGACATTTTCTATATTAAGAAATATGTTTAAGGAAATCAAATGAGAAAATTGTTCATTACCATTTTTGTTATTCCAGTTTTATTTTTCTTTGAAATAATTTTAACTTTGAGTTTATTTATGAATAATTTGTTTTTTGTATTTTCTCTACTTTGAGTTTATGGCTTAATTTGCTTATTTTTCTTTTTTCTCTTTTGACATTGAACTTATAAATACACAAGTTTTACTGTTTGGTTACTTTGCATAAGTTTTAGGCCATTATCTCATTGCTATTTTTCAATGTAATTTTTTTTCCTTCATTCAAGTGGAACTTGTAACCTGATAAATTTCATTCAGGTTTGGGATTATATTAGTCTCTTTTTAGTTATAAAAATTATTTTCAAATATTTCATCAATTATGCCACTGAGAAGTTTTTAGGTATTCTGATAAAGCATGTATTTAATATTTTTATTTTTTATGCATTTGTTCAAAAATTCTTTAGAACTTCACATATGATCAGACTTTGTAAGAATGTTATATATGGCTAAAAGAAAAATATATATATATATATACTCCTTATGATTCAAATTCAATATTGTCAAAGGTCAGTCATACTTTTTCTAATATTTTGTTCTTATCTTTCAGTTCTTTCTTATTGATATTCCCTTATACCTGTCTAAATCTGTAAAGGCATATAAAAATTCCCAATAGCTATTGTTTCAATATCTAGATCGTGGTTTCTTAAATCTATTGTTTTGTCAAGGGATTTTTTGCAGCTTGGTGAAACCTAAAGACTACTTCTCAAAATAATGTTTTGAAATGCATAAAATAAAATACATAGAAAATAAAGCATATAGAAATATAATTTTTTTAATTCAGAGACCTCAGGTCAATAATTACTGATCTATAGTGTCTTTTAGTGGGATCATCCTTCTTTTAAAATTTTTGATATAATAAATTTGCTAAATACATATTTAATATTTATTTTGTTTCATTTATCCATGATATCTTTTATTAAGGAAATTGACTCTCTCAATCATGCCTACTTTGCTGGTACTTTGTCTCAGAAAATACTTACTGAGTGGACTTTTGAGGAATCAGCTAAGCATAGTACATACCACTCTATGACTTATTTTTAACTCTGAATGGATTTTTGTTTTTCAAGCATGTTTATTCTAAACCACAAATTTTGGATTTAACTTTCTGATCCACCATATCATTCTTTGAATTTTACAGTTAAATTCATACCATTCATATTAATGGCTGTGATTTCTAGATTTGTTTTTTTTCTTTTTTAGAATTTTATTTTACTAACAGTAAATAACAAATATAGGCATTTCAATATGCAGAATCGACTAATAAAAAGTCTTGGATAAGAAATTATGAATTTCTGTCACATTGTATGTTCTGTACTCCCCCCCCAGCCCTCAACTTCTTCTTGTCCATATCAGATAAGATTAATTTTAATGACATCTTCACTCCTCAGATTTCTACTCTCACATTTATATAATCAGATCCCCTGGAACTCCAACTCTCAGAAAGACAAAGAGAATTTTTCCCATCTAATAGTACTTAATGATATGCTTCATTTTTTTTTGTCTTCTCTGCCATTCTTTTAAAACATACTCTGTCATGGTATTTTGTAAACCATGTAAGGCATTCATTTATCCCTAAATTGACAAAATTCTGAAGGAGATAATAGTGTGTTCTTCTCCCCTTGATGATATTTGAATTTCATCAACATCTATCTGTTTTGAGGTGTTAAAATGGTTTTAAACATTTTTAGATTTTTCTTGACTCCTCTGCATCTGCATCATCCAGTGATTCTGACTTTCTTGATAGGATTGTTTAGACCTAACTTATTTCACTAAAAAGTCTATATTTCTCCCTGTAGAATTATGCTCAAATTCATAAGATGTCATTTTTAGGATAATAATTTTAAAAATTATAATCTAATATTTTCTTTCCTTTCCAGTACTTTGTATATAATCCTGAGTGATTGAGTGTTTTTAAAGACATAATCTTTCTATTTGTGTGTACATTCTGTTTTATTTCTATAAATTGATGTTGCTCAAGTTTGACAGTCATGTTTAAAATTGCATTGCATTTGGATGTTTTTCAGGTGTTGTGACCTGTAGATTCTATCTATCATCACTTTAATTTTTGTTTCCAAGAGATCTGATTAGTTTTCTTCTCTGATTTCTTGAATTGCAATATCAAAGTTAATAGGTTTCATCATGCTTTTTAGAGAAGAGTAATTATTCTTAAATTATTTCTTCTCATTCTGTTTTCTAGGTCAGTTTATTTTTTGGTAAATATCTTATGATACTCCAATTTTCTGACTTCTTCACATGGCCTCAATTTTTAATTATAGCATATTTTTGTGTTCTACTCTTTATATTTTACTTTTATGGCAGTTCATTGAATTTACAATGTTTTCTAAATTCTATTCTGTTTAATTTTTAAATATTTTTTCATTGAACTCTTATTTCACTTTTTTTCTTTTTAGCTTCATATCCACTGTGAGTGCTTAATGCCAATCCCTTTTCCTTTAGACTACTTATTATTATAAAATTATTATCTTATTTTTGGAATTTTATTCTTTAGCTCTTATAAAAAATAAATCTATAAAGAATGTACAGCAAATAGAGAACTTGCTTCAAAGTCAAAGTTTAGATCCTATCTGTCATATATTTTGGTCATAGGAGCCTCAAAAAGTCATTTTTAAAAATCTTATTCATTTAAGGCAATAGATTAAGTAATTTGCCCAAGGTCACACAGTTAGGCACTTATTAAAAGTCTGAGGTCAAATTTGAACTCAGGTTCTCCTGACTCCAGGGCAGGTGCTCTATCTACCGTGCCACCTAACTCCCCCTTCAGTAAGTCACTTAACCTCTTAGTTGTACAGACAACTCAGCCTATAAATTACATTAGTAGAATGAATGTCTTCATTGGGAAATCCTTTGACACAATTCTATGATTGGAAAAGTTATGAATTTGCACACATGTATGTTTTTATGTGTGTATATATATGCATATATATATACACATAAACATATTTATGTTTTCTCCTGATTATATTAACTATGCTAATCTTTCAGGTTACAAACATAAATGGAAGAGTTCCTGACTTCAATGAGCTTAGATTTAATTAGAATGAGCCAGTATATATATATATGTATATATATATATATATATATATATATATATATATATATATATATCAAAGGGATAGTCAAGGAAGTGTATTTTACTCTGGGAAGTACAAGAATAGAGAATGGAGCAAAGGGAAAGTCAATCAGTATAACCTTTCCAGGTATAATGCTATAGTTGATTTCATTAAGGCTCCCAGAACAAGATAAAAAATGGTGGATAGAGGTGAAGTCCAGCAATAGCAGGAAAGATAGAAAGAAGTTGGTTGGGGTGGCGAATTTTCCAATCAAGTAAGTATAGTCAAGAGTTTTAAAGGTAAGTAAGTACCTTAGCTTCTTCAAATCTAATATCTTAAATTCCATTTCCGAGGTGCAGCAGTAATGTGGTGAATGGCCTAAGTGAAACATGATCTATTCATGGATCTTGTTGAGGACTTTCTTCACATTACCAATGATAACATTTAAACACTTTAGTACTCTTCTTACTGGCATAAACACCATAGTCATAAAATTCTTGTTCTGAACTGTTTGTCTTTTTTTTGCCTACTTGGGCTCTTCTTATTGCCCATGGTAATAGTTTGACCTCTCCCTAGCTAACCTAGCCACTCCATCTACACCTAAAAAAATAATGCTGAACAGAAATGTCACTCTATTCTGACCCTGAGTCTTCACTGCAGGATTAGAATCACTATCTCCTACCTATCATCACCCTTATTCTTATTCTCTTTATCTTTTCTTCCCAGGATATTCAAGTTTGGTCTCTGGCTATCACCACTGCAAATGTTAGTCTCTGAACTAACTTTTCCACATATGACTAATTTGTCCTATTGTTTACTCATTGCTTATCCTCTCAGTGCTTTGCCTTCTCTTTTACAACTATACTTTTTATAGCATTCCTTTTTCTATCCATTCTGATGTTAATATTCACTCAAAGTCTTTCTCAAGTCTTACCCTGTGCATAAAATTTTTTTCTGGCCACTCTAGCCCATGTTGACCTCTCTTCTTTGACCTTCTTCAGCAATTATTGCCTGTAAACCGTATTTTGACACTTAGTCATATACGTTTTGTATTCTTTTGTAATTTTTTTCCTCAGACTTATGTCTTATCTCTCTAGTCCATATGGTAAATTCTCTGAGAGTAAGATCTATGCATTTTGTTTTTCTTGGATGCTATACAGATTAAAGGAGTCTAGTGCTAGACACACTGCAGATACTCAATAAATATTTATTGATTGAGTCATTCATGAATCCATTTTTCTGCCTATACATCCACATTATACGTTGCTGTGCTTTTAGAGCACATTTGAGGTAAGTGTAATCTATTTTTTTCTTTTTTGATGGTTATAAAAAAATTTGAATTTATCCAGCAAAAGGAAAAAAGGCTGCAATACCATTTTTTTCCTAAATCACCATTAATTAAAACTCTGACTCATAGTCCACACAAAATATTTCTTTAGGCACATTGCTAGCACACACCCCTAAAAACAGGTGTCAAAACACATTAAAGACTGGGCTTCCTTAAACATCAAAGAAAGCTCTTTTCTTTCTTCCCTTAAGCTTTACTACAAAGGCTGCAAACCTGTCTACACCATGTGTCAACTGGATTATTGGTCAAGCATATAGTTTTTTCAGGTGCTGTCCACATTCATGATCTATTTGTCTCATTTGCATGTATGAAATCTAGACAAACTTGAATATATTAGTGCAGTGACCATGCAGGTGAATTACTAGGTGTTTCCATAATACAGTAAATGGTACAATATATTACCATCATGTAAAAAAAAAAAGAGAGAGACAAAGAAGAGACAGAGACAGAAAAAGAAAGAGACAATAGGCAAAGACAGAAGAGAGAGAGAGACAGAGACAGAGAGACAGAAACATAGAGAGAGACACACAGAGAGACAGAGAGAGAGACAAAAAGAAAGACAGAAAGAGAGATGAAGAGGATCTGTTAGGGGTAGAAGGGACCTAAGATCATTATAAGATTGTAGGATGAATGATTGAATGATTGTATGTATGTATGTGTAAAACACTATTTGGGGATATAAATGTAAAATTAAATCAATACCCTGCTTTCAAAATACATTATAATAGGGAAAGATGACCAACATAGAAGATTTCAGTTGTAAATCATATTGAAAGTTTCAATAGTTCTTTGGGAAAATTCTTCCAAGCTCACATATCTTATTTAATGGCATTTCCAAAGATAAAATCTTATTTTTCTGATATTAAAATGTGTGACAATATACTTCTATGGCAAGAACTTTTTTTTATTTCCCGGGTGTCTTTAATAGCCAAGGAAATGAAGACTGCAGCAATCAAAGATGTACCCAGGTCTAATGCACATTAAGGTATATAAGCCTTTGGACTAATTGTTATGGAATGACAAACTGAATGCAGGGCTCATGTTCTGGAAGGTAATGTTATTTTCAGGACCTCTGGACTTCCCTGTAGTTGTTTCGTGCTCATTGTTGATAGAGAAAGATATGTTGGGCCCAGCGTTGTTTGTCTTAGTGATGGCTGCAAGGAGTGATACTGCCATTCACAGGAATCTTGGACTTGAGTCCTGAAATATTTCCACAAGAATCTACCATCATTTTACTTATAAAGGAACTGAGAGTTGGAGAGGATAAGTTACTCAAGATCATCCATGTAGTAAGTATGAGAAGTGGAAACATTTGGTCTCCAACTTTCATTTTATAAGAGAAGAAACAGAGGTCCAAAGGGTATGAAACACTTTCCCAAGACCGCATAACAAGTTAATGACAGAGGCAAGATTCAAAACAAAATCTGTTTGAACTTAAGTTTAATATTGTTCCATTATGTCATAATACATAAAAATTGTTAATGTAGAGAGGAAAGGAGGTGAAGAAATAAAGGAATTATATGGAGAGCATGATACTTCTATATTTTCAAAGGTCTGTGAGTTTATTGGTGCACTTTCCCTCAACCAACTACAGTATAACACACACACACACACACACACACACACACACACACTCCACATATACCATGATCAGTAAATGATCTTCATGAGTTGTTGTTGGAACAAAAAAGATCACTTACTAGCTAGCATTTCTATAGCACTTTGAGATTTACTAATATTATCTCTTTTTATCTTCCCAATAATCCTGAGAATTAGATGCTATTATTATCTCCATCACTCATCTACAGATGAAACAGAGAAAGATTAACACACTAGCCCAAGATCACAAAGTCAGTAAATGTCTGTACAAAATTGGAAACCAAGTCTTTCCATCTTAGGTCCAGGGCTCTATCTATTGGGGGATCTAGCTGCCTCTAAATCCTAAGTACTTTGGTTCTTTGGAGAACAGATACAAAAATCAATTGCAGGGCTTATTCTCAAAACCTTTCTAACTATAATGAATGGCTATTTCCTTTCAGGCAGTGGCTCTTATATTTTTGTCTTTGTATTACCAGCACCTAGCAAAATGCTTGGCACAAAGGATGAGCTTATTAAATTCTCATTGCTTGAATGAACTAGTAGAGCTTATCAGAGTTGGTGCTTTGTTGTCAAAGTCTTAATGGACCCAGGGTCATCTCTACTGCCTGGTCAACCATCGGGGCTTTAGAAGAGATACACAACAATATTTTCTTAGGGTAATGTCTACTTTTCTTTAATACTAATACTAAAGTATTTCAGAAAATGTATTGAAAGAATTTATATTCTAAATGATTCAAAGATAGTGAGATTCTTCCCTCTGTGATGTGTAACATAGGCATTTAATAATTATTTGTCCAGTGAATTAATAAAATCTAGAAGTTAAAACTAATATATAAAACATAAAATCAAGAAATCTCAGAATTGGAATGGATCTCTACAGACTTTTAATACAATTTTATGGTTTATCAGATGAATTAAGACATTCCTAATAAGAAGATATCTAGTTTGGTCTGTATTTAGCAGAATCAATGGAAAGTCATTTCAGAAACCAAATGATTATATCTTGGACATTAAGGTCAGCCAGGAACATCAAATGGGGGCAACTGTGTTTTTAGTTTTAGTTTTTCCCAAATTCAACTTGGGAATTTGCATTGTTACTTATAGATTTATCTATTCTTATGTCATTTCCCCTTCCCCCAAGGAGAATATAAACACCTTGAGGGCAGGCATTATTGTTCATTTTTTAAGATCTCTATAACTCTAGAATCTAATATTATCCTTTTTTTTGTAAAATTGCTTCTTGGTTTGGATTACATTTTCAAGATTTTCCAAGGTTTAACTAGACATTTTACCATGTTATAATAAAACAAATTTTAAAATATCATCATTTATTAAATCAACATTTAGGGAGGTAAGCTTACTGAATTTACTAGCACGCATTTTGAAGTCTAGATATTATGGCACAGATTAATCAGATAGTTAAGGATTACCTAATCTTTTTATTTTTTTGGACATGTAGAAAATTGAAACTTTGTCAAGTATTTAGGAACATTCTTTCAAAATGTGACAGCCAAAGTCCCATCTATTGATTTTTTAGAAGAATAAATTCTGATTTCTTATTTACAATTTAAATGTTCACCATTTACTTTAAAAAAAAAAAGAAACAGAAAAGAAAGGGATGGAAAAGAATTTTTAAATGTATTCTAATGGATTTCAATGACTCTTAAAGATAGCCTTACAGGATATTTTCCTCTTCTCTCTCATTCTCCCTTTGAATAAAATTCTCAAAGAACTTTTCATTCTCTTCCACACTCCCCACTCCAAGGTTCAGGGAACTAGAACACTTCTCACCTAAATGTGGAAGCAGGATTTCATCTGCCCTACAAGTCTCCATTGTTCAGATACAGTAAGGAGAGGGATTGTTTAGAGTCTGATGTGTTTGACAACGTGAGTGAGGTAAGTGGTGATTGTAATAGGTACTGTAAATTAATGAATGGCATGAATGGATAATCACTTCTGTCACAGCAAATAGATTCTGTCACATGGAATTCAGCCTTTTGGGAAGAGGAAATCGGCTTTCACTGCAGGCTGCCAAATCCAAATGAGCCTCTTAATGCACCTGCAGATCTGAGCAGCAAGTAGTTATTCCACTATCTTGCCTAAAAACAAAGAGGGCCTTGCCCTTTCTCCACCTCTGACCTTTTTCGGTGAGCATAAACTAATTATATTTCCAGCAGGAGGGGGAAAAAGAGTTCCGTCCTCCTCCATGGGAGCTGTCACTCATGCTTTGTGAAGCATCATGAGATTTGGAGTCTACAATCCCAAATATGAGGACCCCTTCATCAGCTCATTGCTCTAGGAAGGTTGGTCGCTTAAGTGCTTAAAGAGATATGTGAGGGGGTCTTATCTCAAATAAATCTCATTGACTGTGGGGCTGGAAGAATGGCCTTTGCTGTTTACCCTACTCATTTAGCCCAGGCACAAGAGTTCTATTGTTCAGCATCACTTAGCAGCAATTACAGCCCAGTCAAAACAGTTTTTGTTTTAGGACAACGTGTTAATGGGCCCACCATTGGGTGTGAGAAGTAACTCAAGCCACAAGCACTAAAGGGAGGTTAGAGGTTAATTGAGACTTTCTAACACAACAGCCTGAGATTTTTTTGCAACTCTTTTCGGAGAAGGAAATCAAAAAAAAAAAAAAAAAGAAAAAAAGGAGATAATGTGATACAATTAGTTGGAAAGCAGGAGGGTCAAAATTCCCAGATGCAAAGGAAAACTAGCCAAGTGAATCAGGCCAGATGGACCACCTGGGCCCAGTCGGGTGCCAAAAATAGCTGCAGTCATTCATCTGGTCTATGAGGGGGAAGGTGGTATGTCTGCCCTTCATCAGACTTTCCCTTCCCCTCCCCCTACACCCTACAAAGGAAATGCAAGGTCAATGCTATAAACGGCAGTAGCTCCAGACTAATTCATATTCCAGAACTAGTACAATGTCTATCACATGCTATCTCATTTTTCTTTTGAAAAGTAAGGTGCACTTTAGTCTTGAAATCTGTCTGGGGTCCTATTTTGGGTATGGTCTGGCCACAGCAAAACTTTGCAATGGTGAGGGAATTATGATCCAAAAGCATAGGAATAGAGATACAGAACTGGAAAGATACTATTCCATTTAATTATCTCATTTTACTCATCAAGAAACTGAGGCTCAGGTTAACATAATTTGTCCAAGGTCAAATGGTCAGGAGGTGGCAGGCACAGAGTTGAACTAGGGTGAGGACTTGAACATCAAAGTCTTCTAACTTAAAATCCAACATATTTTCACTCTCCTCCGCTTCCTAATAGAGGAGGGACAGGTAACTTGTGTCTGGCAGAATCCTAGCAGCACCTGCCCTGTGCTCACCTTGGAGCCATTTACCTAGGATCTTCCTTATCATCAACAAAATGGGATCTCTTTCTTCTTCTTTCCCAAATCATAATAAACATGTTGTCTCTTCAGTCCATGAACAGCTGCTCTTTTTCCAGGCTCTGGCATTTTTGAAAGGATTTTTTGGCAAAAGGTAGGGATCTTTGAGATCCTTCCCAACTGGCAGAGCCGATGGACTGGAAGCTGAGTGAAATTGCCAACTCATTTTTTTCCCCTTCTTCAGTCTGGCTAGTGCCAAAGTGTGATGATTTGTTTTGCTACAGTTACTGAGGTTTTTGTTTTCTTTTATTTCAACCACACGCTGGCTTCCCATCTTGACGCTGAGTCATCTAATGCAGGTGCTCAAGGCGGCTGGTATTTGTGTCACACACAAATGCTTTTGGGTAAATTACACGAAGTTCCCGCAGCCTCCTCAATGCTCTTTTGCTCTTTGATCTGCAGGCTTCCTGTTGTTTCTACACATGTGCACAGCTCCGGGGCACCCTCGGGTTTAACCCTTGAGTGGATTTAGTTCACTGGTGGATGGCTGGCTCTGGAGCCAAGGGTCAGGCAGAACTGTCTGAACCATTTCTGAAGAAATGTGGTGGACTAGAGTCCCAGTGCTTTTCCTGCTTAAGAAATCAAGGGTTCATGGGACAATGAGGGGACAGGGCAGAGAGTCCTAATAAGACCAAGATGAAAAAAAGAAGATAAATAAGAGGAACATGACTACAGAGGCAAAACTATGCAATGACAACTTCCTTTGTCCCACTTTATCAACCTGGCCTTGGCTCTCCGGTTTTCTACCTCTTCATTAAAATTGTATCTGTTGATAAACCTATTCATTGTTGCTGTTCATTCATGTCAGACTCTTCATAATCCCGTGGACCAACTGATTTTCTTGGCAAAGATAAGAGAGTGGCTTGCCATGTAATTCTCTGGTTTTATTCAGGCAAGTTTCAAGTACCTTTTCCAGGGTCACACAGCTAGTTTGAATTCTGGTATTTCTGGTCTTTTTGACATCAGACCAAATTCTCTCTTCACTATGACACCTTGATAGCCAAACTTATTTAAACTCAGGTATTAAATGTTCTCCTTCTCTTATTTTCAGGTGATCTGGGTTTAACAGCTCTGGTTTCAATCTGTTTAGAATTTCGATGTTGGGGTGTGTGGGGAGGGCATAGGATTTTCCCAGTACCCTACTAGTATGGATTGTTGCATACTCAAACTGCATACACATAAGCCTAGCTCTAAAGACAAGTTTAATAAATTAAACCAGGGGTCAACATAGACACATGTGTAAGAATATACTAAAAATGTATTTTGGGTTTTTTTTTTAATGAATTTTCATCAGAGCATATTATTGAATGGAAGAAATTATGGGTTCATAAGCACAAACAACTTAATCAGGTCAAACATCTTCTATCATTTGTTCTCCTTCATGATTCTTGTCCTTGTTTTCCCATGTATCCTTCCTTCCTACAGGATCTGCCCAACATACTAGAGACCTCCTCATTCTTCTTTGCCTTTGTCTTTTACTGTAGCCAAAGTTACAGTATCCTATGTGTGTTGTCCATCTGTTTTCTCTTATTCTCACAACACATCCAGCACACCTCCTTGTCTAGTCATTTATATCCGCAGTAATTTTTTTTTATACCATTGCTCACATGCAAGATGTTGTTAGTAAAATGCTGCAGCCTGCTTAGGCCTGTCATGAATCTTTCCATTGTCCTTTAGACTATTTATAATTTTAACGTTTCTCAGTTAATGGTACTCCAAGATTCATTGCCTTGAAGCAACGTGAGGATCAAACTCTTGCTAAAGAAACAGGATTTCACTTTTGAGATTATTTAAAGGAATATGAAATTTTCCAAAGGCAGTGCTGCTCTTTTGATTCTGGATCTAATTCATTATCCTTTTGCAACATCTGTCTGAGAATCATAGCTGAGAATTTCAAATTTACTTTAGGTTCTCTTTAAGGATAACTAATCTAACAACTGAAATACATCTGTGATTTATATTGTAGAACCTAATACATGTTTCCCCCCACCAATGCTCATGTCTGAAGGCCACTAAGAAGGTAAAAATATTTTCTGGACTTGCAGAAAGTTGAAATGTGAATACAATAAAAATGCTTTATTTCAACTCAAAACAGCTTTAATGCTTTAACATATATTTTAATTATAAGTTATTAAATTTTATTGTTTAAAAAAGTTGTTTATTTAGCCTATTAACTTTATTGATACTTATTCTAATGTTTATTACAACTTAGCAAGGTAATAGACAGGACCAATAGTTATATATGTGATCCTTAAGATAGTCTATACAACAAATACATGTTAAAGAATATGTAACTATAATCAATTTCATTTCATTTTCATTCAAATATATGTGTTTTTATTCTTCTACAATTTCTGTCCCACATTCTTGCTTTGAATTTCTTTAAACTGGATGAACACATAGCTATTATGACTTCTTTATGTTAAAATTTTTAATATCGTAGGTTACAATACCATATAACTTAAGAGATTCACAGGGAAAATAGCAAGAATGACCAAAATATATAGAGGTAGGTTTGATTTCTGAATTTCTTGGAAATAATTTCATAGAATCTCACATTTTAAAAGCCCTTTAAATGCTATTTAATACATCAAGTTGAAGTCATTTTTATAGCATCACTGAAGTGGGTATCCAGGTTCTTTTTGAAATCTTCCAAAGAGGGGAAGCCCATTGCATCCTGAACAATATGATGGATCTGTTTTTTAAACACTTAAAGTATTCTTGACTTTTGGCAATGAGAACCTCACTGCAATTCATCACCATACCACGGTTAAGTGATTGTTGTTATCATTGGCAGGTTCTTTGAGATATCAATATTTCCAGAATGTTGGTGTTAATGTGTATTTCTTGCCAGCAAATTCTTGCCAACAAATTTTGAGATGTCTTCTCCATTGATTTAGCTGAGGAATAACTTTATTATGGTCATTGAAATCACTTGTCTTTGGAAAGACTTGTCAGCAAAAATAACAAAACATTCATCAATGAGTCACAGAAGATTTCTTTATTATTGAAAAACTGGCCAGTGATTTGAACTCTGCTCTTTATCTGGGAGCCAAGTGTGTACTTGAGTGGTGTACCATGACATCTGTGGCGTTCAAATGGGGGCACGATGTCCTATAAAGATATTTGGCAGTCAGCTCTCTTATTCTCCATTCAATCATCTTAGCCCTCATAATTTATGAAGTGGTCATAGTTCACCACTGTGTTATCATATAATGCTAGGTATGCAAAAAACAAAACAAAACAAAACAAAAAAAATAGACCTTGTAATAAGTTTGTTTCTGAAGTTTCCTTCCCCCCAAAATGACTAATTCAGTAACTACCAGATAGTATCATCAATGAGACTGGTTATAAATTTAAAAACAAATCACTGTATTATTTGTCACCCTTTCCCCTACTTTCCCAATATCCACTATTCTGGTGGATTTGAATATTTGAATATCATAAATAATAATAAAAAAAGGATATATGTAAGGGAAAAAAGCAGTGAGATAAGAGAAATCAGCTTTACTAATTGATTCAGGAGTGGAGGAGGTCAAGTATTGTAAATAAGTAGAGGTCAAGTATTATAGTGGTCAAGTATTGTAGCTAAACTTTAGAAGTTCCATCTACATCTAGATCAAAGGAAAACTTATATGCAAGCAGGACCTACTATGTGATTGCCAAATCAGTCCTTCTTTCATAAATTTCATGTGTTTTTCTTTTTTAGTTTTTTTTTTTTTTTTTTTTGCAAGGCAAATGGGGTTAAGTGGCTTGCCCAAGGCCACACAGCTAGGTAATTATTAAGTGTCTGAGACTGGATTTGAACTCAGCTACTCCTGACTCCAGGGCTGATGCTCACTGAGCCACCTAGTCACCCCATGTGTTAAATGTTAATGTTCAAGAGAAAATAGCCAGGTAAGCCCAAGAAGCTTTAGGGGCTTTATTATTATAGGTTACTTAGCTCCTTATACTTACCTCTCAGTGTCCCCTCTGTAGCATTCTTGGAAAGAAAATCATGAATTAATGTAGGATATCTGTGTACTCTCAATATCTGTTAAGCCCCATAGAAAAGACATAGATGGGGAGAAGAGTATGCTGGCAAACTCATTGTAATTATAAGGTGAGCTTACAATTTTCTTTCTCTTTCCCCTTCTAGCAAGTCACTTCACTTTCCCCTGAGAGGAAATGAAGAGCCTATGGTGATATTCATCCCTAATTGGGCTATTTACCCCAGGGTGTGCTGCTATAGAATGATTTTTGAAATGCAATTCTTAACTGCTTCTGAACCAAAATATAGAATATATAAATAATGATAAAATATGTAAATTTAGCTTATCTTGCTTGTTCTTTGTAACTAGGTTCGATATTCTGTCTGTCAGAAAAGGTGCTCAGCAGTGGGTATCGTAACATGTCCCAACACCCATAATGCCATAGACACAGTGGAGTGGGTTTTATGTACATTAATACATTAAGTAATGTAAGACGTAATATATTATGTCTTTCCTTAGCACTAGCTGTCAATATTCTCTCAATATGTTCTTGAGGTTCCAATATCCTGGATAGGAATAGATTGGTTTGCCCCACCTATAAAACCCAAACTTTACATTCTACTGTTCAGGGATCCTCTAGCTTTACAGAGACTACCTAGAAGAAGGATCAACAAAATCTTCAGTCCTATCATTGCTCCCTAACTTAACCAGTTCTGAAAAGGCATAAGGAAGAGGCCTTATTTCATTTTCAACAAAACTAGAAATGTAGGAGTGAGAGTTTTTCAATTTGCAATTTTGAATCACATTTATTCATACAGATCCCAAGTATAAAACAAATTGTTGTCTTCAATCAAAATGTCTTATGCCAACTTTATTTTATATTGAGGCAGAGCGGCACTATGGAAAAAAAAAGCATTAAATTTGTACCCAAAAGACTTTGGTTCCTATCTCAACTCAGTGGGAATTTTGGTAAATCAGTTAAATCCTTTAGGTTTCAGTTTCCTCTTTAATAATATGAGAAAATTAGACAGATGAATATTATCTCCTACAGCTCTAAATATATGATTCTATGACTTGTTTTTTTCTTTGTTTAATTTTTCAATGTAAAAATCTATTTTTCCTCCCCTCATTGGAAAAAGAAAAAAAATTCACATAACAAACATGTATAGTCAGGCAAAGTAGATTTTTACATTGTCAAATGAAAAATTTCATTTCCTATATGTCTCGAACAAGATCCTGCTTTCAACATTTTTCTGTCACTAGATAGGTAGTATGTTTCAGCATGAATACTCTTGGAATATTACCACACATTGAATTGATCACAGCTCTTAAATCTTTCAAGGATGTTTGTCTTTATAGTGTTGTTTTTATCTTAAAAGTTATTCCCCTGGTTCTGCTCACCTTACTCATTTTACTTTATAAACATCTTCCCAGATTTTTCTGAAATCATTCCCTTCATCATTTCTAATATGACAATAATATCCCATTATATTTGTATGCCAAAATTTGTTTAACTATTTTCAAATTGATAAGAATGTCCATGTTTTACCATTATAAAAAGAGCTGCTAACTTATCATAGCTATGGATATTTTGAAACTTTGAATTCATAATTTTAGATATGCATTGCCTATCTTACCTAACTTTATAAGGAGAGAGTCAAAAAGGCTACTCCAATCCTAGACTTATGCTGCTGGATACTGCCTTTGATTACAATCATGTTAATTCTAGATTATTTTATAATCCAGAAAAGCATTACTTAAGGACCAATATAGTCTTCTTAATTGAGTAAAAAAAAGACTTTATCCTTCTGAGGAGAAAATGGTACATCTTTGTTGCTAATTGGAATTAAAGCATCAGAGACTAAAAACTAAGAGAATTAGAACAAAAATAAAAGATTCACATCTTCCTTCTTTTTCTTCATTTCCTTTTCATCATCATCATAGAGCAAGTCATAACTTAATTTTGAAAAAGAATTGTAAGTTTATCACAAATTAGCTCCACTCATCACTTCATTCAGAAATTTATAGCTTTAGAATATGAAGAGACTTTTTTCCCCCTGTGGTATCTAATTCTTTGCAACCCTGTAGACCATAGGATGCCAATAACATCCACTGGATATTTTTAGCAGATACCATTTCCTTCTCCACTGGATTAAGGCAAACAGAGATTAAGTAATGTGTCTGGGGTCACAGTGCTAGCAAGTGTCTAAAGTCAAATTTGAATTCAGGTCTTCCTGACTCCAGGCCCAGGGCTCTAGCCACTTGAATCACTTAGTTGGTTCATCTAATCCAGAATCATCAAGCAAGTGGCTTAAGGACCACATGTGACCCACAATACTCCTCAATGTAGACTGAACCAGACTGCAATGTAATTGGTAAAAAATAAATAAAAGAAAAGAAAACAGATAATATAACATTTTAGAGCTAAGTTAATATGTGGCCTTCAGGGATCCTTCCATATAATTTAGGGACTTCCATTTCTATTTGAATTTGACACTACTGATCTAGTTCAATCCCTTCATTTCTGCAGATGACAAAACTAAAGATCAGAGAGATTATTTAATTTATTCACAATTATATAGGCTTGGAATCTTTTGACTTTACATCCAGTTTTCTTTCCACTAAACCATGCTGTCTCCCACTTGGCAGGTGGAAAGTTTCAGTGGGCAAGAGTGAAATATTTCTTTTAAATTACTAAGTCTGCCTTTTCATGGGTTAAAAAAATAAGCAATAACAAAAAGAAACACAGGCAAGGTGGAGTTAGTACAAGATTTATCCAGAGTCTAAGAAACTTTATTGGAAATGGTCAGCTATACATGAGTTCTATGAAAAGAGCAAGTCCCATTAAGGGCATTAGGACTCATGCTGTTAAAAGTCAGTACAGTCCTAAAAATGTACCCAGCAAATCACTTTGAGTTCTTCCAAAACGCGTCATTCACTGCTTTTTAACTGGGAATGAACAGCTGGGAAGTGTTATTAGTGAGACATATTTTCATAGGCTTTCTGGTTCTCTTTAGCCAAAGTCTTACAACAGTCTTTAGACAAATTAGTGCCTGAAGGTATAGGAAGTCTTTAGTAGTCCTAGAGAATTGCTGACTCAGTCAGCTCTCAAAGACAACATCCCCAGAGGGACCTGCTTTTCCACCTTTGGCCTTTCCACCATGGAGATTCCTTCAAAACCAATTACATTATTCTCAAATGTCTATTTAAATTTAATGGCTCTAGTTAAATGTTAAGAGTTATTCAGAAGACTCAGTTCAATGAATAGCAGACAAACTCTGGGCAAACCAAATGGGCAAATTTGAGATGCTATCAAATAAATAAATCAATGAGAATGAGCTCAGCCAGGCCATTATCTCATTCAGGAGTAACAAATTACTGGGTGCTTGAATTCTGTGATGGTTCTGACCCACATCTCATCTTTCAAAAGATATTAAACAGATCAGAATAAAAACAATGTTGGGTTAAAATGACTTGCCCTTTCTAAATGTTCTATTATATGGTGACCCATCTGTCAATTGGCTACCCCCAACAACTCCCAAAGATGGGCTTCCTAGATTTTCTTGGGGTGGGGGGGAACATAGCAGCACCATTACCACCATCACCACCCCTCCTTCTCCACCAGACACAAAAAAGCAAAGTCTTGCAATGGTTTTCCTTTGGCTCCCTTCTTGTCTTTGGCATTCCAGCAGGCCATTGGTTCCAAATTTACTCACAATAAAGAATGGCTCAGAAAGGTTACTGACTGCCCAGACTTGAAATAATTTTAGATTCTAAATCAGAGGGACCTTTTAAGCATATTGATGAATTTCTTTAGGTTGAGGCAGAAATACCTATAAGCTAATGTATATAGTATTTTAATCTTGTGTCCCAAAGCTATGTCTATATGGTTGAAATGGAAGAAAGAATAGAAATACTGTCATTTCAATGCCTGTTTAATTATCTTAATTCTTCACATCGTTTTAGCTACAAGCACAGGGTTTGCCCCTGTCCAACTTCCCTTTGGTTTTGAATTTTCTTGCTTGAGGAAGCATTTAACAACAGGTGGTCATAGTTGCACATAAGCTTCTCTCCCAGGGATCAACACATGCTTATATTGTAGAATCCTGGACTAGAATCTCAAGGCAAAAATCACTGCAACTCCCATAAGTCAGCTCATTTACACAAAACAGTCCACTCAACCTTTCCTGAACTTATTTAAAAAGGAAAGTCTCCTTGTTAGAAAGAAATTAAATTAAATTTAGAAAATATTAGGTAGAAATACACAATATATACAAAGTGTAGAGAAATCCAAAAGAAGTAGAGTGGAAAGAATCTTGGATGGGTCTACAGTTATAGACTCATTCACTTCATTTCTCTGGGCCTCAATTGTCTTCTTGACAAAATGAGAAGGTTGCTCTAGATGATTCCCAAGGTCCCATTTGAAGTTATAAGATTTCCATTATTCCAATTATTCTTAACCTTTTGTAAGATGGATAAAAGCTCACATTTCATTGAGTAGAATATTACATAATTTCAATTTTGTCAGACAAAACATCTAGGGGAATTCTTTGAAAGTGCATGTGTGCGTGCATGTGTGTGTATGTGAGTGTATATGATATATATAAAATTTTATACATGTGTATATTATGTACATCATATATAAATATGTGTATGTATGGATATATATGTAAACACATGTATATATGTGTATATATATATATATATATATACACACACATGCCTTATGGATTTATATAAAGATAGCTTAGCTTTTGGATTTGCTGGGTCTCCACAGACACAGTAAAGTAATAATTGTACAATTATCCTTATCCCTAGTCTAATGATCATTTAGGAATTGCCCCATATATTTATCTAGATAATTGCTACAATTACCTCCTTTACTATCTGCATTGGAAAAATATTCATTCAGTATCATTGGTTCTCCACTCATGGAAGAAACAAACTGGAAGAAAAGACAGGAATATTTTTTAACTGTAATTTGGAAGGTTACATGAACTCATAAAAAGAGAAAATTATGGAAATGACCTGCTATCCTAAAACTGTAAGAGAAATATGTTCTCCCTACACCCCACAGTAAACCTGTGAGAAAGATTAGGTTTAGATTTTTAAGTAATCTAATTTAATAATATAAGAGTGAACAACCTCGTTTCTTCCCAGGATAGAGAGAGAGAGAGAGAGAGAGAGAGAGAGAGAGAGAGAGAGAGAGAGAGATAGTGCAGAAGGGGGAGAAAGAGTAGTGACAAAGATATTTGGCTAACTAGATCCAAATCTCACTTATGACATTACTTCCTGTGTGTTCTTGGGGAGGCTATCTCATCCCTTATTCCTATAATGATGGGGTAACAGATGCAAGATGCAGAAATAGATGATTATAGTTGGTTGTGACCATGAAATTGTTTTATTTGACTATATATACTTATAACAAAGTTATTTTGTTTGTTTGTTTTCAAAATGGAAAAGGGTAAGAAGAAGTAAGAGAAAATTAATACTTGTTAATTTAATAACTAAATAATCAACTAGAAAAGAATGTGAAGTTTAGTTTAGTGATTTATGGTCCCTTCTAGTTCTCCCTCAATGATTCAATAATTCAATGAGTTTCTTTGGCATACCAAATCACGCTATTAACTTGGATGCTCCTACAACCCAATTGAGACTCAATAGTGTAAGGGTGGAGGCCAGACAACTGAATCATGGGAATTGAATAGTCTTCAGAATAACATGTGGTAAAGTAATAAGCAGACAGGGATGCCCTAAATAGCCTGGTCATACCACCAGTCACCAGGCCACGCTAGGCACACAATAAATACATGATGAATAGAACTGGGACCATAGAACTTAAAGGCAGGAACAAAACTTTACCATGTTCCAGCTTATTAATTTTATAAATGAGGAGACTGACATTCAAAAAACTGTAACTATTCAAAAATCAGTGGCAAAACTAAAATCAAAGATCTATTGATACCTTGTCATGAACTCTTTGGAGTAACAAAATATAACTGCTTCAAAGGACCTTGGAGGTTATTTATTACAGTTTCCTTATTTATAAATAAAGAAATTGAGGCAACTTGCTGAGGTTTTAGTTTTTAAGAGTTTAACATGGAATTCCAGAGTCATATTCTAATTTTCTTTCTAATGATACATTGAAAAAAGCAAAGACTCTGGAAACATAGGATCTGGGTTGAAATCCTTCCTCTGATAATTAATATCTTACTATGTGACTTCGGACTAGTCACTTAAAATCCTTGGGCTTCAGTTTTTTCAACTGTATAATAAGGGGGATAGACTGAATGACCTTTGAGATACTTTCCAAATGAAGGTATATGATTGAATGATCCAAAGATACAGATATTTGTTAAGTATGTGACCTAGGACATCTTAGGAAAATAGCCTTCCCTATTTCATTGAAATACCTCCATAACTTAAGCAGAAAATCATCCAGAAAATATTATTAATCTGGAGAGGAAGAGTCACTGATGTTACAAGAATGTTGGCAGAACAAGAAGAACTGGTGTTATTTGTTTATTTATTTTAAGAGTAACACACCTTTGGCACAGTTTGAGGGGATGGAGACACCTGCAAATATGTCATTGTCCCTTGGGAATCCTTTATAGTATGGCAAGAGACTATAATTTCATTTGCTGAGTCAGACTAGTAAAATCCTGATTAAGGAAGAGAGATTTTATGGATTAGTGAAATGGAATAGTGGTTATTTTACATTGTGAAACATGAATAAGTGAATTTATCCAAATAGGGTCCAAATTAAGAATTTTATAATTTAGAATTGTTGCTATCCTGCACATATTAGGAGTCAGTTTGGAATTCTGTGACTTTGTTCAAGCCATTTTACCTCTTTTAAGCCTCCAATTACAATGGGTTGATAATATTTATATTTCCTATCTTTCAACATTTTGAGAAGTATATAAATCTTAAAATACTATACAATTTTTGCTGGATGTCAAAGGAAAACTATTTCAAATATCTTAACATAGAAATTATACTTATATTTAAATATAACATATTTATACATGGTATCTCACAATCACAGTATAGTTTTGGGATACTTTGGATCTAAGATTATAGAATTTTAGAGATATAAGGGAATTCAAAAGTCATCTAGACTGACCCATACCTGCATAAGAATTCCACTCAAGAATATGTCCTGAAAAGCCTCATAAAACATTTGCTTGAATATGCTTAGTAAAGGTAAACCCACTAACTCTCAAGTCGGCCCATCCTAATTTAAGAGATTCTTTTAAGAAGTTTTTTCACCCAATTGACAAATGGTTAAAGGATATGCAAACGCAATTTACAGATGAGATAAAAGCAATCCATAGTCATATGAAAAATTGCTCTAAATCATTACTTATTAGAGAAATGCAAATTAAAGTTTCTCTGAGGTACCACCTCACACCTCTCAGACCGGCCAATATGACCAGAAAGGATAATGATCATTGTTGGAGGGTTGTGGGAAATCTGGGACACTACTACATTATTGGTGGAGCTGTGAACTCATCCAACCCTTCTGGAGAGAAATTTGGAACTACACCCAAAGGGCAACAAAAATGTGCATACCCTTTGATCCAGCAATATCACTACTGGGTCTATACCCTGAAGGGATGATGAAAAAGGGTAAAAACATCACTGGTACAAAAATATTCATAGCAGTCCTGTTTGTGGTGGCAAAGAATTGGAAATCAAGTAAAGTTCCTTCAATTAGGGAATGGCTTAGCAAACTGTAGTATATGTATGTCATGGAACACTATTGTTCTATTAAAAACCAGTAGGGATGGGAATTAAGGGAAGCTTAGAAAGACTTGCATGAACTGATGCTGAGTGAGATGGACAGAACCAGAAAAACACTGTACACCCTAACAGCAACATGAGGGTGATGATCAACACTGATTGACTTGTTAATTCCATCAGTGAAACAACCAGGGACAATTTCTGCAATGGAGCGTACCATTTGTAACCAGAGAAAGAACCATGGAGTGTGAACAAAGTCCAAGAACTAGTTCCTTTAATTTAGAAAAAAAAAACTGATATCTTATTGTCTGATCTTGTTATCTCTTATACTTTTTGTTTCTCCCTTGAGGATATGATTTCTCTCTCATCACACTCAATTTGTATCAATGTACAACATGGAAGCAATGTAAAGACTGACAAATTGCTTTTTGTGGGGGATGGGGTGAGGGAAGTAAGATTAAGGGACGAATTGTAAAACTCAAAATAAATAAAATCTTTAATAAAAAAAAGTTTTTCCATCAAACCTAAATCTTAGTGTTGTTGTTCAATAAGTTTCAATCATGTCTGACTTAGTTTTTTTGGCAAAGAAGTTGTTTGCTCTTCTCTAGGTCGTTTTACAGATGAAGAAACTGAGGCAAAAAAGATAAAGTGTCCTTTCTAGGGTCACACAGCTAGTGTTTAAGGCCAGATTTGAACTCAGAAAGATGAGTGTTCCTGTCTCTAGGCCTTGCATTCTAACCACTTAGCTTCTCCTCTTCTTTGTATTAGTTCTTAAATATTCAAAGACTAATCATATCATTCCAGTTATCTTCTCTTTTCTAGGTTTGACTTGCCTAGTTTTTTCAATAAATTATTATAGAGCATGACTTGGAGGCTCTTTGCTGTGCTGGTCTTCCTCGTCTGATCTTTTTCAAACCCTTCAATAAACTTACCAAAATATAACACCCTGCCCTATCCATAAGACTCCATATATAGTATGATCAGTACATGTATGGAATACAGCTGTTAGTGTGAGCAAAGATCATACTCACCCTTTGGGATTCCTCTATTGAATGGCATAGGAATCTATAAGTTCAGTTGCTGAGTCAGACTAATAAAATTCTGATTATTAATTTATTTTGTGGCTTTATAAATTAACAGAATGATATGATAACTATTTTCCACTGAGACATGAATAAATGTCCAAACAGTTTTTTGGATGCTATAAACTACCATTGACTAATAACTAACTCGCAGTTTACTAAAAGCTATAGATATTTTTTGAGATCTTTTCATACAATCCCAAATTTTGTCTAAAAATTTCATTTTGAATCTAAACATACTTCACATTTATCCCTATTAAATTTAATTTCAATAGAACAGTAGAGGAATAAATTGCTGCATCTCTGCCACCAGCTAGCTGCATGACCTTGAAATAATCACATAAATTCTTCTGGCCAAAGGGAGTACAACTAGATGGTCTCTAGGGTCCTTTCCAACTCTAAAGTTCTCTGACATTTCCCTTTGATCTATGATTCTTTGATATCTAATGTCTTGTTTTAAGCCAATTTCCAGGCACAATACTGCAGCTGTCAGTACTAGATCTTGGTTGCCTAAAGAGAGATGCAAAAAATCTCCTGTTTTTTTTTCTCACTTTTTATAAATGTTCTTATTAGGCACTTCAACACTAATTTGTCAGTCATTAGACTCAATAAGCAAACAGTGACAGCTGATCTAAGGACTTATGCTCCATTTTAAAAGTATACTAAAATACAAATCAGGAAAATTTAACTTGATCTGAGATCATCTTCAAAAGCATATCCATGTGGCTCTCCAGAATAGAGCATTCAATTGAACGATCTTTCTATCTTTGTTTAATCCTGTTGTCACTTTAGCTACCACATTGTTTGTTGTTCAGTCATTTTCAGTTATGTTCAGTTCTTCATGACCTCATTTGGGGTTTTCTTGACAAAAATACTGGAGTGGTTTACAATTTCCTTCTCCAGCTCATTTTACATAGGAGGAAACCGAAGCAAACAAGGTTAAGTGACTTGCCCAGGGTCATAAAGTTAGTAAGTAAATTCATTGACTCCAGACACAGAAACCCATCCACTGCACTACTTATTGAACATTTAACATTAGTGACTTATACCCAGTGCTATTATTTTCTCTTCACTTTTACACTAATTTCTTTTAATCTGTATTCTATCTACTTTGTAATATCCTTCTGAAACCACAATCTGAACATTATTCATGATTTTATTATCATAACTTTTCAATTTTGTGTTCCTATTACTTTATACTAAGAATGTTCATGTAATTAGTATGGTCTGCTGATTGCTCTAGAAAAGGACATGGCTCTAGTCTGCATCCATGGATTTTTTCATGCTAATTTTTCTTTCTAGAATATTTGTAGCACTTGTGTCTATTTCTTCCACCCAAAGAGTGTCCTAAAAGTCTTAGTTATCCCAAACTCATCAGTTTTTAGATAGGTTCACTTTGAGTCCTACCAATTTCAAGAATACTTTCCTAACTATATTTACCCAGAGTCATTCCTCTGTCTGCTACATTTATAGATCACCTACACTTGGGATCATTCATTTGCATTAGCTTCTATTTTATGTATATGGCTTAATATAATTTGCCTTTAGTATATTAGATTATTTGAAAATATTTATATTTAGGACCAAATATGTACCTAGTAGGTTGCTGTGCACTTTGAGATACCAATAAAAATAAATGCTGTGTCCTTCTTATGGACAAGGAAAATAATTCAAATGAACTTTGAGGAAGGAATATACCTTGAATGCAACTGATGTGGCTGCTTCTGCATTTAAGTTACATGGAGTCACTGGTACTTGAAAGGAAATGCAAGGAAATGCACCACCACTCATTGCTATTGCTGTTGCTATTACTAAGTATCATCAACAATTTAAGTTCATATTGAAAAACAAAATAAAAGTTTACTTTTAAGAAAAGCATAGTAGATAATGTATTTTTTGTTTGTTTGTTTTGTTTTTGATAAGGATTGCAATTGTTTTTGGAATTACACCCCCCTCTTGTGGTGACTTCTAGTATTATCTGTAAAGACATAAAGCCAGTAAATGACAGTGTTGCATTTTTACAACCTCTGGTAAAAATTATTAATTAAAGATGTGTACTCTAAAATCTGTGAGTAAAATGGAATGGATTAATTGTGAATTTGATTGATTTCCTGCACAGCACGTTTAAGAGAATTTAAAGAGAATTTAATCCCCTGGGTTATACAATAAACTCGATCTATCCATGAAGTAAATGTTAAGAACAGTAAGAACCATATTTCATATTGGGCTCAAAATTATTTTTTCTTTACAACATACTTCTAAGATTATTAAAGCAAGTAAAGAAACAAATTATGCAACAAATAAGTACATTCTTTGCATCAACTTTCTATGAATTCATTTAATTAACCAAGTTAAATAAAGTTGATTTCTAATATTTGTAGCACTTGTGTCTATTTCTTCCACCCAAAGAGTGTCCTAAAAGTCTTAGTACAGCTTTAAGCTTCAATAGTTTAAACACCGAGTGTTTCAAATTTTATGGTTTAAAATTGCAGAAGACTTGAGAGACAATCTGAATAATGCAGAAGTATCATTGCATAGTGAAAAGTCAAGAGATGTCTGTCACCAAATAGGGGAAATCTTTTCCTCTATCTGCAGTTAAGTTTTCTCATTAAAAAAAATAGAGATTGGATAAGATGACCTCTAAGGTCCCCTGTAGTTCTATTATTTCATATATATATATATATATATATATATATATATATATATATATATATATATATATTTGCACACACATATATGTAACATACAGATGAAAAAATTATCTCAAAAGTCCAAAGTGGAAACTGTTATGATATGGCTCAAACATGCTTATTACTGGCAACTTTGAAGATTTAGTAGCCACTGGAATCTCCCCAGAATTTATATCTCGGTCTAAAATATATTTAAGACTTTTCAGATACAGTCAAGTCATCATTTACCTTGCTCTCTTAAGCCCCAGTATTCACAAAGGACACTCAGTTTCTTTTCCAATTCACTTCTTTACAAATCTTGCAATGAAAAGTTCCAGCAAATTACTACTTTGTCATCACATGATCTTTCCTGTGGACCCTTTGAACTTAAACTTTCACAAACAAAACTAAGGAATTATCAGTACTTGCTATCTGATGTCCGATATGCTCTACTGGTATCAAGACTAGCTGCAGATCTATTTAATTAATGTGGGCAAATGTTTGAGGCAGACTCTGAAAAAGATAGGCATGTGATTTAAATCATCAAGAGGATGAATATAGACAGACCCTTCCCCCACATCACTCACCATCTTTTTCCATTTGGAAAACATAAAGTGGAGAATTACTAGCAGGGCTAAATGAAACAATACATGATGGGAAAGGAAAGATTATGTTATCTGAGAGGTAAGACTGTATTAAAGTACAATGATTTGGGGGGAAAAGGGGGGGAATTGAAAAAATAATATAATTTCTGGTCATCTCTGACTTCCTAGCATGGTATAATAGTAATAAATGATATCTATAAAGCATTTTAATATTTGTAAGACACTTTACTTACATTAACTTGTGAACTACATCCACCCTTTATGAGATAATTACTATAATACTATTTTAATCTGAGTCTTAGAAAGGATATGACTAGTCCATGGTCACTCATATAGGTGATATCATGGGTGTGCTCTGAATCCAGGTCTAGTTCATCTAAATAGAAGTTTTGTCAAATTTTTTTACTTATGTATTCATTCATTCATAAATGCAGTCATGTATTCATTCATTTGTATGTTTGTTTATTTGTCTGTTTACACATGCATGCATTCATTTATTCAACTATTCATTCTTTTGTTTACTTATTTTTCTTTAAATTAAATTCCAGGACCTGCTTATTACCCTTAGTATCACAAATAAACACCTGTGTTTATTATTTAAAGTTCTTCCATTCTTAAAATGGAATGGAAAAAAGTGTTTACTTTATTCTAGGCCCTTTCTTAAGTGTCATAGATACAAACATAAGCAAGTAAGATATACCCTCTCCTCAAGGAGTTTTCATTCTTTATTTTTTTTTTAATTTTGTATAGGAAAGAAGAAAGAACAAAAATTGAATAGGGTCACTGCCCAGGCTTCTTGGTTGACAAATGGTATCTGAAAGAAGATGTAAGGAATTTAAATTGTATTAGGGAAGACCTATACCTATTGTTCTACACATATGTTCCATCCATCTCAAGCATTTGCACTCTTCATTGCACTTGGTTATGCCTGAAATATGCTCCCTTCCCATTTCAGTCATTTGGAAACACTATTATCTCAAACATCATATTTTAATATAATTTTATTTTTTCAGTTAAGAAGAATTTGGCTTCTTTTCTTTTCAATTTGCCCCCCACTTGCAAAAAGAAAGAATATGCAGAAAATATCTGCAACAATTACACATAGTCAGGATGGCTAGGTTGCACAGTGGATAGAGCACCAGCCTTGGAGTCAGGGGGACCTGAGTTCAAATGTGTCCTCAGACACTTAATAATTACCTAGCTGTGTGTCCTTGGGCAAGCCACTTAACCCCACTGCCTTGAAAAATCTAACCCCCCCCAAAAAAAAACCCAAACCCAAAAAACAATTACACATAATCAATCATGAAGCCTTTCCAGATCCTCCCAGTTGCCTTATGGCTTTCTTCCCAAAACCATATTCTTTTAAAAATACCCCATCTATACTTTTTTATGTACAGATAGTTTTCTTCTCTTATGTATGATCCTTGAATACAAGTCCCATTTATTTCCCTCCAGTCTTTACATTCCCAGATCTTAGATCAGCAATCTAAAACAATGCATGTTTTTGATAAGTGATTATCCATTCCGTTCCAAGTAATTCATTTTTGAAATGTGTTGAAAAGAGCATTTGACATGAGTCAGAAGACCTAGGTTAGAAGATGGGTTGTGAAATTTATCAGCTGCATGGGCAAATCATTTTCCTCTCAGAACATCAGTTTTCTTGTTTTTTTTTAAACAGAGATAAAAGGAGGTACACTATTTAATATAGAGATATTGTGGAATTTGTTATCGTTATCATTATTATTGTTAGGTATGTGAAGAGAACCTGATAATAAAGACAATGAGAATGTCACATTTCTTTGCCAATCTTTCTTTGATCATGAACATTTCACAACTTATGCCTATAAAGATTCTCTGGTTTGAAAATAAGAAATATGATTATTTTTAGCAAAAAGAATGAGCAGGCTCTACTTCCTCCTCTAGGCTAGGAATACTGCTCACCTCTTTAGATCCACAAGTGAACTCACAGGGAAGGATAATTGTAAGCTTAATATCACAGTTGTCTACTAATCCACCATTTCATGACCCAGCATGAAGCTCTACAGTGGTCCCCTGGAGGGAGCCTGCTGGGCTGCACATTTTGACTCAAGGTCATTTCCTTCCTTAGTAATAATCCCTATTCCTGATTATACCAGCATATAATGAACATATCATACACTCAGGTTTTTGCTTTCTAAGATTTAAAGAGAATTTGCCCCCTTCCTTTAATTCATCAATTCCTTCTACCTGACTAGAAGGTATCATCAACCTGGCTATTCTTCAAATTAACTACTAGGGAAGACAAGGGGAAGAGTCAAACGTGTGCAAGGGGTGTAGCATTTGATCTCTGTGAATAAACATAAATAGCAATACCTTTCCTTTTTTGCCTTTGAAAACCTTCATTGTCATAGAACTGCCTGGATAACAGACTCTGACATGAAAAGACATCTGGAAGCCGACAGGGACACGCTAGGAAGCAAAACAATAAATTAAACCTAACTCAGAGCAATGCGATTCCCCAGGAGCAAAACTATACCAGTGGACTTCCAAACTGGAGGGGCCACATATGGGAATCAGGACTAGAGGCAGGAGGAGATTCCTCTGATGAAAAGGATGTGGGAGTTTTCAGTTCACTAATAATTGTGAGAAGATGGCATAAAGATGCTTTAATTGTTAGGAAAATAATTTTCTGTTTCCCCTGCAGCAGTGATGGCTGGTCATTTGGCAGGGATTTCAAAGCTAACTTACAATAGTTTAGAAAATCTAGGGGCAGCCTATTTACTGGGAGAGGCCCATAGGATTGGATTTGAGAAGTTCCTTTCACATCAGATGCATTTGCAATATCAGGAGCAAATGTTGGAAACTAATGGATAATTCTTATGAAAAGATTTATTCTGAAACTACTTTGGAAATGTCTGCTTGAATGCACTTCTAGTCTTTTAAAACAATTCCCAAATGCAAGAATTTATTTCCATGTTGGGTTAGCAAATTGGTTCATCAAATGTATTTCTCCTAAAGTGAGAATAACCTTTTTTTCCTTATATGACTTTTTCCTCTCTGCTGAGAAAGCAAAACCTTTTGTTATACAAGAAATTCATGGCATGGCTCTTTATAAAGTTTATATACATATGTATGTATATATACATTTTAATACTTTATGTCTTAGGGCATGGAATTGATTGCCTTAGGTCAGTGAAATGTCATGATAGCTATTTATAGGGATAAGGTCTTTCAATAATAGTAATAATAGCTGACATTTATATAGCATGTAAAGGTTTATAAAGCCTTTTGTGTGTCTGATGTCATACAGTCCTTATAGCAACTCTGTAAAGTAAGAACTATAATAATCTCCATTTTTATAGATGAGGAAACTCAACTCAAAGAGCATAAGTGAATTCCCAAGAATCACAAAGTTATTAAGTATCTGAGGTAAAATTTGATTATCTGGTCTTCCTTATTTCTTGAGAGGGCTACCATATTTTATATGAAGAAAACCTTTCTTGTAAAGCAATAGAAATAATAACTTTATGAACTATAATATGATATCATTTGTGACCATAATGAAAAAAAGACTTTCTCTTTAACTTTTGATTACTTTTGAGTGCCTTTCATTGGTAAATTCTAATTTTTCTTAGAGCAAAATACAATCTACACAAAACAGTTCAATTGATCATTAGGCAAAGAGTCATTAGCAATCAATTCAACTGGTTAAATCAATAACAATAATAATAATAATAATAACAATTGAATTAACCAATTATCTGACTGGACTGACTCCAAAGGAAAATAGACTGTGACACAGACTTTCAGGAATTAATTATATGAAAGTTTCTTCAACTATCCATCTATTTTCCTGCCTTCTTATGGATCATTTCAATCTCAGTTCTGTCTCAAGCAAGGAAGTGTCAGTGAAACAAAAAAACCTAGATGGAAGCAAGAAAGTGAAATAAAATAAAATGAAAAGTGTTGAAGAGTACTAAACAGTCCCATGGCTAGGATAAGGATTCAGTCAGATACTCAATTGGCATTTTTTCCCTTATTTATTATGTTATAGAATTTTTGGGGAAATACATTATATTTACTTTTCATGAGTTGTTATATTCCTGTTTTACAGAGAAAGAAAGTGAAGGGTATGAAGTCAAATGATTCATCAAAGGACCTATCAAATTGAATAGCTTAAGAACTGAAACTGGGCTTTATTGGGAGATAAAGGATATATATCACCATCACAGACTGGGTATTGTAGTGACAGTAACTCACTAGGCAGAGGATGCTATTTGGTTATCCAGCTAGTATTTCCTTCCATGTAGAATAATATCTAAACACTAGAATTGAGTAGATTAACATATGTATGCATAGTCAAACTTAAATTATTTTTTTTTGTGGGAGGAAAGGGCTGGATATCAGACATTCTTATGTGGTATGACTTGTCCATATGTTCCAATCAGATTTAAGTAAGAGCCTGCTAAATGTGCTAGGTCCTCCTCTAGATTTCTTGACATTGTGATGGATTCCAAGGAATGCATAAAGTTTCTATCACTTATCTTTCTTCTAGGTACATTACTAACTTACCTTTTTTTCCAGATGCACATTCCCCCCCTAGTAATGAACTTAATCTATTTCTGTTATATAATTAATTTGGGGTATTATGAGAAGCCCTTACATGAACTTGTCACATGACTTGCAACCTTAACTGAGAGGCAGCCTAAGTAGTGGGATTGGGGAGGATTGAATTTGAAATAAGGAATATTCAAGTCAAATGTTGCCTTAAAAACTTGCTAATTTAATTTCTATTGGTCTCAATTCCTAATCTCTAGAATGCAAGCATTGTACTCAAGGACTACTAAGATCCATATTGCCTCTAAATTGATGAGCTTATGATTCTCTAAAGTCATCACAGATTATGATATTGTGAGAATTCGTGCCATACAGTATTGCTGGAAGAGCTATTGATGTTAAAATTATGAACTTTTAGTAAGAAAGTTAGGATCATTTAAAAAACTCTGTCTTATTGAAGACAATGCAGCCTGTTTTCTTGTTTAATTTTGGATCTAGTTCATTGTTTATGATATACATATCGTCAAAGTAAATTTAATTTGCACTTTCATTACTTCTAATTATTTTGACATCAATAATGTTCTTAATCTTCTACCATCTTCCTTATTAGACCAATAGGTTTATTCAGTGTTGCCCTTAACTACCATACATCTCTATTTGGCAAAATGACCAGGCATTTGATAGCTGAATCAGTCTTCATGTTTTTTTGTAGTGGATTTCCACTGGTTCCTTTTTTTTTTAGGTTTTTGCAAGGCAATGAGTTTAAGTGACTTGCCCAAGGCCACACAGCTAGGTAATTATTAAGTGTCTGATACCGGATTTGAACTCAGGTACTCCTGACTCCAGGGCCGGTGCTTTCTTCACTGTGCCAGCTAGCCACCACAGTCCACTGGTTACTTTTCAATAGGAAATGATTATATTTTGTGACAATATCTGTTATTTTATCCATTTCAATTTTTAGCACCAACAGCTTAGTTTAAAAGCTTTTACTTGACTCAATTACTTTATTTCCCTTTACATTGTAATTACCAAATATTAAGTAATATATTGATTTGATTTGGAGCCCCCCGGCAAGTTCTTAATAGAATTCCTTATTTCTTCACATTCTACTTTAGGTACTAATATATAAATTGTAATTATTTTCTTTACGGCATTTCTGCAGATGTTTATTACTAGCATTATCATAGAAGGTCACCAGTTATTCCCTAATATGATCTTTGTGAGCTTTGACTATTCAATAAAAACCAACCCAAATTTCCTTTATTTGCCTCTTCAAGGGTAGTTTCTGCACCATACTTCTCATTACCATCAACCTTGTCCATCTTCTGATTTTATTGAAAGCAACAATGCCAAGATTAATATGTTTCAGTTTTTCCAACAGTATGTCCACTCTTTGGTACTTGGACAAGATCAACATTTACAGTAGCAATAGTAATGTTAATATCTATAGATAACCTTTAAAACTGTGTAATTATTAACACCTTTGTTTTCTTTATCCATAATTTGACCACTAATTCTGCAGGGAAGAAAGTGTTCTATATAAGACTGAGGATCACTTTGTACTTTTTATTTGTTTCATGGTTTACAATGGCCAAAGAATTAATCGTTAAGGGATCAGCCTACTTGTAAAAAGTGATTCTATATTTAGCTAGGCTAAAATGAAAAATCTTTTTTGTGAGCCTTCTCTTTAATATTTTCCATCATTTTATAACCTGCCAGGATTTGATTACTGCTTTCAAAGCCTTTGAGAACCCAGGGTCATCTCCACACCACATGAGGCATCAGAGTGGGGTATGAGGAACATGGACACTTTACTCAAGAGTTGGAAAGTACTTGACCCAACTAACCAAATGACATCATTAAAATGACATTTACTATATTTTAGCAGACAGGAAATGACTAGTTAATAATATTGGAGTCATTTCCGAATCAGCTGTCTGAACAGATTCAAAGTTATGACTCATTAGTACAAAGGTAGAAATCAAATCACTTAAGAATAAAGATGATAAGGCCTTGAATATAATGATTACAAGTCCCATTTGATTTATTCTAACAAGCTGGACCCAAAATATTGTGAAATGGAGGAAGGAAAAGACAATGATACAATCATTTCCTGTAGATGCTAAACCAAAGTAGAGCAGTTGTTGGAATGAGTAACTGAGAGGAATCCAGAGAGAAATGGCCAAAGGAAACATGAATTTACAAGGGAAACTCTGTTACAAAATGTTTTAGAGGACTATAATACAAGAATATTGACAATATTTCCTCCCAATACATTACAAAATAGTAAAAGAAATAATTGAATTTGAAGAGATTTGGTGTAAGACCCAAGTCAGATCATTCCAAGAGCATTTTTAGATGAAATTTGAATGAGGGCTACAGATTATGACAGCCTGACATAGAAGAAAGAGTGTAAGACTTAGAATCAGGAGAACTTGAGATTGAATCCTGTGTCAGACTCTCATGAACTGTTGAATGCTAAACAAGAAAATAAATCATTTTTGGTCTCAAAATCATAAACAGTTTAATGAGAATAATAACTCCAACCTCCCATGGTTATTTTGATGATCCAGAGTTCTTTTCCATTCTTAATGACATATAAACATTGATGATGATGATAAAAATAGAACATTTAAAAAAAATCTCCAAAACAATTATTTTCACATTCAATGATTATGGAATATGCAAACTATCTGCTCAAATATATCTTCTCCTATATGCATATACCAACTTGACAAAATCAAGTAGATTCAGAAGGAAAATGGTATATATCAATATTTACTATTGACTCATTTGTCCACTTTTTCATATCTATGAAATGTTTTTTATGTGAATGATCTACAAAATTAATTTAAAGGTAGATACCACTGTCTTGATTATTTAAAAATAGTTGAATTTAGATTTTAAAACAGAAACTTAAATGCTCTTCTTCAACAAGATTCCATTCATGTGTATAGTAAGTTCATATGAGATTTTCTGAGGGATATGACTCACAGAGGTAACTTGGATTACTGATAATTTAATTATTAATATCAAGGAAATATTCAAATGGGAGATGAATGCATAACAAGTGCATCTTCTATTTGTATGGAGGATGACAAGGAGGGGGATTACCTTTGTATTTTGAATTCCTCTAGATGTTCCTCTTTTTTGGATAACATCATACTAATTAATTAAACTCCTATGCTTCAAAGTTTCCTTAACAAGTCATAACATTACAAAAAACAGTTTGATCTAACAGTATCAACAAGGAAATAAATAACTAAAGGATGATTATCATCCAGACTGCATATACATTTTAATAAACAATTCATTCAGTCAGTCACTCTATTTGTAAATATATCTTGGAAAGACAGTCAGTTAAAATCTTAACTAGGCCAAAAATTCATTAAGAGGAAGATACTGAAACTTTTGTAATCATCTCAAATATTTTAGTGATAGGAATGCCCATATTTTTGTACTAGAATTTTGCTAGTGATTGCATTTGACTACAAATCATAGAAGACTATAATCTATGAAGAATGACCATCACTACTGACTCAAAAAGACAATAGAGAGATGTATGATGCTTCTAAAAGGGCTTTAGTGAAATATCAAAACTGAAGTTGAAAAAGTATAATTAATATCACTCAGAAAATAAATGATTAGAAACTCATTAGGTCTTTAATCTAACAACATTGGATCTTTTAGTCAACATATGAACAGTATGAATGATATATTAGTGCTCACAGAATCTTTTAGAACTCCTTTTTCTGTGACTCTACTTCTTTGTCTTGTATCGAACATATACAAAAGAAGAGAATTTTCTGTGTACTTCCAAGTTAAAAACGAGCATGCCTGTCTTGGTATTAAAGTAAAAAAAAAGCAAAAATAAATATCATAAATAAAAAAAATATATTTCTACCTGTAGTTGGATGATTATCTTTGACTACTTTTTTTGCAATGTATAAGATTATAAGAACTGTCCTTTCTTGTCTTCTAATCTTTCTTGCTTTTGTCCCAACTCTTTTCTCCTCTGCTTTTTGACTTGTGCAGACAAGAAAGGAAATCAACCTATTCAAACTTGGCTGTGCTCAGACAATTGGTCATGAATCTATTCTTTTGTTAGTTTTATACTACCTTTGGGAGATAAAAACAACAACAAAAAGCTTCAGTAATTGCTAAAGGCACTTGCTCTCCCAGATTTTATATACCTTATGAACTACTACCAAATTTGCATATATATATATATATATGTATCTATATATGCATACATACATATATATGGGATGGTACAGGTACAGTGGCTATTCAAAGAGAAGGAAAATTCTAAACTTCAACCTGGATAATCATGTGTTATGGTTATTTTAGAGAGGATCCTTGAAAGACTAAAGGTAACACTAAATGGTGATCATGATCCTTTCCATTGCCAATATTTCTTTAAATTTTCTAATAAAAAATAAATAAGGCCAATAGTTATTTTTAGCCTTTTTTTGGTATATTCATCCTTAAAGATACACTTCAAAATTGCAAAGATGAATAATTTCATTGATTTGGCACACTGCTTGAAACTAGCTTATTCAAAAGAATGTTGGCCATCCAACAACTGAAACACCCAAACAGTCTAATATCTCTAAAATCTCTAAAATTTCAAATCTTTAAAAAGAGATGGAGAGAGATAAAGTGATAATAAATATGATAGAGATAGACATAGAGGAAGATGACAGCAATAGAGAGAAAGGTAGAGGTAAAGATGATAGAGATGAACAAAAAAAGAAAAAGATGATAGAAGGAAATAAAATGGAGAGCTAGAAATAGAAGATAGTGATGAAAGAGAAATAGAGTATATGTATGGACATTTATTACAGTAAATGTCATAGTGGATACAGAGTAGCACCATTTCTACAAAACCTAAATTTAAGTCCTACAGGTAACACTGACTTATGATCCTGTATAACTCATTTATTACTTCACCTGTCAGTGTTCCAAACAATTCTCTAATATAAAATAAAAATAAAGTTTCCACAAGAGTTTCTCATAGTACTGAAATAAAAATTTATATACCTATGAACACTCATACATATTTGTGTGTATAGCATATGCATATATAATTAAATTCAGCTATATATGTTATATAAATGTCTTTTCATACCTCACCTGTATGTTTAGGTATGTGTTTCTTTTTCTGTATGTGTATATTATGCATGTATATAAACATGTGATATTATTTGTATATGTACATATGTCAATAGCAAGATATAAAGATGATAGAGATGGACAGAGAGAGATGATAGAGGTAGAGATAGAGATGGAAAGAGATAGTGATAATAGAAATGATAGAGTTAGAAATACATATAGAGAAAAATAATAGACAAAGAGAGGAAGGCAGAGGTAGAGATGATAGAGTTGAAAAAAGAGAAAAAGGTATGGAAATGGAGAGTTAGAAACATGATAGAGGTGAAAGAGAAATAGAGTAGAAATGATAGAGAGTTGATAGAGATGGAGAGATAGAAAGACAGATTACAGCATTAAGGTTGAAAAGAGAAAAAAGTCGGGGGTGGAGAGAGAGACAGAGACAGAGACAGAGACAGAGACAGAGACAGAGACAGAGACAGAGACAGAGACAGAGACAGAGACAGAGAAATTGTAGCATTGGATATTGTATAGAAAGCAACCTTGGAGTCACACATGACTGGATTAAAAGTCTCACAGCTGATGTGTTCTGGCTTTGTGACTTAGGCAAGCATTCAACCTGTAAATGTCCTGCACAGTCATCTGAGGCTGAAAAAGAATTGTAGAGTCAAATCATTTGAAAATGGTTCTTCTCTGTAAGTTTCCTCCAATAATAAAATCACAGATCTGGGATTTAATAGAAATAAATCATACCATTATTGAGTTGAAAGGGCCCTTATAGATATTGTAGTTCTCCCTTCTCATTTTACAGATGAGGAAACTAGCATCCCAAGGGATTAACTGGTTTGACCAAGGTCACACAGCTAATTCATTTGGGAATTTAACATATTAGTTGAAAAAATAGACTCCAACTTTGAGAATAAATCATCAGTATATTATAATTCACTGGTATAGTGATACATATTTAATTGCACTGATAAATCACTATTCCAAATGCCTGTCTCCTAGAGTTACTTACAAACTCCTGTTAAAAAGAACTACACATACACACACACACACACACACACACACACACAAACACACAGTTTTTTTTTTATTCATAAGTATAAAGTTAGGAAAAAATCTGCTAAGGCTATATGAGGAAGGAAAGAACACAGCTCTCCTAGAACATATGTAGTTCATATAATTTTAGCATCTATAAAGAAGTGATCTTTTTTGTTTTCTCGGAAAAATGAATTTGCACACCTACCTCTGATATAATCTGTTTCCACTTTTTAAATATAAAAATACATTGAGTTTTTTTAACACTTTTCCCTTCTTTTTCTAAAATTGACATAAGAAATGTATGTGTGTGTTTTTAAAATAAAAGTCTGTCAGTTCAAAATCATTACTCTGCCAATGTCTAATTCTGAACTTGATGTTCCCAAGAAATGTGTGGCCTTAACCATGCCAAAAAAATCCCTTTTCATGTTTAAATGGTCACAGATTTAATAATGGGCTGCAAAGAGGCTTGTGTTTAACTACATCCATTACTTTTTCATGCACTCAACTAAGTAGGTCTCCAGTGGAATGCCATTCAGTTCATATCCAGGATCAAGGAAGGGAAAGGAACGTACTCTGGTACATACATATTAAAAAATTATGTCCCACTAGGTCAATGCAGAAATTAATTGTGGGATTATTTTCAGATCCACATTGTTTCCTGGCACAGTCGCATCCCACTCAATTAGACACCTTTCAAGGCCTTTGCTGGACAAAATGGAGCTAATTGCTCCAGCTCTGGATGCAGTGATTCATCTCCCAGATGTCCCTGACCTTTCAGCAGCTCTGCTCTGCTAATATCACTACATACAAAAATAGTCATTTGGGATTGAGGCAGAGAGGAGAGATTGAGGAGGAGAGAGAACAGGGCATTCTTTCCTCATGCCCTTTCGTATGATTAATCTACAGTAAGAAAGGGCTCCTGAATCACAGTCTTGACACAGACGCCCGCCACATTGCCCTATCTGGCTTCCCCCACATGAGGAACGATGGATGAATGCACCCTTTTTTCCTTCCTCCAGGTGCAGTCCTATTCACATTGGAGTCTGACAGCACATAACATAACAGTTTTTATTTGCCCATTGCCTCAGCTGCATATTCTTCTCTCTTCCACTGCATCTCATTTGTTCATATCTCAATGACAGGGTCAGCCAAGTTGAAGTACCAAAGACAGGCCACTTGTTTCTAGAGTAAATGGGGCTATGATTTGATTTTTGAAAGGGCCATACTAGTTACTGGGTGACTTTCTAAAGAAAAGACCTGGAATCTCTAGCTTAAGAGTTACTGGTTAACATGATATGTAGTTTTTTTTCCTCTTAAAACTTTACCTCAGACTGCTATTTGCTGAATTATAATTACCAATGGTAATAAACATAATAGTATGAAAAATCATAATAAGAATGATCTTAAAAATACTAATTATATGAATTATATGAATTTTTCATCTGTATGGTATGGAGGAACTAGTGTGTATTCACCCTAGACTAAAGTGTTTCAAGTGAAGACTAGATGATTAATTCCTAGTTCTGCTATGGGACAATCCTTGTTCATGTATAGGATTGACTGGATGACATCTGAAATGCCTTCTACCCCTACCATCCTAATATTCTGCCAAGGCAGCTAGGTGGCTCATGGATAGAGCACCAGTCCTAGAGTGAGGAAGACCTGATTTCAAATCTGGCCTCAGACACTTAATAATTGCCTAGCTATGTGACCTTGGGCAAATACTTAACCCCATTGCCTTAAATAAATATTTTTTTTTTAAAAAAGTTGTAGTAACAAAAGCTTCTCCACCAGTAACTATCTTCTTGGATGATCCACAAGTTTTGAGTAAGGTAAAGTTTTGGGTTTTAAATTAGAGAGAGGCTATCCCATCTATGTTGGTTACTGCATAGGAAACCACAACTGAAATTTTAAAAAGTACTTAAAATAGCTATAGAATGTATCCACTGAGAATTATGCTAAGAATTATTATTAGACTGCAACCAGATTATCTACTAGATATTAACAATTCCTTTGACTGGAAACCTTTTGCATTGAATGAAGGGGATCTGCAATTGATCCTTTGGTTAGGTCTATGACTTTTAATGTAATATCACTTGCATTACTGAGTGTTGTTGCCTCTCTTGGTATTCATATATATATACATATATATATATATATGTATATATATATACATATATATATATATATCCTAATTTGTAATAATTACTGATGGGGATGGCATTGAATTAATGAATTTAATTGATTAAGGTGTGAGTGAAATGAGTAGCTAAAAGAAGTATTACCATAGGCAACCATAAACTTGAATAAGTATCTAGAACACATTAAGTTAAGGGAAGCTTCTGAAGCTGAATAACTCCATGGAGAGCAAGATTCTTTTGGAGCTGATGGAGGAGAGCCAAAAACATTTTAAAATTATTTATCTCATTTGATCTTCATCATGACACTGGGAAAATGAGATAAGCAGATATTAAGTGGCTTGCCTAGGATCATCTAGCTAATTAATATCAGGTTCTATATTTGAGTCAATGTCTTCCTGATTCCTGGCTCAGTGTTCTGTGTACTATACCATTTGGTTGCCTCTATCTTATGGAAATAAGAACTGTTTCTAGAAGAAACTTAAAAAGTCTAGTGGAGAAAAGAAAAGCTATAACTCAGTGTTGTTATACTGAGCATGATAACAAAGAAGTTTTCATTATTATATTGGAGGGAACAGACTGTGTGAGATAAGGCTAGGTTCATGTTTTTTGTGTCAAATAAAGGAAGTATCTCTGGATTGAATCTTCAGAAAACAGAACATCCAATGTTCTTGAGGTAATTTAAAGGAATTCACTGGATCTAGTCCTTTGAGGTTATAGATTCTAAAATATTTGTGTTACTGTCATTTTAAAGAGAAAAGAGCTATGAATAACAATGTGGTAGAAAGGATTCAAAGCTACTTTTGAAAGTAATATCAGTCAACCATGCCAGAGAGCTATATGGAACTATGTCCAAAAATTTGTCCCTTTGTCCCAGCAATATCAATACCAGGCCTATATCCAGAAGAAATCATAAAAAATGGGAAAAGTCTCATATTTTCAAAATGCTCATAGAAGTTCTTTTTATAGTGGCAAAGAATTGAAAATTGAGGGAATGCCTAACAATTGGAGAATGGTTAAACAAGTTATGGTACATGAATATTATGGAATATTATTGTTCTATACAAAATCATGACTCTAGAGAAGCATGGAATGAGTTGCAGAAACTGATGCTGAGAGAAGGGAACAGAATCAGAACAACATTGTGAGATGATTAACTTTGATGGAAGCAGACCCTCTTAGTAGTCAAAGTGCTCAGACAACCTTAGGAAATCTGCTATGGACAGTGCTATCCCCATCCAGAGAAAGAAAAACCTACAGAATCTGGATAAACACTAAATCTACTTTTAAAAATTTCTCTTATGTATTTTTTTCCTATCTCATAGCTTTCTTTTCCCCCCTTTATTCCTAATTCCTCATACCAAAAAATGACTAATTTGCAAACATGTTAAACATAAATGTGTATGTATAATATTCCTCAGACTGTTCAGTGCTGCAGGGAGGGATGTGGGAAAGGAGGGTGGAGGGAAACTATAGAACTTAAAAATATACATATGCATGTGCATGAATTTTGAAAAACTTTCATAACATGTAATTGGAAAAATAAAATATCAATTGGAAAACGAATAAAATTTTAAAAAGGTTGTATCAAGTTCCAACTGTGTCACTGGCACATCCCGGCTGTGTGACTTTTAGCAAGTCACTTTACTGTTCATGATCTAAATAATTACTAATTACTTAACTTTTTGCTAGTTAGTGTTCCCAAAATGGCCCATTGTTTCACAGTATTAAAGCTATCTGTTGAGTGTTGAACAATCCAGGTGAGGAGTAAGAAGTTTGTCTCATTTTATCCTTCCATAAAGATCCAGTCTAACCTGTCACTTTGGCCCAATATTACAGTCCTTTCACTGGCAAACCTTAGCTGGAATCCAATCAACCAAACCCAGTGTACAGCAGCATGTGATAATAGAAAAGAAATCCTACTAGGACCCACTCCAATGATTTTCAGGGTTCTAAACACCATTTGTGACCTCCTTATTGCCTTCTGTGTTAACCATGTGTAAACAATTGCTACTTTTCACACTAGAAACAGGTTACCTTTCAGGAGTGGGGAAATGATTCCTAGTCATAAAGTTTATAAGTCCACCAGCTAAGTTTATGAAGTGCTCTGGCATCTTTTGTAATGAAAGGTGCTGTGTACAGGCAAAGAGTATCGTGGGAAGGAAAGAAAATCATATCCAGAGAATTTAGCTCTCACTGGTCAAATACAAATAAATTTTACTTACTCTGGGACTTTTCATGCACCATTCCTCCCGCCCAACCTGTTACATGTCAGCCTCGGCTGTGGAAATTAGGCCAGTATCCAAAGAAATAAGACTTCAGGGATGAAGTGATACTAACAAAAATTTTAAAAAATGGTCCATAGCACTGAGGTTGTAACAGTTGGACCCAATCTTGGTGCCATCACCTGCCACAGTTCTAAAATACTCATAAGTATGGGAAGAACTGCAGAAAGGTCTGATGGATTAAACAACAACAACACATGTCCTCCCAAAAGACCTGTCTATAGTGATGGTCCTCTCTCAGTTCCAGGCCTCCTTTCACTGGATGAGGCACTTTCTGAAGTCAGTGGGAGCCCTGCCCAGAAGTGGAGAGTGATGAGAATCAAGCACCCTGGCTGCCAGCACCTGACGGCCCAAATCCTGAATTTCAGCACCCAGACTCACTTTCATCAGTTGCTTGGCTCTCTCCCTTGGTCATCACTTCCTCACCACCTGCTCCTCAGTTTTACTTTGAGTTTTCCTTCTCTATCTGCACAATTCACCTTAAATTTCTATCAACCTTGAACACCTTCATCTTTTGGTGGAAACTTGCAAGAAAAAAATTGAATCTGCTCCCCAGTACATATATGCACAGGAATTATTGGAAGAAGAGACAGATAGACAGACAGAAAAAGAGAGAAATAGAAAACAAGTCAGAGAGTCAAAAACAGACAGAGAGGCAGAAATAGAAAGGCAGAAACAGTGAGACAGAGACAGAGAAAGAGTGAGAGAGACAGAAACAGAGAGAAAGAGAGAGAGAGAGGGAGAGAGAGAAAGTCAGAAAAGAGACAGAAATAGACAGAGACAGACTCAAAGGTAGAAACAGAGAGACAGATAAAGAAAATGAGAGAGACAGAAGCGGGGCGGAGGGGGGGGGGGGGGATAGAGGAGCACTGCACACCATTCCTTCTTTATTATACAATTGCCCCCAGATGGAATGTTTTAGTTTATTGGTAGAGGAAGTTTTCAAGTTTTCACATTAACTCAGGATGGTGATTGTTATAAATGGCTCTTAGTCCAGAGTGATTAAAATGGTTTTTATTAAGATATCTTAACAAAATGGCACAAGGTGGGAGAGAAGGGTGGGGAAACAACAAAATACAAGCTCTTTTATGTAGTTTGAAGGGCTTTGTTCCTGCTCCTTCATGCCAACCATAGGTTGGGGTCACAAATTTAATTGATACATTGGTTCCAATACATTTCCCCACCCTGTTCATTATACTAATGAGCAAGAACAGATAGATCTCCTTAAGCATGTGCAAAGGAGAAGGTCAAGACTCTAGGTTATTCTTGACCAGTTAAGGACTACCTTCTTCTAATCTTGGGTTTCTCATCACTGGAATGAGATTAGGAGAACTCTCCCAGTGTGATTGACTGGGGCCATTCCTCCTTTGTAATGGATTTCAAAGCCCCCCCTGCCACACACACACACACACCCTGTGAAGACCAACAAGTCCCTTCATTCCTCACAGTGATTTTTTTTTTCCTTTAAATAAAGAGAGAGTGCTGTAGAGAAAACAGCACTCTTCTTGGAGTAGAGTGGAAAGAGCACTGGACTCAGACTCAGAAGAATGAGATTTTAATATTGGTGTTTACCATTTATTACCTGTGTGACTATGAACAAATCAGTATATTTCTCTGAGATCCAATGTCATCACCTGTAAAAGGAAATATTTGAACTAAATCGTTTTAAAGTTCCTTTTCATATGTTGCTATGGTTTGAAAAAAAAACTTATTAAAGCCTTTTATTGAGGGAAAAAAAATGAGTTCGTCCTCAATCTGACTCTAATTGTTGTGGTCTTGAGAAAGTCATTTCATGTCTTTTAGCTCTATCCTTCCTCATATGGAAAAATGGAAGCAGTATAATAAGCCTTCTTCTTGGGAGTCTGGTATAATAGAAAGACTATAAGATCAGAAATTAGAGAAACTGAGTTTGAATCCCACATCTTTCACCAATTAATTATGTCACCTTGGGCAAGAGGGGTAAAGCAGATGATCAGTTAGATTCCTACCAGCTCTAAATCCTATATTAATACCTCTAGGAAACTCTCTTATAAATATTAAAATAAAATGACTCTTGATTTCCCAAGAAAAGTCAAGCAGTGATTCTCAAACCCTGGACTTCCTGGCTACTTCCATATCTTTGTGGTGGTAGTACTCCTCTAATTTATCTCCAGTACAATCAGTGAGGCTTTATCCAATTAGAATCTTATCTCAGTACTCCTTGCCCCAGTCTCCATCCTTTCTTTTTCCTTTAATTCTGTTTTTCTTCAATCAATTGGCATAATGAGGAATTCTGGACTTACTTTTGTTGTCTTTGTTGTTGTCCTTAAGTCCTTTTAATGGTATCTGATTCTTTGTGACCTTATTTGGGGTTTACTTGGGAAAGATACAGGGATTATTTGTCATTTCCTTATTCAATTCATTTTACAAATGAGGAAACTGAAGCAAATCAGGGAAAGTGATTTGTTCTGGTCACACTACTAGTAAGTTTCAGAGGATAGACTTGAACTCTAGATAATGAATCTTCCTGACTCTAGATCCAATACTACACTCATTCTTTCCTCATACTCAAGGAAGTAAAGGAAGAAAAATCAAATTGAATAAAACAGCTACTACTTGTATCATATGCTTCTGGCTTTTGTCTGACTTAGGTAGCATTTAATCAGTCAAGAGCGATACACCAAACTTCAAAACTCAAAGAAAATAATTTAGAGACGTCTCCCTTTCAGTTTTCCCCCCTACTTGGAATGAACACATGTCCCCAGTACTATTCCATTAATGATCTGTCTGACTCCTCCTGGAACTATTGTCTTTTGCCCACAACTCTGCTAGGAATGGGACCTCCAATAGTGCTATCCAACTTCTTTCTGGCTCCAGTGGTTCCTCAGTTGTAAAGAATTCTGCTTCTGCCTTGTGATTTTTTTTCATCACTAAGAGAAAGGTAAAGTCAAAAGTAGACCTAGTTACAGTTACAAGATCTTTCTTACTTCTTATTCCATCTTATCTTTGGTAGCACAGCTATATGTCTTGTCCATCAGCTGCCATTATTGTTCACTATGACTTGGTGAAACATAAATTTTGTAAACTGAAATTCAACAGTTCCTCCAAATGTTCTTGCCTAAGAAAGTTCACATGGGGGCAGGGGGGAGGGGGAAGAGGAAAAGGAAAAGAAAGATATCAGGGTACAGTGAGATGGGTTGCAAGATATCCTGAAAGAATTCAGACTCACACTACTTTAAGTCAAGTGAAGGCATTTAATTGGGGAACCATGCTCCCCAAGAACAGGCTGGCCTCCCAAATGAAGACAGCAACTCAACTGAGGAAAGAGTGAGATTTTAAAGGGTAGAGCTGAGGTAATTAGGGATTCGTAGATCAGAGAGATAGATAATTAAGGACTTTTAGATGAAGGACACTAACTCAAAACTATGATGCTTTGCAGTTAGGGAAGAGATTTATTGTTTTGTTGATAGGGGCTTATCTTGTGCCTGGGTTCAGGTATTTATAAAGTCCTTGCAGGTGGAAAAGTACTTCAATGAAGTTTATTGACCTTTTTAGATAGTATCTTTCTTAAAATCTAATAACCATCTTCTTGGGGGGGAAATGTCCTCTCATCCAGAAGTTTTAATCTGAATTCTGTAAATTCACTTTAGACAAACTAGAGTTGAAATCATCAATTACTCACTGAGGCAAGAAATAATTACCACATCATAGTTTTAGTTTTTCCTTTCTAAATGCATATCTCTTTGATACTTACTGATAAGTTTAAAATTTTTGATGAAGCATATGGATTTTTAAATATAACAACAAGCCTAAAGACATATGTTTCACTCATCCTACAAACACTAATATAATGGACACCTTTGGAAATATTATCTCATTGGATATCAAGCAAATGAAGCCAGAAGTTCTCATATAGTGATTCTTTGTGATATTTTTTTTTGGTGAATCACTAAAATCAAACTCTATATTAACTACTGGTGCCTCAAAACAAAACTGTTTTTGTGAATCACTAAAACAAACTCTGTATTAACTACTGGTGTCTCAAAACAAGACTGAAAGATTCAGTTGTTTAAATACCCTAAGAGTCTTTTTAAATATACTAGAGCAGTGGGACCAATGTTTCCATATCCCTGACATATATCTTAGCCATATGACTGGACTGAAACACATTTGGCAAAGAGTTTTGTATCCTTGGACCAAATCATCCTATAAGAAAAGGCAAAGACTACACAGGCACAAACAAATTTTTTTTAAAGAAACTTCAATGAAGACATTTACCAGAATAATTTCTTTGCTATTATATGATATTTAAGGGCAATTGGGGCCAGAGTCATTTGTGTACTTAAACTAAAAAAAAAAAATCATACTATCGACTTTCTTTTTCTTTTAATTTTTTCCTCAGTTAATAAACATTTATTTTCTTTCCCTTTTACTATCTTGCCCTATTGAAAAAAGGGGGGGGAAGAAAAATAAAGGAAAAGAAAGAAAGAAAGAAGATGAGAGGAAGGAAAAAGAGCAAAAACAACCCCAAAGAAATGAAGGGAGGAATAAAGGAAGGAAAGAAGGAAAAGAAAATTTGTTTTGAGTAGCATCTTTATTTTTTATCATCCATATGCACATGTATATTTTTAAGTTTCAAAATTTCCTTCTACCCTCCCCACCCCACACCCCTTGGGGTAAGCAGTCAGGCTAGCATTGTACATACATATTTTTGATAAACATGTCTACAGATTATTCATTTTCAGTATGAGGAATTATGATTAAGGGAAAGAGATATATGAGATAATTTTTATAAAGTGTCATCAGATTCTGAAGGGTTCTTTTTTTTGTTTTGTTAGGTTAAATGAATTTACCACTTTGTTTTTGTTTTTGTTTTGTTTTGTTTTGTTTTGCTTTTCTTCCTCTGGATGGGAATAACATTGTCCATAGCTGGTCTAATAAGTTTGTCCTCTCTGAACTCCTGAGAGGAACTGCTCCATCAAACTGATCATCCCACACTGTTGTTGTTAATGTATGCATTGTTTTCTTTGTTCTGCTCCCTTTGCTCAGCATCAGATCCACTAACTCATTCCATGTTTATCTAGACTCTTATCATTTATGGTTTCTTATAGAGTAATAATATGCCATAGTATTCATGTACCATTACTTGTTTAGTCATTCCCCAATTGATGGGCATCCTCTCAATTTCCAATAATTTGCCACTACAAAAAGAGCCACTATGACTATTTTGGAATATATGGAATTTTTACCATTTTTTATGATTTTTTGTCTGGATATAGGCCTAGAACATGAATTGCTGGGTCAAAGGGAATGAACAAAGAAAATTTCTTATAAAAATATTTATTGTCAAACAAAGAAAATTTTTACATTGGCCAGATTCAAAAATATATATCTCATTCCATATTGAAATATTTTCTTTTTACAGGAAAGCATGGTGTGTAGGTTCTTTCCCTTGTTAGGACTAAATTTCCTATTTGTTTTGC